>NW_006921620.1:10262714-10269314 GCF_000298275.1 Orycteropus afer afer | reverse complement strand
CAAGGTTTTCCCTGGCCAATTCTTTGAGAAGTGGATGGTCTCTTCCTTCTGAGTCTGTCTCAGTCTGGAAGCTCCACTGAAACCTGTCCACTATGGGCAACCTTACTGGTATTTGAAACACTGGTGGCACAGCTTCCAGCCTCACAACAACACGCAAGCCACCACAGTAGGAAAATCTGACAGACAAGTTCACCTCCCTTAGCTGTTCCAAACCACTCCACTCACTTCCTGGCCTTCCCCCTTACCTATATATCCAGCTGTCAGGCCTGGGTTCCCACTTCCTGCCTAGGGCTCTCTTTCCCCATACCTGTATCCAGCCATCAATCCCTGACTTTCCACTTCGTGCCTGCCTAGAATGACATAAAGAATGTAAAATATCTTGTTACTAATTTTTATATCGATAAGAGGCTGAAATGACAATATTTTGGATGTTGTTGTTGTTGTTATGTGCTGTTGAGTTGGCCCTGACTCATGGTGACCCCTCCTTGGGTTGCCAAGGCAGTATCACTATGGAAGTAGATTGCCCAACCTTCCTTCCAAGGAGTGGCTGGTGGGTTTGAACCACCAGTCTTCTGGTTAGCGGTCAAACGCCTTAAGCACTATGCTACCAGAGCTATACTTGCATATTTTGGATATATAGCATTAATTGGTTTCACCAATCCAAATAAAGTTTGTAGTTTCATTAATTATGTTGTGTGTTGTTGTTGTGATGTGCCCTCGAGTCGGACCCAACTCATAGTGACCCCTCCTTAGGTTTCTGAGGCAATATCACTACAGAAGTAGATTGCCCCATCTTCCTTTTGAGGAGTGGCTGGTGGGTTTGAACTGCCAGGCTTCTGGTTAGCAGTCAAGTGCCTTGGGCACTATGCTACCAGAGCTCCTAATTATATTGTATCAATGCTAATTTCTTAATTTTGATAAATTTACTATTGTTTCAATATGCTAACATTAGAAGAAGATTTCTGGTGGTGTAGTGTCTAAGGCATTTGACTGATAACCAGAGAGCTCGTGGTTCAAACCCCCCAGCAACTCCTCAGGAAGAAGATTGGGCAATCTTCTTCCATAGTGATACCACCTCAGAAAGCCAAGGAGAGGTCACCATGATTCAGATCCAATTCCATGGCAGTGAGTTTGGCTTTTTGGTTAACATTATAAGAGGAACTCAGTGAAGAGTATTGAGAATTGTTTTGACTTTTTTATGTCCAAATTAATTTCAAAATACAAAGTTAAAAAATTAATTCCACCTGTTTCTTTTTGCATTTTGAAACAGTGGCTTCTAGAAAATTTGAAAGTACACATGTGGCTCACAGTATAATTCTACTGGACAGTGAAGCAATACAATATCAAACTACAGTAATAATCAAGATAACACATTTTCAGTTCTGCACTATCAATTGCAGCAAAAGTCTATTTAGAGATAGTTTAGTTTACTTAATAAGCAGTTTTATTGTTGGATAGCTAATTGGGCCATCAGTTAATGCAGTTTAAAGAACAGGACAGAAAAAAAAAAAAAATACCAGAGTCCAGTCACATATTAAAGGTCAATATTATTTCATAAAACTATTGTTATACGCTTGTGGGTTGTTGTTGTTGTTGTGCGCCATTGAGTTGATTCTGACTCATGGCAACTCTATAGGACAGAACAGAACAACTCCATAAAGTTTCCAAGGCATAATCTTTATGATAGCTGTATCTTCCTCCCACAGAGTAGCTGGTGGATTTGAATCTCCATCCTTCAGTTAGCAGCCAAGCACTTAACAACTGTGCCATCAGGGTTCCTTTGTTTGTGGGTAGAAATACATATATATGTATTTTTTGTAAATTCTGTTTTGCATACTAGACCATAAAGAGTTATGGTGGTATAGTGGATAAGACATTTGACTGTTAACTAGAAGATCAGAAGTACAAACCCACCAGCTGCTCCATGGGAGGAAGATGGGTCAATTTACTTCTATAAAGATTTACAGCCTTGGAAACACATTGGGGGTCACAGTGAGTTGGAATCAACTTGATGGCTGTGGGCTTGGGTTTATCCTAGATTGTGGTGTAAAATATATCCACAGGGGATGTTCTGGTTACCTAGTGCCCCTCTGACAAGAATATACCACAAACAAGATGGCTTGAACAAACAGGAGTGGAGTTCATCCTTGACCCAAAACCCTGGCAGAGAGACCCCAGAGTGAGGCCGAAGAGATGGCAGGAACAGAGCCAACAGACTGGCATGAGAGACGGCAGGAGCAAAGCCATGAGAACTGGCATGAGACAGTGACAGCCTTACCAGCCCACAGACAAGAAAGCTGAAAGCTGGATGCCATTGTGCAGGCAGCTTCCTGGCAGAGTGGGTTGCCTTCAGGCATTAATTGATAGAGGAGATTGACATGAAACGGAGTTGCAGATTGTCTGGCCCTAGGAGCAAGAAAGCGGAGTGCTTTTTTGGGCAGGAAGATTTCCGGCAGAGTGGGTTGCCCTCGGGCATTAATTGACAGAAGTGGAGAGACCAAGGAAATGGGAAGCAGAGCTGCCTCCGCTCAAAAGTAGGACCATGGCCTTTGGGGGTGGTACCACTGCAGCCCCTAGGTTTCAGAACCAGACCTTCACCAACTTGGCTCTGAAGTGTGGGGCTTCTCGTTCATGTGAACCAGTGGGATGGAGCCTTGGTGCTGCCCAAGAGTGAGGGGGTAGGGCTGCCATGCCCAAGAGGGAGAGGAATGGGGCCTGCCAGGACAAGGGGAGTGAAGTCGCCAGTCAGGAACTAGGGGACTGGAGCCACCCAATGGAGAAGACCTATACAGATACCACCCATTGAAGATCTGTACAGGTGCCAAGTTGACAAGGGGTGGAATTGTGGTAGTTATGTTTGTGTGTCAACTTGGTTGGGCCTGGTTGAGTGGCTGGGCAGCTGGTGGTAGTTATTCCCCATGATGAGACTGGCAATCAATTCCATGGTGGAATCTACCACAAGCAGCTGAGTAGCTGCCTTTGGGATGTGGTCTGCTTCCTGTATATAAGCAGAAGCCTTGGAGAATAGTTTCTAGCTTATGGCATGCTTGAACCCTGCATGTAACTGTGTCGTTGTTCAGCAGCCTGCCATGTTCTCCTGACCTTGGGACTTTCAATGGACTTGAATTAATTGCCTGCCATGTGGTGTGGTAACATCAGGACTGTGCCATTTTATTTGTTGACCTTGGGCTTGTTAGCCTCAGCAGCAGTAGCTGCCTGAGTGAAGAGATGCTCTAGCTTCAATGAGCCGGGAGCAGGGAGCAAGAGGCAGAGCTGAAGTCCAAGGTCAAGGGGCTTTCACACAGCCCCTAGAGGCTGATACTTTGAACTTGGACTTAAAGCCTCAAAATTGTAAGAAAAAAACTCCTGTTTGTTAAGGCCATCCCACTCTTGGCATATTCCTGTCAGAATGGCTCTAGGTAACCAAAACAGTGGATAACACTAAAAAGGTCTGAGAAACAATTTAAAATTATATCTATCGTTCCTCATGAAAGGAACCCTGGTAGTACAGTGGTCAAAACTCAGCTGCTAACCAAAAGATCAATGGTTTAAACCCACCAGCTACTCTGCAGGAGAAAGATGTGATAGTTTGCTTCTATAAAGATTTACAGCCTGGAAAACCCTATGGGGACAGTTCTACTCTGATCTGTGGGGTTGCTATGAGTTGAAATTTCTCTACAGCAATAGGTTAGGGTTCCTCATATGTCTAAAATTACACACACACACACACACACAGATACATATATGTGACTCAAAAAACCTCACTGCCATTGAGTTGGAACTGACTCATAGCAACCCGTCCTTGGGTTTCCAAGGTGATATCACTACGGAAGTAGATTGCCCAACCTTCCTTCCAAGAAGTGGCTGGTGGGTTTAAACCATCAGCCTTCTGGTTAGCAGTCACATGCCTTAGGCACTACACCACCAGAGCTCCCATATATATGTACACATATACATATACATATATATATATATATATATGTATATACACACATATACATATAAATATATACATATGTATATATATAAACATATATATGTATACACACATGTATATGTGTGTATACATATATATATAAACTGTTCAAAACTAGAAACAAACTTTTTGCAAGCAATGAATCCAATGTTGAAAGTTCCTAATCTCCACCAAAACGATACAGAAGGCGGCTCTAACGCCTATAAATTTCTTCCTCCCTCTTAGACAGATACTGCTTATCTCCTAAAATGTAAGGTATTTCCTCTTCCTTGAACCTGGGCAGTGCTTGTGACTTGCTTTGGTCAGTATAATGTACTAGGAGTGATGTTCTAGAACAAGCCCTAGCCTTAGAGGACTAGAAGTTTTGCTTTCTCCCTCTTGAAATCCAGCCACCACGTGAGAAGTCAGACTTGTCCAAGACTATGATGCTGTTAGGAAGATCACACTAATTACATGAAGAAGTCATGTGGAAAGGGAAAGATGCCAGCTTCCAGCTGTTCTAGACATACCAGGAGAGGCACCAGATATGTGAGTAAGGAAACTATTTCAGTTGTTCTATCTCCAACAGACACCAACCACATGGAATAGAAGAACCACCTCACTGAGCCCAATCCATATTGCTGAATAATGAGGAATAATAAAACATTATTTTGAGCCACTGTCTTGTTGAGTAGGAGCTCTGGTAGCATAGTGCCTAAGGCACTTGACTGCTAACCAGAAGGTTGGCGGTTCAAACCTGCCAGCCATTCCTCGGAAGGAAGGTTGAGCAATCTACTTCCATAGTGATGCTGCTCGGAAACCCAAGGAGGTGTCGCTATGAGTCTGGTCCAACTCCACGGCACATAACAACAACAATCTTGTTGAGTAGTTTGCTACACAACAATAAATAATGTAAATAATGTCTATGGAATTGTAAAAGAGTTGTGGATTACAGGGGCTAAATGATTTTTCAATTGTAACATGAATTCAGTTTATTTTGCAGGGTTCATTTCACAGCAGACAATGTCAATATTTATCAAGTATTTCTTGGGAATACTGGAAAATCATAGAAATGTAAGTTGCCATATGATGCCAGCAATGTAGGGAATTTAATGGATGCAGAGTAAGATTATAAGATCTGAGAAAGCATAATTTATGTTCTTATAAATAAAGAATTTCAGAGACCTTGATATTTTCCATATTGTTAAATTTGCTAAAGTGTGAATAGAGACAAATATTCTGGAAAGTTAAAGGTGAAGGAAAATCTATGCTTCTAGACTTTTCTTCTGACACACAACTCTATGCACAAAAGTGAGAACTGAAACACAGCAAATTGTTTGCAGGTGACAATCCTTTCATTTGTACCCAGCTGCTGTTAAGGACCACCACCTCAGCTTGATCCAATTACTGTACTGTGTACCTTATCACATAGCTTAGTTTTGTTCCTCTCCTGTCCTGGGATCTGTGCCTCATTAAGATAAGATCTGACAGGCTGGTCAATGCTCAGTTAGAGCTGATGGACTTTCTTTATTTGGGTACAACCATAAATTCCATGTGCTTATATTCAGTGACACAAAAAGGAGCTTGCCCTTTTTGGGTGATATTTTCATTTACTCTACTGTTAGTTATCCTAACCTAGGCATCTAAACAAAAATTTCCAGGTTGTTTCATTAAAAGCATCTCATGCCCCTCAAACCTCATTCCAGGAAGATAAAGTGAAGTTTCTTGATTAGAAAAATATCTCTAATGAGGAGGCTATAAATTGTGACATGGGTAAAAATGTTATCCTTTATTTTAGTATTCTTGTTGTACTCTCGAAGAGCTATAAATAACAATAAATGATAATACAGGCTCTTATCTAGAAAATTCAGCTCCTTCACCTTTAGTGAGCTTGATTTTCCTTCAAACTGACAAGGATTCAGTTCCTGATTGTCTGCCTTCATTTATTCCTTACACTTAAGATCTGTCTTTTGCACTGGCACATGACATAGTCCATATGGAAATAAAATACATCCACATGTGAAATGAGAGTGTCTTCCTTCACTCATATTTGTTTCCAATTTGATATATTTATTTTAGTGACAAGGTCCAATGGTTAAAGACATAGTAAGACCAGAGCTACACAGACAGAGAGAGGACTGAAGTGATTCCCTGGTTGCTCAAGCACAAGTAGCAGAAGGACAGAGGAATCCCAGGGGTCCGGTAGGTTCTGCCTAAATTATGTATATAATTGTTGCAACCCTTTGCTCTGACAATGGAGACCTGGACTGAAATGGCAGAAGCCAACAGAAGTTTATTTAACTAACTTTCCACATTCCATTAATAATGACAGCAGTGAAACTGAGTGGAGACGTGTCAGGATTTTAGGTGGGGGCCTTTAATTCTATTACCGTGATGTTTGTGGTGAATTTGCAAAATGTGATAGCGTTAAATTCTAAATTGAAATTAAGAGAAAACAAATTACAATCCTAGGCACCCTTTTTCCCTCTGCCTAGCATTGCAGAGTTCTGGGTTAAGCCCTATTCTCTTTTTTGTTTGTTTGTCTTTTTAAAAGAGATCATCTTTTTTATTATTATTATTATTGTGATTTGGGTGAAGATTTACAGAGCAAATTCACTTTCCATACAGCAGTTTACATACACTTT
>NW_006921620.1:10245024-10248018 GCF_000298275.1 Orycteropus afer afer | reverse complement strand
GTTCCTCATCATCCTGAAGCAGCTGGCTTGATAGAATGATGGAATAGCCTACTAAAAATACAATTATAGTGACAGTTAGGTGGAAATACCTTGAAGGATTGGGGCCATGTTCTCCAGGAGGCTGTATATACTCTAAATCAGTGTTCAATATATGGTGCTGTTTCTCCAATAGCCAGGATTCATGGGTCCAGGAACTAAGGGGTGGAAACAACAGTGGTGCCACTCACTATTACCCCTAGTGACCCACTCAAAAATGTTTGCTACCTGTCCGTGCTACACTGTGCTCTGTGGGTCTGGAGATCTTAGCCCCAAAAGGAGGAACACTCCCACCTGGAGACACAATACTGATTGCATTGAACTGGAAATTAAAAATGCCACCCAGCCATTTTGGCTTCCTCATGCCTCTGGATCAACAGACAAAGAAGGGCTTTACTGTACTATTGGGTGTGATAGATCCAGGTTACCAAGGGAAAATTGGATTGATGTTACATAATGGAGGTAAAGAAGAATATGTCTGGCATACAAGAGATTTTTTAGGACATCTCTTAGTACTACCATGCCCTGTGAATAAAGTCAATGGAAAATTGCAGCAACCCAGTCCTGATATGACTACTAATGGTCCAGACCCTTCAGGAATGAATGTTTGGGTCACCCCACCAAAGAACCACAACCAGCTGGATTGCTTGCTGAGGGCAAGGGAAATGTGGAATGGGTGGTGGAAGAAGGTAATTCTGAATATCAGCTATGACCACATGATCAGTTGCAGGAACTAGGACTGCAATTGTTATATTTCTTCATAGTATATGTGCATCAAATATTTTTTGTTTCATTCTGTTATGAACTATGAAATGTAAACAGGGTTAATGCATTTCTGTTGTACATGTGTTAGTGTATCATGTTAGGTGCAAATATGACTTTATAATTGACCTTATTTAGAGATTATATATGGTTAAGGAGATGTGTACAACTGACAAGTTGACAAGAGGTGGACTGTGATAGTTGGAGTTTTGTATCAACTTGGCTGAAGCACAATTCTGAGTGGTTTAGGCAGTTGTGATGTGGGTTATTCCCACTGTGAGATCAGATATATGTATTTTGAGCAGCCAATCCATTGAAAGGGAGTTTCCCTAGGGGTGTAGCCTGCTTCCAATATATTTATGGACATCCTGGGGAAAAGAGACACTCTTCCATGGATCAGGATCCTTTTGTGCTGTTTACAGCTGTCTATGAGTGAACAATTCACCATTTGGACAGGAGATTTTGCTTTCATCTTTCGTTGGAGTCAACAGTTGGGATATTGCCTGCCAACCTTGAGTTTGTCAGCTCCTGCAGCTGCATGAGTTGAGAAAAGTCTCCAGCTTGACATTTGATCAAGAAATTGGGACTTGGCAGCTTCTGTAAATGTGTGAGCCATTTTCCTAAGGTAAATTTCTCTTTCTCTCTCACTATACAAGCTTTATTGGTTTTGCTTCTCTAGAGAACTCAGCCTAACACAAATACCTTAAACCAAAATTTTCAACAATTAGAAAAAAAGCAGCAAAAAAAAACCCTGCAGTCACCAGAAGAAAAGAAATAATAAAGATTCAAGCAGAAATAAATGAAACAGAAAATAGAAAGACAATAGAAAAAAATTTAAAAAGACTAGAAGTTGGTTTTTTGAAAAAAATTAATAAAACTAACAAACCACTGGCAAATGTAACAACAACAAAAAAAGAGGAAGAGAATGCAAATAACACAAATAAGAAATGAATTGGGTGACATCACAACAGAACTAACTGAAATAAAAATGATAATATCAGGATACTATGAAGAACTGTACTCCAACAAATTTGAAAATCTAGAAGAAATAGACAGATTTCTAGAAACACACTATTTACCTTAACTAACACAGACTAAAGTGGAAAATTGAACAGACAGTAACAAAAGAAGAAATTGAACAGGTCATAAAAAAATTACCAACAAAAAATGCCCTGGCCCAGATGGCTTCACCAGAGAATTCTACCAAATATTCAGAGAAGAACTGACACCAGTCCTACTGAAACTATTCCAGAACAAGAAAAGGACGGAATCCTCCCAAATTTATTTTATACAGGAAGCATAACCTTGATACCAAAACCAGGCAAACACATTCTTAAAAAGGAAAACTACAGAGCAATGCCCCTCATGAACATAAAGGAAATAATTTTCAGCAAAATCCTAGCCATTAGACTCCAACAGCATATCAAAAAAATAGTTCATTATGACCAAGTAGGATTCATATCAGGTATGCAAGGATAGTTCAACATTAGAAAAACAATCCATGTCATCCAGCACATAAATAAAACAAAGGAAAAGAACCACATGATCATATCAATCAATGCAGAAAAAGTATTTGATAAAATCCAACACCCATTCCTGATCAAAGCTCTCAGAAAAACAGGAATAGAAGGGATATTCCTCAACATAATAAAGGGCATATATGCAAAAGCAATAGCCAACATTATTCTCAATGGAGAGAGACTGAAACCATTGCCCTTGCAAACAGGAATTAGACAAGGATGCCCTCTATCATCACTTCTATTCAAAATTGTATTGGAAGTCTTAGCCATGGCAATAAGGCGAGAAAGGGAAATCAAAGGCATCCAAATTGGTAAGGAAGAAGTCAAACTATCCCTATTTGCCAGTGATATGATCCTATACCTAGAAAACCCAAGAGACTCAGTCAAAAATCTGCTAGAACTAATTGAGAGATTTAGCATAGTGGCAGGATACAAGATCAATATCCAAAAATCACTTGGATTCCTCTACACCAGCAAAGAGATTGCTGAAAAGAAAATAAGGAAATCAATACCATTTACCATTCTCCCCCAAAAATAAAATGTTGTTATTTGTTGTTATGTGCCGTCGAGTCGGCCCCGACTCATAGCGACCCCTCCTTGGGTTTCCGAGGCAGTATCACTACGAAAGTAGGATTGCCCAACCTTCCTTCCGAGGAGTGGCTGGTGGGTTTGAACC
>NW_006921620.1:10218440-10244028 GCF_000298275.1 Orycteropus afer afer | reverse complement strand
CCAATTAAAAAAATGGGCAGAAGACACGAATAGACACTTAATCAAAGAGGATATTCAGACATCCAACAAACATGTGAAGTAATGTTCACAATCATTAACCATTGTTATGTGCCATCAAGTCAGACCCGACTCATAGCGACCCCTCCTTGGGTTTCCGAGGCAATATCACTACAGAAGCAGATTGCCCAACCTTTCTTCCGCATTAGCCATTAAAGAGATGTAAATCAAAACAACAATGAGATACCATCTTGCCCCAGCACTAGTAGCAAAGTTCAATGAGACAGAAAATAACAAATGCTGTCAAGGATTCAGAGAGTTTGGGACTCTCATATGCTGCTGGTGTGACTGTTAAATGATACAACCATTGTGGAAAGCAGTATGGTGATTCCTTAAAAAGTTGGAACTAGAAATACCATTTGATCCAGCAATCTCATTACTAGGTATATAGCATTAATCTCATTATAGGTATTAAAGAAATGAGCTCCACGTGGTGTAGTGCCTAAAGCATTTGACTACTAACCAGAAGGCTGGCCACTCAAACCCACCAGCTACTCCTTGGAAGGAAGGTTGGGCAATCTACTTCTGTAGTGATACTGCATGGAAATCCAAGGAGGGGTCACTGTGGGTCAGATCCGACTCAATGGCAGTGAGTTTGGTTTTGGTTTGGTATGTTCATTGCAGTGCTATTTACAAAAGCAAAAAGATGGAAACAACCTAGGTGCCCATCAACAGAAGAATGAATAAGCAAAGTATAGTACATACAGGCAATGGAATACTATGCAACCCTAAAGAATAGCATAGAATCTGTAAAACACTGCATAACATAGCTGAACTTGGAGAACATTATGCTAAGTGAAATAAGTCAATCACAAATATTCTGTCAGTCCACTATTGTAAAAAGTCAAAGAAAGGTTTATACATGGAATTGAACTTTCTTTTTTGGTTACCAGTGGTGGGAGGGGAGGGGAGAGAAGTCTGCTATTTAGGTAGAGACAAGTATTGATTGGGGTGAAAGGAAGGGCAGTGTACCAAATGTGAGCGATCAACATGGTGGCACTGAGGAAGAGGAAGATGTAGAGAGGTACATGGGAGGTACAGAGAACAAAGATGAACCCTTTTGCACTAACAGTACTGTGTTGTCAGTGATGACAAACATTGATCTATGGGTGGCTAGATAGGGGACAGGTTGAACAACTATGTATGTCTATGCAGGGAGGGAGTGTGCCCATGTCTGTGTATAGGGTTGGCAGATGATATTTTCACAAGTGTATTTGTATGTTCTGTAAGAATATCTAGGTATATAATGGAGCTGACAAGGGACAAGATTGTAGTGACTTCTTGGCCACAGCCAGCTACCTGGAGGGAGTGAGTAGTTGGACTTGTGGGCTTGGGACCATGGTCTCAGGGGTCATCAAGCTCAACTGGCATAACATACTACACAACTTTATTCCATATCCTACTTTGATGAATAGTGACTGGGATCTTAAAAGCTTGCAAGGGCCATCTAGATGTAATGATGGGTCCCTCCTCATCCACAGTGAAGAAGAATAAAGAAAATAAAAGACTCATGGGAACAATTAATACAAGAGAATGGTGGACCATATGATCTCAGCATATAGGACCATGAGACCAGAAGAACTAGATGGTGCCCAGCTATCACTGTCAAAAACTTGGATGGAGATCTATGTAGAAGATCCTGGATAGAGTGGGAGAACAATGTGGAACAAAACTCAAAATCATTTTAAAAAAAGAGATAGAGACCAGTTCTGCTGATCCAATAGATCCTGATGAAACCCCTGAGACTATGACCTATCACTGCCCTTCAGGTCTGGAATTGAACCCACTCTTGTGGCTTCCAGCCAAATAAAAGACAGGTATATGTGCTGAACATTTAAATTAGGTAGATACACTCCTTGGAGAGATCATTGATGGGAGCATAGAAGGGTAGTATATGCACAGGGAGACATCTCAGGAGGCAAGAGTGTGTGGGAAGGAAGGATGGAAAGAGGTAGCTAAGAGAGGGAGGTGGGAAGAGAGCTGTTACATTGTGGGAAATTGCAGTCAATGTCATGAGACAAAATGTGTATGAACTGCTGTAGAGAAAGTGAATTTGCTCTATAAACTTTCACACAAATTACAAAAAAATAAAAATAAAAATAAATTGTTCCAGCAATATATTGACAGGGAACTTCCAGAAATGCAAGCTGGATTCAGAAGAGGACGTGGAATAAGGGATATCATTGTCTGGTGAATCTTGGCTAAAAGCAAATAATAATAGCAAGATGTTTACTTGCGTTACGGACTTGGTGTTATTGTTGTTATGTGCTGTCAAGTTGGACCCAACTCATAGCGACCCCTCCTTGGGTTTCTGAGGCAGTATCTCTACAGGAGTGATACTTCCTTCTGAGGAATAGCTGGTGGGTTTGAACCGCAAGCCTTCTGGTTAGCAGTCAAGTGCCTTAGGCACTATGCTACCAGAGCTCCTTGTGCAAAGTCATTTAACTGTGTGGATCGTAACAAATTATGGATAACATTGAGAAGAATGGGAGTTCCAGAGCACTTAATTGTGCTCATAGACCAGGAGGCTGTCATTCGATAAAGAACAAGGGGATAATACACGGTTTAAAATCAGGAAGGCAGTGTGTCAGGGTTGTATCCTTTCACCATACTTATTCAGTCTGTATGCTGAGCAAATAATCCAAGAAGCTGGACTATATGAAGAAGAACACAGCATCAGGATTGGAGGAAGACTCATTAACAACCTGCAATATGCAGATGTCACAACCTTCCTTGCTGAAAGTGAAGATGACTTGAAGCATTTACTGATGAAGATTAAAGACTTCAGTTTGCAGTATGGATTACACCTCAACATAAAAAACAAAAATCCTCACAACTGGAACAAAAAGCAGCATCATGATAAATGGAGAGAAGATTGAAGTTATCAAAGATTTTGTATTGGTTCCACAATCAACACCAATGGAAGCAGCAGTCAAGAAATCAGATGACATATTGCACTGGGCAAATCTGCTCTTAAAGACCTCTTTAAACTGCTGAAGAACAAAGATATCTCTTTGAAGATGAAGGTGTGCCTAACCCAAGCCATGGTGTTTTCAGGCTCCTCATATTCATGTGAAAGCTGTAAAATGAATAAAGAAGTAAGAAGAATTGATACTTTTAGTTGTGGTGTTGGCAAAGAGTATTGAAAGTACCATGGACTGACAGAAGAACTAACGGATCTGTCCTAGAGGAAGTGCTCCTGGAATGCTCCTTGGAATGGACAATGGCCAGACTTCGTCTCACCTATTTTGGTCATGCTATCAGAAGAAATCATTCACTGGAGAAGGATATCATGCTTGGTAACGAACAAGGGGAAGGCTCTCAGTGATATGGGCTGACACAGTGGCTGCAAAAATGGGCTCAAATGTAGCAAGGATTATGAGGCTGGCACAGGACTGGATATTGTTTCGTTCTGTTGTACTAGTGTCACTCTGAGTCGGAGCCTACTCAAAGGCACCTAACAACAACAATGAACTAAAACATTTACAAACCAAAACACCAAACTCACCGCCATCGAGTCGGATCAGACACATAGTGACCCCTCCTTGGGTTTCCGAGGCGGTATCACTACGGAAGTAGATTGCCCAATCTTCCTTCCAAGGAGTAGTCGGTGGGTTTGAACCTCCATCCTTCTGGTTAGCAGTCAAATGCCTCAGCACTACGCCACCAGAGCTCCTAAAACATTTACAAAATGATCTCATTTAATTGTCACAAGTGTAAAAAGTAGAAATTATAATTATACTTTCTTACAGATAAAGAAACTGCAGATTCCAGGGATTACATGAGTTGATGAGTTGTCTAATGTCTAACAGGTACAAAGGAATGGAACTTGGATTCAAGGGCAGATATGATTCTTAAAAATATGCTCTTCTGTATTGTTCACTACTTCTTCTATACATTTGGAATTTAGGATTTACTACTTTGAATTGCATTTGTTATTATCACTTATTATTGTTAAGTCCTGTCTCTTTCCTTCCTAATGCCAGCCATTATGTCGTGTGCCCTCTCCATGCTTAACTCTAGCAAAGCCTTGACATTACATTATTATTGTGGTTGATGTTTCACAGAAAGCCAACATCACAATTAATAGCCTTACTAGAAGCCTAAGTCAAGAGGTTTAAAAGAGCATCTTCGCTAATCAGGGTTTTAACCTGTTACTTGGGTCTTTAAAAAGCTATAGAACATGTTGTCTGTGCTGTTCCTGATTTACAGGGGGATAATGAGATTCTCTGGCTCCCTCTCCAGAATGCATTTTGGAGAAATATATAGAAACTAAATATTAATGTAAGTCAGACTCCGTTAACTCTGCAAATTGTACTTTGGAGGTCACCAGGCCAAAATCTAGGAGACCAGCCTAGAAAGCCTTTTGAGGGTAGGGATTTATTATTTTGGGGACAAAATATGTAATCAAAGGACTTGTCCCTATCACTCCTGGGGATCAACCTCTTGTCTTAAGAGCTTTTTCTCCCCCTTTCTTTCTGTTTTTAGCTTTTGTCACATTGTTCTGTCATTTAGTGTCAAATGGGGCAAGTTCTTTTTCCCTTTGTAACTAATTATTGCTGACATGTAGTTAAAAATCTTTTCCTCTAGAGAATTTTCCTGTGGTGTTTTGGGTCAACCTCACTCCATGTGCAAAGATCACACATGATATCTCTGAGTCTGAGATCTAACAATACAACAAGTTTGTTGTATGCTGACACTTTAGAGGACATTAGGCTGGGTCATCTCTCACTGAGTTAATGTGCTGTCTACTAGTTCTCCAAGTGGATCACTGGCTTTGTTCAAAGCATACCTGATGCAACAAATGAAAGGGGGTCTCACAGACTCTCTACCCCTTACCAGCCCTTGGGATAGACTTCAGTATGGTCGCTGGCTTTCTCGTGACTTTTTGAGGTAGTTAACTAACAGTTCAACATTAAGAAATCATGGTGGCTTTTTATTTGTTCTTTTTTTAGTCTAAACAAATGCTACTGATTTTGAAAAAAAAAGCTCAATAAGAGATGTCATTTGTACACAGTAAAATTCACCCTTTTTGGTGTACAATTCTATAAGTTTAACAGACGTATAGATCCTGAGTAGTGTAAACAGTTAACACAATTGGCTGCTAACTGAAAAGTTGGAGTTTTGAGTCCACTCACAACTGCCTTGAAAGAAATTCTTGATGATCTACTTCCAAAAATTTAGCAACTCAAAATCCTATGGAGTACAGTTCTATTCTGACACACATGGGGGTTGCTGTGAATCAGAGTTGACTCAACCACACTGTTTTGTTTTGTTTTTTAATATAACCGCCACCACAAAGAAAACATAACAGTTCCTTCACCCAAAAATATTCACTTATGCCTCTTTTTAGTCAATCCCTCTCTACAATATCAGCCCTAATACCATTGATCTATTCTCTGTTCTTTTGGAGAATGTCATGCACAGAATCAGATAGTATGAAGCCTTTTAAGTCTGGCTTTTTTCACTTATCATAATAAATTTGAGACTCATCTATGCTGTGTGTACCAGTTTGACTCAATAATATTCCATTGCATGAAAATATCATAGTTTATCCATTTACCAGTTGAATAACATTTGGACTGTTTTCAGTTCTGACAATTATCAATAAAGCCACTATAAACATATGTAAGTGTAAAGCCTTTTCAGAGAGCACATGTTTTTATTTCCTTTGGGTAAATATGGGCTGTTTGGTCTTACGGTGAGTATATGTTTAACTTGATGAGGAATTGCTTGTTTTCCAAAATGGCTGTACCGTTTTGCATTCCTAACCAGCAATGTATCAGAATTCTAATTGCTCTGTATCCTTCTCAGCATTTGATAGTTTCAGATTTGTTTGTTTTTGTTTGAAGCCATTCTAGATTGAGTGCAGTGTCATTTCACTGTGTTTTAAGTTTTCATTTCCCTGAAGACAAATGATGTTGTGTACGTTTTCATTCGCTTTTTGCTGTTTTTACATCTTCATTGGTGAAGATTCAATTGAAATCTTTAGCCCATCTTTTAATGAAGATTCCTTTTGTTATTATGGAACCTCTGTTGTTGTTGTTGTTATGTGCCGTCGAGTTGGAACCGACTCATAGCGACCCCTTCTTCGGTTTCCGAGGCAGTATCACTATGGAAGTAGATTGCCCAACCTTCCTTCCAAGGAGTGGCTGGTGGGTTTGAACCACCAGCCTTCTGGTTAGCAGTCAAGTGTCTTAGGCGCTATGCTACCAGAGCATCTTTATGTAACCCTTGGGTGGTACAAATGGTTAATGAGCTTGGCTGTAAACCTAAAGGTTCGAGATTTGAGTCTACATGTAGGTACCTCAGAAAAAATAGTCTGGCAATCTACTCCAAAAATATCAGACACTGGAAACCTTATATAGCACACAGTTCTACCCTGACATAAATGAGATCGCCATAAGTTGAAGTAGACTTGATGGCAACAGTTTTTTCTTATTACTGAGTTTTGAACATTATATAGTCTAGATACAAGCCCATGACAGTTCAGAGTCACTCAAAAAGATAAAATTTCACCAGGTACTTCCTTGACCCTCTCAGTAGTGTGGCAAAAACAAGATGACTTACACCTTTGGTCCTTACAAGAGATAAAAGTGATCGAATGTAGATACTGTCTGTCTCTTTTGTATGATTATGCTCTTCCTTTAACATTTCAGAGACATAACTTAATGAATAAGTTGTCCTAGAGCCCAGTGGTCCTTTCTTCTCCATCACACTAGTTTAATTGATGATCTCATTTAGTGTATGGCTTTAAATATCATCTTGATGCCAGAGTACCAATGATCTTATGGGTTGGCTGTCCATTTGATGAACTTCTTGCATGAGTGGTGTTGACAAAGTCAAAATATTCCTTAAAGTTCATGTTTGGCTCCCCCAGTCTCATTTTGTACTATGTTGAGGTCAATGTTTCTCTTTGTGTATAAGGGAACATATTTCTAAAATCACAAAGGAAGACAGTAAGAACATATGATTTTTATATACAAATATTTATATTATGGACAACTCTTCAGGAACCCATACTAAATCTGCTCCATTTCAGTTCTCCTCATTCCAGTTGATAACACTTCTATCCTTCCAGTTGCTCAGGCAAAAAAACCTTAAAGACATTCTTGACTACTCCCTTTCTCTAGCATCCCACATTAAATTCATCTGCAATGCTATTGTCTCTACTTTGAATATGTATCAAGAATGTAATTACTTATCAAAAGTTCCACTGTGATACCCCAACCCTAGGCACCATCAACTCTTACCTGGATTACTGCAATATACACTCAAGAGTTCTATTTGATTCCTCCCTTATCCCCCACATTTTGCTATCAGCATGGCAAACTGAGCAGTTTATTAAAAACATAATTCAGGTCATTTTAGTCCTCTACTCAAAATCCTGAAGTGATAAAATTCAAAGCCAAACTCCTCACAATGGTCTACAAGGTTTTGCATGACCTGTTGTTCCCTGTCTATTATCTCTGAATCCCTTTCTGAAAATACTTTGTTGTTGTTGTTATGTGCCGTTGAGCTGGCCTCGACTCATAGCGACCCCTCCTTGGGTTTCCGAGGCAGTATCACTACAGAAGTAGGATTGCCCAACCTTCCTTCCGAGGAGTGGCTGGTGGGTTTGAACCGTCAGCCTCTGGTTAGCAGTCAAGTGCCTTAGGCACTATGCTACCAGAGCTCCTAAGTTATGTTATTATCATTAAATTCCAACATCATATTTTTCATGCAGGCTAAAATTAAATGGTATAAATGAGAAAATGGATTACTAATGTCAAGTATACAACAAATCAGCCATAAAGCTAAGAATTTAGCTCCTTGCCCAGTCCTAATACTATATTCCAACTACCAGATAGTCTGTCTTTCCAGAGGCTACAATAACTTTGTTAAAAGTAAAAGTAAAAACCAATTGCCAGTGAGTTAGCCTTGACTCATGATGGTCCCATGAGTGACAGAGTAGAACTGTGCTCCATAGATTTTCAGTGGCTGACTTTTTAGAAGTAAATTGCCAGACGTTTCTTCTGAGGTGTCTTGTGTAGATTAGAACCTTAAACCTTTCAGTTAGCAGCTGAATACAACAGTTTCACCAACCAGGGGCCCCTAAACTTAAAAATGGCTACCATTTGTTAATTGTGTACAGTTTCCTGGGAACTTTGCATGTCTTCTCTTTAATCTTCTCAACAACCCTGCATGATAGTTATAGTGTCACTCATTACCTCAGGCCCAGGTAGCTTCCTTCAGGTCACACAAATGACAAGTAAAGGGCTGAGAACTCAGGTATGTCCAGCTCCAAACCCCACTTCATGGCTGTCTTTCCCCTCTTCCCTCTGCCAAAAGTAGATCAAAAATTGAAAGGGGGTGAAAAAGATTATTTCTCTTAGGTTTCTTATAAATAAGTTACCAAAGGTAAATATTTTTTATGCTTTGTAATCCTACCTTTACAATATTTTATACATGTTTTTGTCTTTCTTCCTTTATTTATTTATTTTCCTTTTTTTCCCATGACCAAGCAGATAGTAAAGACTTTATAGCCTTGGGAAAAATGCTGCCAGTGAAAATCCTGAATTGTAATAGAATGGTGAATTTACAGGAGATGAATCAAGTTCTTCACTGGAAACTGGCCAGCCTGATCGATATATAGATCTACTTGGCGTTATGTACTAAATGTTCCTGAAAAGTTGTCTATAAAATAAATATTTGTACACAAAATCATATATTCCCATTGCCTGCCTTTGTGATTTTTAGAAATGTGTTCCCACACACACACAAAAAAAATATTTACTCTAACATATCACAAAATGACACTGGGAGAGCCAAACTTGCATTTTAAGGAATATTCTGACTTTGTCAACACCATTCATGCAAGAAGTTCATCAAATGGACAACCAATACATAAGATCATCCATACTCCTGCAAAAGCACAACGATGTCAAAATATACAATCAATTCCCACTCAAATATTTGAACAGCCTTCCTAGGTCTTGATATTGGATATTTAATAAAACCCAGTAGAAAGAAATGAAAATGCTTTCCGAGGATTAGTTAGACATTGCCTGCTTTGCAGTTAATCGTTAAGCTGCTACTACCCCTTTAACTAACCACACACTCCTTTACGAATCAATAAATATTTGCTGACTTAAATGAGTGTCTAACTGATGGAATAAAAAAAAAAAAAAAAGAGGTTCTATGTCCCTTAACCTGATAAGGACCATTGTAGTGTCATCTGAAGGAGCTCTGGTGGTGCAGTGGTTAAAGCATTTAGCTACTAATTGAAGGGTTCGTGGTTCAAACCTCCCAGCCGCTCTGTGGGAGAAAGATGTGACAATCTACTTTCCTAAAGATTTACAGCCTTGGAAACCCTATGGTATACTTTCACTCTGTCCTATAGGGTCACCTGAGTTGGAATTGACTTGATGGCAGTGGGTTTGGTTTTGGAATGTCACCTGAGATAATAAGAATCTACTTGCTACTTCTATACAATCCTAAAAACTTTAAGATGAAATATATCATGTATAAATAAGAAAATGGCCTCAAAGTGTTAGCTACATAGATACAATTCTATGCAACTTAGGAGAATTATGTCTGAGAAAATCTTGATTGCTTCCTGAATAAAATGTGAATAGTAATACTAACCTCATAGAGTGGCTTACAGAATTAAACATTAACTTGCTTCATGTGTTATCTAGTTTAATCCTCATTAGTCATATAAGATAAGTACTATTCACCACAATCTGACAGATTTAGACACTGAGGACAAAGGGTTAAATAACTTACTCTGTGTCAGGCAGTGTTAGGATTTGAATTAAAGTTTCTTAAGTAAAAGACTGTGCTTTTCTTTTTGAGAGAGAAATTAACTTATTGTAACCCCTCAGATAGGTTTATATATGTACTGAAAAACCTATTGATCAATTTGGCCAGTGTTTGTCAAATGAATAAATATGGTATGTACAAATTTATGCAATGTAAATGATTTTGTATTATAGCCAGTGGGATAAATGTGTCCTGAATGCAAACTTAGCATCCATAACCAATTATCAAAGAATTAGAAGAAAAAAAAAACACTTAAACATAACTAATCCTATCCTAAATATAGCTTGCTTTTCTTGGGATGAATGCAAAGGTTTCCTAGACAAATTTTACTTATTCAAATAAGAGCTATTGGCTTTGGAAATTTTTCATTAAGTCAGACTATTCAATGCAGAAAAAAAATGTGTCAGTGCTTAACAATCATACTATTTCTGAAAAATAAAGCCATCACAGTTATAAATATGGGCAAACATTGTCAAATTTTCTAATATGCTGTGAGAAAATGCTTGTATTGTTACTAAAACATTGAATTATTTGAATTATTAATAGATCCATTTTCAAGAGTGTTGACATTTTGGTTGATTTTGAATGGCCCTTAATGGAGTGGGGTTTTTGCATTCTGGCTAGGTTGGCAGGCTAATTTACAGATCCAACTCTTAGACACACTAAAGCCATTATCAGCCAGAGCTGAGAATTCCCATTGAGAGGACCCTTTCATTGTCATCACTGGCAGCAAGTACTGTTTCTGGCCTCTTCAGCTCAGAGACTCTTTAGTGAAGTAAAGACTGAAGTAAATGAAGAGTACAAGGCTTGAAATCAGGTGTCTTTGGTTCAAATCCCAATTTCCTTACTTGTTCTTCCATTTAAAAAATATTGATCATTAACAAATGCTGCCACTTTCCAAAGAGCCCTGGTGGCACAGTGGTTAAGGCATTCAGCTGCCAACCAAAAGGTCGGTAGTTTAAACCCACCAGCCATGCCATGGAAGAAAGTTGTGGCAATCTGCTTCCTTAAAGAAAGGCCTTGGAAATCTTATGGGGCAGTCCTACTCTGTCATATATGGTTGCTATGAGTCATAATTAACTCCACAGCAATGGGTTACCCATTTTCCTTGGGGCTATCAAAGCAAAGACCAGTCATTGTCTGTGTTGTTGTTAGGTGCCATTGAGTCAATGTCAACATACAGCAACCCTAAGTATAATAGAAGGAAATACTACCTGGTCCTGCACATCTGCACAATCATTGCAATGCTTGAAGCCATTGTTGCAGCCACTGTGTCAATCATTTGTGTTGAGCATTTTTCCATTTTTCACTAACCCTCTCCTTTACCAAGCTTGTTACCTTTCTCCAGGGACTGGTGTTTCCTAACAACATGACCAAAATACAAGAGACAAAGTCTGGCCATTCTCGCTTCTAATGAGGATTCCAGCTGTACTTCTAAGATGATTTGTTTGTTCTTCTGGCAGGCCATGGTATTTTCAGTATTATTTGCCAATAATACAGTTCAAATGCATCAATTATTCTTTGATATACCTTATTCATTGTCCAGCTTTCACCTACATGTAAGGTGATTGAAAATCTGATTTCTTGAGTGATTCTTCCATGGGTGTCTATTGTGGATCCAAGTAAAATGAAATCCCTGACAACTTCAATCTTTTCTCCATTTATCATGATGTTGTTTATTGACCCATTTGTGAGGATTTTTGTGTTCTTCATGTTGAGATGTAATCCATATAGAAGACTGTAGTGTTTGATGTTCATCAGCAAATGTTTCAGCTCTTATTCATGTTTAGCAAGTAAGGAGATGACATATCATCTCCATATCTCAGGTTGTTAATGATCTTCCTCCAATCTTGATGCCATGTTCTTCTCGGATTATTTGTTCAGCATACAGATGAATAACTATGGTGAAAGAATACACCTTGTCACACACTTTTCTTAATTTAAGACCATGTAGTATCCCATTGTTCTGTTGGAACAACTGCATTTTGGTTTATGTACAGGTTCCTCATGAACACAATTAAGTGATCTGGAATTCCCATTCTTTGCAATGTTATCTGTCATTTCTTATGATCTACACATTCAAATGCTTTAGCATTGTTAATACAATACAGGTAAACGTATTTCTGGTATTCTTTGCTTTCAGCTAAGATCCATCTGACATCAGAAATGACATCCCTTATTCCATATCCCCTTCTGAATTTTGACAACCTGTATGTGAGGTGATTGAAATATACAGTTTTCTGTCAATATATTGCTGCAACGGCTTTTGATCATTTTCAGCAAAATGTTACTTGCATGAGATATTAATATTACTGTTTGATAATTTCTGCACTCCGTTGGATCAACTTTCTTTGCAATGGGCATAAATATGGATCTCTCCCAGTCAGTTGGCCAGATAGTTATCTCCCAAATTTTCTGACGTAGATGAATGAGTGCTCACAGTGTTGCATCCATTTGTTGAAACATCTCTGTGGGCATTCTGTCAATTTCTGGAGCCTTGTTTATTGCCAATTCCTTCAGTGAAATTTAAACTTCTTCCTTCAATACCATTGGTTCTTCATCATATGCTACCTCCTGAAATGGTTGAATATTGGTCACTTCTTTGGTACTGTGACTCTCTGTATTCCTTCCATTTTCCTTTGAGGCTTTCTGCATCCTTCAATATTTTGTCCTTAGAATTGTTTCATATTGCAACTCGAGGCTTAAATTTTTCTTCACTTCTTTCAGCTTGAGAAATGCCAAGCATGTTTTCCTCTTTTGACTTTCTAACTCCAGACCTTTGCACATTTCATTATACTTTACTTTGTGTTCTTGAGCCTCCCTTTGAAATCTATACAGATCTTTTTACCTCATCATTTCTTCCATTTGCTTCAGCTACTCTACACTAACAGACAAATTTTGGAGTGTCTTCTGACATCCATTTTGGTATTGTCTTTGTTTTCTGCATTTTTAATAACTTTTTGCTTTCTTCTTGTATGAAATCCTTGATGTCATCCCACAAGTAGTGTGGTCTTTGGTCATTGGTGTTCAATGCATCAAATATATTCTGCTGATGATATCTGAATTCAGGTGAGATATACTCAAGGTTGCATTTTGGTTCCCACAGACTTGTTTTAATTTTCTTCACCTTCAACTTGAACTGCATGTGGACAATCGATTGAACATTCCACAGTTTTCCCCTAGCCTTGTTCTAATTGATGGTATTGAGCTGCTCCATCATCTCTTAACACAGATGTGGTCAATTTTATTTTTGGGTATTCTATTTGATGAGTTTTAGGCACATAGTTGCTGTTTATGTTGTTGAGAAATGTATTTGCAACAAATAAATCATTGATCTTGAAAAATTCTATCATGCATTCTCCAGTGTCATTTCTATCACCAAGACTGTATTTGCCAACTACTGATGCTTCTTGTTTTTTTTCAGATTTCTCATTGTAATCATCAATTTGATCAATTTTTGGTCACCAAATCAATCAAATTCAGACTGCAAATGTTGGTAAAAATATTCATTTCTTCATCTTTGGCTTTAGTTGTTGGTGTGCATATTTGAATAATAGTAGTATTAACTGGTCTTCCTAATAGGCATATTGATATTATCCTATTACTGACATTCGTCTGTTGGTTTGTTGTACTGTGCTGACTTGAGTATTCCTGTGATGCTGGAAGCTCTGACACCAATTTTTCAAATAACAGCAGAGTCACCCATGATGGGAGCTTCCAGACTAATACAGACTAGGAAGAAGGAAAGTCCACCTCTAAAAAACGTTGGCAACTGAAAATACTAAGAATGGCAGGGAAACACGGTCAGCTATACTGCTGGAAGATGAGCTCCTTATGTTGGAAGGCACTCAAAATATGCCTCAAAGTAGAGGCTATCTTAAGGACATGGGTAGAATAAAGCTTTTGGGACCTTCATTTGCTGATATGGCATGACTCAATGAGAAGAAACATCTACAAACATCCACTAATAATTGAAAAGTGGAATGTATGAAGTATGAATCTTAGAAAAGTGAAAGTTATCAAAAATGAAATGGAAAGCATCAAGATAAATATCCTGGGCAATAGTGAGCTAAAATGGACTGGTATTGATCATTTTGAATTGACCAGTCATAAGGTCTATTATGCCTGGAATGACAAATTGAAGAGGAATGGCATCACATTCATTGTCAAAAAGAACATTTTGAGATCTATCCTGAAATACAGTGCTGTCAGTAATAGGATAATATTCATGCACCTATGAGGAAGACCAGTTAATACTACTATTACTCAAATTTATGCACCAACTATTGCATATAGATGACCCAATATCCTAGGCCAATTTTTGTACTTGCTGCTAGATCCTCGTCTGTTGAATGTGAGGACAAAGTGTATAGAGTAAATTCTAACCAAGGGGAAGGGGAGTCCTCTGCATTTCCAGGTCACTTACTATTAAAGTATATAATTGTGTTTCCAGTCATATCTTTTAATAGGATGATAGCAAAGGCAACAAGTACCCTGCCCTATCACCTTGGATCTTACTATCCCTGTACAACCCTTAGTTTCTAACCAGACTCCACTCAAAGACTTTCCAAGGGAGGACAGGGTCTGTTAGAAATACTAATCAGTTGGCATCAATTTGATTCCAACTCATGATGTCATGTGTGTCAGAGTATGCTCCATAGGGTTTTAAATGGTTGAGTTTTCAGAAGAGAGCCAAGTCTTTCTCCCAGAATGCCTCTAAAATGGACTGAAACTTCCACCCTTTCAGTCAGCAGCCAAATATTTAACTGTTTAAACTATCCAAGGATTGTGCTAGCAATATTATGCAGTTAACTCTTCCTGAAGGAGCATTCACTAATATTAAAGGATAATTGATGAATAATTATCCACTGTGTTCACCCTTTGGATAGGACACTTCAGAAGTAAGTTTCTCACAGTCAATGTCAGAATGCTCAATTACCAAGGTAAGTATGGGCTTACTTGTGATTACTTACAAATCAGTAATGAACAATTTTCCTTTTTTTTTTTTTTTTCACTGCTTCAAAGATTCTCCTAAGAATAGCTGGCATCTGTCTCCCTCCCAAATTCACAGCATGTCCTACAGAATCAAAGCCTCTTTTCAAGTTTGCAAACTCTGACAAGGATGGACTAAACAGTAAGCAAGGTCAGGAATGGGCTTACTTACTAATCTGTAGTGAAGAGTTTCACATGGGTTTCACCACTTTTGAAACTTATATGAAACTTTTTACTACAAATTATTAAATAAGAACAAGTAAGTCCATGCTTACCTTGTTGACTGGGTAATCCACCACTGCTCACAGTCTCCCAGAGATTGTCAGGGCACTAAGCCTCAGTATTCACTTCACACTGGGTTGGCTGCTGTGTTAGACTGGGTTCTCTAGAGAAACAAAACCAATAAAGCTTATATATAGAGAGAAAGAGAAATTTATCTTAGGAAAATGGCTCACACACTTATAGAAGCTGGCAAGTCCCAAGTTCTTGGATCAAATGCCAAGCTGGAGGCTTTTCCCAACTCATGCAGCTACAGAAGCTGAGAAGCTCAAGGTTGGCAAGCAGTATACTGGCTGTTGACTCCAAAGAATGATGAATCCAAGATCTCCAGGCCGAATGGTGGATTCTTTGCTCATGTACAGTTGTAGGCAGCACAATAGCATCCTGATCCACAGAAGACTGTCTATTTTCCCAGGATGTCCATAAGTATACTGGAAGCAGGCCACACTCCTAGGGAAACTCCCTTTCAACAGATTGTCTGCTCAATACATATACATCTGATCCCATCATTGGAACAACCCACATCACAATTGCTTAAACAACTCAGAATTGTGGTCCAGCAAAGTTGACACACAGCTCTAACTATCACAGTCTACCCCTTTCAACTTGGCAGTTGTACACATCTTCTTAACCATATATAATCTCTAAATAAGGACAATTACACAGTCATATTTGCACCTAAAATGATACACTAACACACGTACAACTGAAACAAATTAACCTTATTTACATTTCACAGTTCATAACAGAAGGAAACAAAAATATCTGATGCGCATGTACAATGAAGAAATATAACAATCACAGTTCTCATTTCTGTGACTGGTCACACGGTCATAGCTGATATTCAGAACTACCTTCTTCCACCACCCATTCTGTATTTCCCTTGCCCTCAGCAAGCACCTCAGCTAGTCATGGTTCTTTGCCTGGTGGGGTGACCCAAATCTTCATTGCTGAAGGGTCTGGGCTATTAGTAGTCATATCAGAATCAGGTTGCGGTAATTTTCCATTGACTTTATTCACAGAGCATCGTAATACTAAGGACATCCTAAAGAATCTCCTGTATTCCAGACATATTCTTCTTTACCTCCATTATGCAATGTCAATCCAATTTCACCTTGGTAATCAGGATCTATCACACCAGATAGTACAGTAATCTCCTTCTTTGTCTGTTGATCCAGAGGCATGAGGAAGCCAAAATGGCTGGGTGGCATTCTTAATTTCCAACTCAATGCAATCAGTATTGTGTTTCCAGGTGGGAGTGTTCCTTCCTTTGGGACTAAGATCTCCAGACCCACAGAGCATAGAGTAGAAGGGACAGGAAGCAAAAATTTTTTGAGTAGGTCACTAGGGGTAATAGTGAGTGATTGTTGTAGTTGTTATGTGCCATCGAGTAGGCCCTGACTCATAGTGACCCCTCCTTGGGTTGCCGAGGCAGTATCACTATGGAAGTAGATTGCCCAACCTTCCTTATGAGGAGTGCCTGGTGGGTTTGAACCACCAGTCTTCTGGTTAACAGTCAAGTGCCTTAGGCACTATGCTACCAGACCTCCCATAGTGAGTGGTACCACTCCCATTTCCACCCCTTGGTTCCTGAATGTGTGAATCCCAGCTATTGAAGAAACAGAACCATATATTGGATGATGGTTTAAAGCATATAAAACCTCCTGGAGAACATTGTACCAACCCTTCAAGATATTACCACCTAGCTGGTGCCATTCCATCATTCTATCAAGCCAGCTGCTTCAGGATAATGGGGAACATGGTAAGACCATGGTAAGACATCTCTATCTACTACGGACATTTCAAGCACCATTGGATCAGCCAGATCATATGGACCAAGTGGCGAAGCAGCCTGCATGGCAGCCTCAACCTGTTGCAGAACCTTCTGTTGTTCTGGGCCCCACTCAAAACTAGCAGCTTTCTGAGTCGCTTTTTAAATAGGTCGCAGCAACACACTTAAATGAGGAATATGTTGCCTCCAAAATCCAAAGAGGCCCACCAGACATTGTGGCTCCTTTATAATTGTTGTGCAAGACAGATACAATAACTTATCCCTCACTTTAGTAGGAATATCTCAACATGCCCCACACCATTAGATCCCTAGAAATTTCACTGAGGTGGAAGGTGCCTGAATTTTTGTTGGATTAATTTCCGAACGTCTAGCTTGGATATGTCTCACCAATAAGTCTAGAGACCTTGATACTTCTTCCTTACAAGGTTCAATCAGCATAATGTCATCAATATAATGGACCAGTGTGATGTCTTATGGAAGGAAAGGGTGATCAAGATCCCTACGGAATAAATTATCACATAGTGCCAGGGAGCTGGTATACCTCTGAGGAAACACTGTGAAAGTATACTGTTGGCATTGCCAACTGAAGGCAAACTGCTTCTGATGGTCCTTTGAAATTGGTATCAAGAAAAATCATTGGCCAGATCAATAGTTACATACCAAGTACCAGGAGATGTACTAATTTGCTCAAGCAGTGAAACCACATCAGGAACAGCAGCTGCAATTGGAGTCCCCACCTGATTAAGTTTATGATAATCTACTATCATTCTCCAAGATCCATCTCTTTTTTGCACAGGCCAAATAGGTGAATTAAATGGAGATGTGGTGAGAATCACCACCCTTGCATCCTTCAAGTCCTTGATGGTGGCAGTCATCTCTGCAACCCCTCCAGGGATGCGGTATTGCTTTTGGTTTACTATTTTGGTAGGTAGAGGCAGTTCTAATGGCTTCCACTTGGCTTTTTCTACCATAATAGCCCTGACTCCAAATGTCAGGGACCCAATGTGGGAATTCTGTTAATTGCTCAGTATATCTATTCCAATTATGCATTCTGGGACTGGGGAAATCACTACAGCATGGGTTTTGGGACCCACTGGACCCACTGTGAGATGCACCTTAGCTAAGACTCCATCAATAAGTAGACCTCCATATGTCCCCACTTTGACTGGTGGGCCACAATGATGCTTTGGGTCTCTTGGAATTAGTGTCAGTTCAGAGCCAGTGTCCAGTAATCCCCTAAAAGTCTGATTATTTCCTTTTTCCTGATGAACAGTCACTCTCATAAAAGGCCTAGATTTCTTCTGTCTATACAGATCGAGTAAAAATTTGGTAAGTTTGCCATGTATTTCACTACAAAGAACACCATGCACAAGTAGCCAATGCCATAATTCCACACAAGTCAGAATATTCTGATTACTCTTCCCACTCTGGTGCCCATTATGGTAACCATGCCCACCTTGGGCATGCTTGCTGCCACTTGGCCCCTACTACCATGGGGTCCAATCAGCCCCATTATAGTTAAGTGTCTTAGTTAGGGCAGTTCCCATGTCAAATCCAGCTTACATAAAATAGAAATCACAGCAGTCTTCAAAGATGCTGGAGCTTCTTCACAAATTTATTCCTCTCCATACTGGTGAAAGGCATGTCTTCTGGACTCTCCATTTCTGGCTCCAGGGGTCTAATCTGATAAATCCATTCTAACAGGCCAATTTCCCTAAACCTCTGGATACCTTCTTCTACTTTATACCAAGGCAGGTCAAGTACGTCAACTTGACTTAAGGTAGGCCACCGCATAATCCATGCCTCAGTAAGCCAACCAAATAAACTATTAGATCTTTTTCTAACCTCTTGAGCTGAAACACTGAATGAAGAATTCATACTTAGTGGACCTAAATCTATAAACTCAGACTGATCTAGTGTTACAGTCCTTGCACAATTATCCCACACCCTCAGTAGCCATTCCCATACATATTCTCCAGGTTTCTGTCTATACATGTTAGCAAAATCAAGTAGGTCTTTTCAGGTGTAGTGTACTACCTCCTCAGTCACACTTTGTATTTCACCTTTTGGGGCTCACTTGGACTTAACTTTAGTTATACGTCTAGCAGCAACAATGGGTGGTTGGGGCAGTTCCTGAGAACATTCAGCAATGTCTTCCATGGCCTCAGGCAATGACCCAGCAGGAACAGTTGAGTTAATCCCATCAAACTGAGGTGGAGAGGATAATGGTTTTACAGTAATCCCTTCAGATGGGAGGGATTCAACAGAGTTTACAGGCTCCATATCCTCATCTACCTGACTATCTGTCCATAAGTCCCCATTCCAGGTTTCAAGATCCCATTTTTTTTCCCCCAATCAATGCCCTCCATTTAATTTCAGACACCATTCTGGGTTGGTAATTTAATTGGCATTGTAATTCAGCCACCCTTACAATAGGACTCTGGGTTTGGTTTTCGGCAATATCAGCTGTTACTAGAAGAAATAATGCTTTCTTTCAGAGTACAACTGAAAACATTGAGGTTTTTATGTGGTACTTAAACTGTTACTCAGAAGCCCTGAGCTCATCTTGCTCTTTCACCACTTTGTCTAGTGTAAGTAGGACTAACGAACCAGCTTCCTTATACTCCTCATGCTGACAAGATTGCAGAAAAGTATCAAATATGCGATCACCCAGAGCCTCGCTTCTCAAAAGTACTTGATCAATTGGTGGTGTTAATTTGCATATTAATGTTGCCACCTCACACCATGGATTAGCTAACGGAGGCAGGGTCACCAGTGCCTTTATGATTCATCAAAATGGAGAACCAATTTAGGAAGCCCATCCTTATGATTTTGTTTCTCTAGAACCACTCCCAGTACCAAATGTGTTAGAAATAAATCCAGTAAAGCTTATATAGAGAGAGAAAGAGAAATTTATCTTAGGAAAAGGGCTCACACACTTATAGAAGCTGGCAAGTCCAAAGTTCTTGGATCAAATGTCAAGCTGCAGGCTTTTCTCGACTCATGCAGCTGCAGGGACTGAGGAGCTCGAGGTTGGCAGGCAATATACTGGCTATTGACTCCAACAAATGATGAATCCAAGGTCTTCAGGCCAAATAGTAGATTAATTGCTCATGGAGAGTTATAGGCAGCACAACAGAATTCTGATCCACAGAAGAGTGTCTCTTTTCCCAGGATGTCCATTAATATACTGGAAGCAGGCCACACCCCTAGGAAAACTCCCTTTCAGTGGATTGGCTGCTCAAAACATATACATCTGATCCCATCATTGGAACAACCCACATCACAATTGCTTAAAGCACACAGAATTGTGGTCCAGCCAAGTTGACATACAGCTCCAACTATCACAGCTGTCTTCCCTGTGCTGTTTCAGTTCTTCCCTCCCTATTTGTGTTTCCTAAGATCATCTCCCAAATAAGCTAACTATATTCAACTGCCTGTTTCAGAGTCTGTTTCTGGGGTATATTTTCCTAAGAGAAAGGCTAAAGAACAAATGTGAAAACCTACTGTGCATCCACAAGGCATGAATACCCTCTCAGTAGTACAGTTTCTGTTGGTATATTATGAAAATTGACCTGCATTTCCTCCCATACCTCAACTCTTCTGATCAGGGAGAAATTTTTGAATTTGAGAGATTTGGTTTTGCTGCCAGTTACGTCAATTAAGGTAAGGAACCTTTAAAATATAATCTAGGCACAGAGGAATCAAGTGTGTCTTTAACATATAAAATAAAAAAACTGGAAGTAGAAAATGAAAAGGGAAGAACAAGCTCAGCATTTCTCAAGCTGAAAGAACTGGAGAAAAAATTCAAGCCTTGAGTTGCAATATTGAAAGATTCTATGAGCAAATTATTTAATGATGCAGGAAACATCAAAAGAAGATGGAAAGAATGCAGAGAGTCACTGTACTAAAAACAACTGGTCAATGTTCATCCATTTCAGTAGATGGGATATGATCAAGAACAAATGGTATTGAAGGAAGAAGTCAAAGGACTGAAGGACTTGGCAAAGGACAAGGCTCCGAGAATTGACAGAATACCTACTGAGATGTTTCAACAAACAGATGCTACTCTGGAGGCACTCATTTGGCTATGCCAAGAGATTTGGAAGACAGAAACCTGGCCAAGTGACCGGAAGAGATCCATATTTGTACCCATTCCAAAGAAAGGTAATCCCACAGAATGTAGAAATTATCAAACAATATCATTAATATCACATGCAAGTAAAATTTTGCTGAAGATAATTCAAAGAAGGTTGAAGCAGTATATTGACAGAGACCTTCCAGAAATGCAAGCTGGATTCAGAAGGGGAAGTGGAACGATGGTTATCATTGCTGATGTCCAATGGATCTTGGCTGAAAGCAAAGAATACCAGAAAGATGTTTACTTGTGTTTTATTGACTATGCAAAAGCATTTGGTTCTGTGGATAATAACAACTTATGGATAACATTGAAAAGAATGGGAATTCCAGAACATTTACTTATGCTCATGAGGAATCTGTACATAGACCAGGAGGGGAGGCTGTCATTCAAACAGAATAAGTGGATATTACATGGTTTAAAATTAGGAAGGGAATGCATCAGTGTTGTATCCTTTCACCACACTTATTCAATTTGCATGCTGAGCAAATAATCCAAGAAGCTGGATTGTATGGAGAGAATGTGGCATCAGGATTGGAGGAGGACTCATTAACAACCTGCGATATGCAGATGACACAACTTTCCTTGCTGAAAATGAGAATGACTTGAGGCACTTACTGATGAAGATTAAAGACTACTGTCTGCAGTGTAGATTACATCTCATCATAAAGAAGATGAAAATCCTCACAACTGGTCCAATAAACAGCTTCCTGGTTGATGGAGAAAATATAGAACTTGTCAAGGACTTCATATTACTTGGTTCTACAATCAACACCAATGGAAGCAGCAGTCAAGACATCAGATGACATATTGCACTGGGAAAATCAGCTGCAAAAGATCTCTTTAAAGTGCTGAAGAGCAAAGGTGTCTCCTTGAAGACTAAGGTGCACCTATCCCAAGCCATGGTGTTTTGAATTGCCTCACACATATGTGGAAACTGGACAGTTAATAAGGAAGACCAAAGAAGAGTTGATGCTTTTGAGTTGTGGTGTTGGTGAAGAATAGTGAAAGTACCATGGACTGCCAACACAACTAACAGATATGTCCTGGAAGAAGTGCAGCTGGAATGCTCCTTGGAAGCGAGAATGGCCAGACTCATCTCATATACTTTGATCATGTTGTCAGAAGTGACCATTCCCTGGAGAAGGATAGCATGCTTAGTTAAGTGGAAGATCAATGAAAACATGGCCCTCAACAAGATGGATTGACACAGCAGCTGCAATGATGGGCTCAGATTTAACAAGGCTTTTGAGGCTGGCACAGGACTGGGCACTGTTTTATTCTGTTGTGCATAGGGTCTCTGTGAGTTGGAGCCAACTTGAGTGACCCTAACAACAACATACAGGAGACACAGATTGGTACATGGCCAATGCACATCAGGAGCCACCACCCATCTGTCAGTGGAGGCTTGTGTGCTGTTGTGATGTTGAGCAGGTTTCAGCAGAGCTTCCACACTAAAAGCAGGAAGAAAGTCTTGGCAATGAATTCCTAAAACTCAGTTAATGAAAACTCTATAGATCATAATGGTCCAATCCTGCAACACATGATCTCACCATGACTTGGGGTTTGACTCATTGGCAGCTGACAATGACAACATTCTCAAGAAATAAAGTCAAACTTAATAGGGACAAATGCGAACCTGGACCAAAGATTAGGGACAGTGCCTTCTAAAGGAAAGCATATTGAGAGTATGTGTAGTGGCGGGGGGGCAGGCATGTTTTCAACAGAATCAGCAGTCTCTGAAGTTAGAGTTCAAACCAGATGAAAGAAAACAACCATGTCATGTAGCAGACACTTGAGGTCCCACATTGGAGAATTTGCTCGAAACAAGAAAGGATGAAGGTATTTAATTATTCTGGCTATGGTGTTGAATTCCTTGGAGTATTAGCAGGAGTATGAAGGGCCTGAGGATGGCACTAAGAACAGAGATGGGAAGGGCTTTTAAAGAGACTGGAGGATACAAGAGGGAGAATTAGTGAACAAGAACACATGCACTTGTAATACCCTTGAAGGTCAAGGTAGTGAATAAAGCCTTGCTCCTTTGTGCAGTGCAGAAGCTCCACAAACTCCCCACCCCCACCCCTGACTGCCTTGAGATAAATTATCTGAACCTTCCAATAAAGAACTATGAAAGTGTTCATCAGCAAAATGTGTTCCACTGGGAAGCCAGCTGAGGCAGACATCACATTCAGCTACCCTGTGGATTCCAGGATGGGAATGAGGATCTACTTTCTGACCACAACCCACATTGGCATATAACCCAGATTCTACCAGAAGTAGATGGACTCCTTGCAGTATGAGAGGAGGGTTTTGTCACCTGAGTTACTCCAATATTTGTTACCATACTCAGGTCAAGGACTTCACAATGAGAGCTTCCTTGCCCTACTCCAACATACACATGTAGATCTAATTCCATGAGTTAATTTTTAAGAAGGCTTGAATTTTAACTTAAGGTATTTTGTGGATGGTGGGTGTGATAGTTATGTTTGTATGTCAACTTGGCTAGGCCTGGTTGAGTGGCTGGGCAGCTGGATGTAGTATTCTCCATGGTGAGACTGGTAATCAACTCCATGGTGGAATCTACTGGGAGCAGCTGAGTAGCTGCCTTTGGGTATGTGGTCTGCTTCCTGTATATAAGGAGAAGCTTTGAGAATGGTCTCCAGCATATGGCATGCTTGGATCCTGCATGTAGCCATGTCATTGCTCAGCAGCCTGCTATGCTCTGCCAACCTTGGGACTTACAATGGACTTGAGTTAATGGCCCGCCGTGTGGTTTGTTAACATCAGGACTGTGCCTTTTTACTTGTCAACCTTGGGGTTTCTCAGCCTCTGCAGCCAGAAGCTGTCTGAGTGAAGAAATACCTCTAGCTCCAGTGGGCTGGGAGCAGGACACAGAGCTGGACCCCAAAGTTGAGGGTGCCCCTAGAGCCTGGCACTTTGGACTTAGACTTAAAGCCTCCAAATTGTAAGAATAAACTCCTGTTTGTTGAGACCATCCCATTTGTGGTATATTCTTGTCAGAGTGGCACTAGGTAACCAGAACAGTGGGGTTGCTGTGGTTGTGTTTGTGAAGGTTTCCTGAGGTGAAAGTCATGAACATAATAGGTGAAAGAGGTTAGGACAGAGGACAAAAGATCTTTATTTATAGAAGATGTTTATGTAACAAAAATGCAAAACAAAGTTGGAGATAAAGTCTTTCCTATGCCCTCTACTGGGTCTCCCAGAAAGGTATTCACCTTTATTTGATTGACTACACAAAGGTATTCCATTGTGTGGATCATGACAAATTATGGACAACATTGTGAAGAATGGGAATCCCAGATCACTTAATTGTGCTCATGAGGAACCTGTACATAGATGAAAAAGCAGTTGTTCAAACAGAATAAGGGGATATGACATGGTTTAAAATCAGGAAAATCATGTGTCAGGGTTATATTCTTTCACCATACTTATTTAATCTGTATGCTGACCAAATAATCAGAGACATGGGATTACATGAAGAAGAACATGGAATCAACATTGGAGGAAGACTCATTAACCACCTGGGATCTGCAGATGACACAACCTTGCTTACTGAAAGTGAGGAAGAATTGAAGCACTTCTTAATGGAAATCAAGGACTACAGCCTTCAGTATGGATTTCAACTCAACATAAAGGAAACAAAGATCCTCACAATTGAACCAATAAGCAACATCACAATAAATGGAGAAAAGATTGATGCTGTCAGGGATTTTGTTTTACTTGGATTCACAATAAATACCCCTGGAAGGAGCAGTCAAGAAATCAGGTGATGTATTATACTGGGCAAATCTTCAGCAAAAGATCTCTTTAAAGTGTTAAGAAGCAAAGATGTCACTTTGAAGACTAAGGTGCACCTGATCCGAGTCATATAATCCTTTCGATATTCTCATATGCATGTGAAATCTGGGTAATGAATAAGGACAACTAAAGAAGAATTGGTGACTTGAACTGTGGTGTTGGCAAAGAATATTGAAAATACTGTGGGCTGCCAGAAGAACGAACAAATCTGTCAGAAATACAGACAGATTGTTTCTTAGAAGTGACAATGGCATACTTCATCTCTCGTATGTTGGTCATGTCAGAAGGGACCAATCCCTGGAGAAGGCTATCACACTTACCATGCTTAGTAAAGTAGAGAGTTAGCAAAAAAGGGGAAGAGCCTCAACAAGATGGATTGACACAGCGGCTGCAATGATGGGCTCAAGTATGGCAATGATGTGAGGATGGCACAGGACCAAACAATGTTTAGTTCTGTCGCACATAGGGTCACTAGGAGTTGGAGTCAAATTGATGGCACCTACCAACAAAAACAGCTATTACTAGGTAGCTGGCCTTCAGCCCTCACCCTACTATGGTTTAGCTCAAGCATCCTAAAGATTCATGGGGGTACCAGCAGACAACTACTCTACATAGCACCATCTTCTTTCTTAAGACACTGTTAGGGCTAGTGAGGGAGCTCTGGTGGCATAGTGCCTAAGTCATTTGACTGCTACCCAGAAGGCTGG
>NW_006921620.1:10217491-10218105 GCF_000298275.1 Orycteropus afer afer | reverse complement strand
ACATCCAAAGATGTGGTTTGTCTGCACGATGTAGCTGAAAGATGATAGTGCATAAGTAGATGTAACAGAGATCAATACTGGTTCTACATTAGTGAAGGTGATTCTGCAGAGCCTTTCTGAGGACAAGTAATGTGCACGGAACAGATGCTATAGCCTCTGAAAGGTTTTGTTATGTTTTAACTCTTAGAGACCTAAGAGGATAAATCATGTCTATAAAAGAAAATGAATGCCTAGGCTGAAATCAGAAATGAAAGTCAAATCTATCTTAGATATCTGGGAGATTTAAAACCTTACTGTTAGTGAGGAAGCTTCACCAACTTTTCATTAGGAAAAATGTATATAATTCTAGAGTAAATGCCAAGGAAAAAATTGAAACTAAAACCACCTTGTGCTAATTGTACCTGTCATTCTGGTTGCCACTCAAACATCTGCTTAATTCCCAGAAAAAGGTCATTGAACTATTTAACTCTGAACTGGGGCTTTTGGTCCATCTTTTATGAAAATATACCATAGAGGAGGCCGGCAAGATGGCGGACTAAGCAGAAGGATTGCACAGACCCTCTTCAACAAAGAAAAGGGAAACCAATTAACACAGACACAGAAGATAATCTTGG
>NW_006921620.1:10201823-10215843 GCF_000298275.1 Orycteropus afer afer | reverse complement strand
AGAAATAAATCAATGTGTTTAAAAAAATAAAAAAAGTGTGACGACTTATCCAGAACTAACATCTTTTTGAATAAGGCAGAATTGAATAGCCATAATTATTCATCCTGTAAATTTAGGAGAATAAGACCCATCTCTTTCAGTCAAAATGAATGTCACACCACTTTTATGCATTCCTCTCATTTGCCTAGAACAGCAGCTGAGCAGTCACCACTAAGATATTTCTTCTTCTTTTTTTTTTTTCATCCTGATCTGTTTTTAGATCTGTCTCCAGAAAGCTACCAGAATGACCATTTGGGCTGAATTGAGGGTAAACAGTAAATTAAACAGTCCCATCCCCACCAGAAACATGCCTTTCCTTCACCCACTAAGGAATTAATTAGTTAAGTAACTGGATTGCCTGAATGGACCAGTTATGAACAAATAGACATTGTTTTCAAACTAGTATTCACAAGTGTTTATTAAAATTGTGCTTTATTTTACGAGGTTTAAAAGGCACAATACTAGGAGTCAAGAATCTAAGGCTCTTGCCCTTCTAGGTAACTGAATAGCTGTGTGACCATTTGATATCTTGTTTTCCTCATCCAAAAAATGGGCCTAGCCATGAATTCCATGATCTCCAAGGAGTCTTTGGATCTAGCATTCTCTGGTGCTTCAATTTTGATAGTAAAACACAGAAATGAATTTGCAAACTGCCATCACATTTTGCATCTTCACAGAGAGTTTTATGCAAAATAAAATAAAGGCTTTCTTATGGCAAGATTCTTTACTTACTAGTCAATGGCTTCTTCAGTCAGGTTGATATAATTCATCCCATACATTTTAGAGGTCAACTGAGCAGAAGATCCTACAAGCTCTATAGCCCAAGAGAACTTTCTAATGTTGAGTTCTGTAATCTATTTTCAATATAAAAAATGTATTTATAGGATTTGACTAAGAAAGCATACTGTGGCAAAGAAGAAGCCCAAGAAAATACTGAGCTCAAGGCTATCACAGAGATACAAGTTGATTGGTTTAGGCTGGGTCTATTCCTGGGCGGTATAAACAGTTAAGCAATTGACTACTAACCAAAAGTTTGGTGATTTGAAACCACCTCAAAATGCCTTCAAAGACAGGCCTGGTGATCTGCTTCTGAAAGGTCACAGCCTTGAAAACCCTGTGGAGGATAATTCTGCTTTGCAAGACATGGGGTCACTTGACAGGAACTGGTTTGGTTTTTGGTGTTGACATCACACAAATAATAATAGCATTATTTACTTGCATTATCTCATTTCATCCTTACCAATAAATAAATTGATAAACCTGCAAAGTGATTACCATTATTATCTCCATTTTACAGATTATTAACTGAAGACTCAAAGAGCTATTAAGAGCAGAGAAATGTGGTGGGTGAAGGAAAGATGTGTTGCTTGTGGGGATGAGACTGCTGAACTGGCTATTTGGCTAGTTGTTTGATAAAACTGCCCTCAGTTCAGTACAAATGGTCATTCCAATAGCTTTCTGGATACAGACCTGAAAACTGATCAGTGTCAGAGCCAGGGCTTAAATTGAGATACATCCAACACCAAAGGCTGTCATAGTCCCCTCTACCCAATTCTTCAGAACATGTTAAACTGCCAGGTGTTTTGGGGCTTGATTTTGGAGGGATAAGTCCACACGGAGTGATCAGACCATACATTTCCTCATAAAATCACTTCCGGTCACATCTGATGCCAATCTGATGACTCAAGGTTACTAGGGCATGCTGAGGCTGTCAACAGAAGCTGAGTATAAGGAAAAAGGAGGATTAAAATCAAACAGCATGTCTCTCAGATTGATTGAAAGTCCCAGGCTCTTTCAGGCCACCCTGGACAGTGCAAAACTGAGCACAGAAAAGTGTTGAAAAGGAACTATGTTATAAAAAATAGCTTTAAAGAGGTTCAACACGAAGCACCTAATCTTGTATCACCAGATGCTGCTCCCCATATTCTCTGCTCTAGTCTCCATCAGAGCCATCTCTTAACTGTTGTTGTTGTTGTTATTTGCCGTCAAGTCGGCCCCGACTCATAGCGACCCCTCCTTGGGTTTCCGAGGCAGTATCACTACGGAAGTAGGATTGCCCAACCTTCCTTCCGAGGAGTGGCTGGTGGGTTTGAACCGCCAGCCTTCTGGTTAGCAGTCAAGTGCCTTAGCCACTATGCTACCAGAGCTCCCATCTCTTAACTACAGAGGGAGAAATAAGATCCACCCACTCTGCCACACCAGCATGAAGTGAAAGTAAATGAAAATGTGTGAAAAGTGTTTAAATCTCATTGAAAATGGTTAAATGAATTCAGGATACTCTTTTTATGTATTATTACAAATTATCATTGGTATCAAAAGTGGCAGCCATTCAGTAGCCCTACTCTATCTCTATGCAAGACTTATTTCTGCCACCGACTCACTGGATCTTGATAAAACTGTTCTTCCTCTGGTAAAGAATACCAGTGACTGGCTATAAAACTATTTGCTTAGGATTGTATTTGAAATGACACAACTCCTGCAAGTCCCCACTCTACAATATACTTTTGAGTTCTTCTGCTTTTAATCCTGTACATATTTTTACCTCACTCTCTGTTTTACGTGTGAATGTCTGTGTTTTAAAGCCAGACTCCTAGGACTGAGACAGAACAAATGAATGCATCCTCAGGGGAAATGCTAAATCAGTGACATGAAGGTGATTTAAAGGTCTTGAGGGGCATCCAATATTATTAAGCTTACAGCATAGCCCTGACTTCCAAGGAAATAGAGCCAGTTGAAACTACCATCCTCAAAATTTAAAAAAAAAAAAAAAGAAGAAGAAGAAGAAGAAGAACGTTGTATTTACAACTCCCATGTTAAAATAACTCAGAGAAAGAGAGAAAGACATTTCCAGAGAGCAAATAATTTTCTTCTAGATTCATTGCATAGGTGAATTCAGTGCTTTTCTGCAAAGCTCTACACAGGATGCTTTTTAACTCGATTTAGTCCCCACTTTAAATTCTTTCTTGGGAACAAGAAAGCTTTTTTTTAGAGTGGAGCCAGGTAATAGTCCACTTTCTGGATAGTCTGAAGCTTATGAAAGTGTTAGGCTTGCCTTTCATCTTTCCATAAAACTGTACACTTTCCTGATTACCCCAAATTACAATGTTTGCCACTACTCCCTTTAATCAGATTTGAGCAATTCTGTTTAGTTAAAAAAAAACTCAAATGACATTTCCCTTTCATAAGGTCTGTACTTCATAAGAGGAGTGAATTCTGTTATCCTTCACTGCTCACGGTAAGAGATTTTTCTTTTAATGTTTTGAAGCCGTGATTGTTGTGTATCAAGATGCTCAGTCTTGGCCCCATGGTGGTGGATTGGATTACTTTGCTGATTTCTTACCTGCAGTGTAAGACTACCATGTAGATTAGGACATGGTTTAAGAGGAATTATCTCCTTTTTTTAATAGATCACATACTGCGTCTTAAGCTCCAAATTCAACAGAAAATCAAGCTAATTGTTCTTTTCTTCCAGGATATCCCTGAAGGATAATTGACCTCTGCAGAGCAACTTCTTAGTAGGAAACTAAATAATTAAGTTGAAGGAAATACATTTCTTGTTCCTGATTCCAATTGTAGAGGTTTTTTTTCTTTTTTCTTTTATTAACGTATGTGTGATGGGATCATAACCCTACATGCATTTTACACAAAAGATAAATGCACCTTTTTCTCCTTCATCTGTTTTGAACTAGTTATTTTAAGCAGACCACACATCCAAATTATCGTTAAAGGTAAAATCTCTAGGTTACTAAAATGAAATTTTCTCTACTATATAGAATCTCTCCTCATATAATACATCTACAGTGATTGGATTAATCCTTACACTAGAAGAATAACGTGGAAACATATAAGAGATAGTTGTAAAATGATAGGTTTAGATGTTTTCCCCAATTGGCACATTTCTTCTATATTATTTTAAGCTACTATGCCTATCATGGGAGCTCTGGTAGCATAGTGGCTAAGACACTTGCCTGCTAACCAGACGGCTGGCGGTTCAAACCCACCAGCCACTCCTCGGAAGGAAGGTTGGGCAATCCTACTTCCGTAGTGATACTGCCTCGGAAACCCAAGGAGGGGTCGCTATGAGTCGGGGCCGACTCGACGGCACATAACAACAACAACAACATGCCTATCATATAAATTTTCATTAGTAAGTAAGCTTAATACCCCAAACTCCTGATTTAGTAAGTGCACAAGTCAACAGCCCTGATAAGGCAGTTGTACTTCCAATAATGTTTAAAAATGTCTTTATCTAAAAACTTATAATACATAGTCTTCTCAAAATGAAAGCATATCAAAAGTGATCCTAATATATGCCTTCACCTTATTACACATTATTCTTAAATTATAGAAGTCATGGCATTTCCCAAAATTTTAACCCCAATTTAAATCAATTCAGTCAATACAATAATTAACTAAACAATTTTAACTTCCAAAAGGAGCTTTGCCATGAAATATTTCAAGGTGCTAAAGAAAAACAAAGTAATGTTTTCCAGCATGGCCTGAGGCATGGGAAATCTCCCCTCCGAGAGGACAAGTTTGCTAGCTCACTGCACATCCCTAACCACCCCCACAGTCTCTAATTTGTAAATTGCTGAATCAGTTTGTGCACATTTGGAAAATTACTGCTTTCCTGCAATTTTCTGTAAGCTATTGCTAAATTGTTCTGTTGAATGTTAGTGAAAAATTATATTTTAAAACCACCTCTGAATCCTAAAAGCCCATGGCACAATATTCTGTTTATATGAGCAATTTAGCTTTATTAAACAGCATGACATAGACTAAGAGAGTTAAGATAAGCTTGGTGCAGTATGTGCCCCAGAATCGTAAGCTAGAGAAGCCAATCATTCTCCAATCCTGATTACTGAGAGCTGAATGGACACCTGCGAAGTGGGGGAGTCCTCTTCTGCTGCTCCCTAGGCAGACCTGACTCCCTATTTCACCAAGGATATTATTAGGTATTTTTTAATAGGCAGTAGAAGTTTGGGGGAATAACACTTTCCAGAAAGTATTTGTTTTTAAACCTCTGCTTTCAAACTGCTCCCAAATCATCAGTTACAGAGTTTACTTTGCTCACCCTGGGCAAAAAGATAACATGATTCCCAAATAAAGTTTGAAGCACTTAACTCCAAAGGCAGATTTTGTTTAGTCAGTGGACCAACGGAGTAAGGTAACCCAGCTGTAACCCAGAAGTGAGAAAGGAAAGACACACTTATAGTTATTTGGTAGCATGCAAGATAGTGTTAGCTCTATAGAGCAAGGGACTAGAAATGGTTACTGAAATCTGTTAGTCTGTTTGTGTCCTCCCAACTCACCCTGCCTGGGAATTTTAGAAAGAAGGAATGAAAAGGAAGCTTGCAGAAACTCAGTGAATCATCATGTACTGTGCTCTCATGTTTCACTATGAAAAGGAATATTCTTGCTGAGCAGTTTGTTCCACTTTAAATCTTTAGATACTCAGCTTTCTTTAAGGTCATTGTATGAATTTAGACACACCATTCTGGAAACTAAATTAGCCAGCATTTACTGTGAAGTAGAATGCAGCCAGACTAATGGTAGTGCAAGTGTAATTGGTTCCCAACATGTGTCACTGTGTATATTTCTCAAGCCCCAGAAAAGATGCATTATGGGACTAATTTTTAAATGTTAATGGATATTGGACATTTGCCAGACACCCAGCTGTGCACAAAACACTGAGATGGTAAATAGCTCTTGATCTGTTTAGAAACAAATGATGGTGGTTTTTAGGATTCCACGGGACTGACTGCATGGCAACCAGCTCAGACTCTGAGACTGACCCCATTAACGGCATTGAAGAGAAACGTTCTGATTTTTGCCATCAGAATTAAGGAGCAAGGGCACCGTGTTATGACTCAAATTATTTTCGACTAATATTAAGGAAAGTCTAGTCTCTCACACCTATTAACCTTACCTGTGTTAGCTCAGCTCTTTGACAAGAATTTTTGGTTTGTTTGTCTGTTTTCCATAGGATCGGGTCAAAATGAAAATGTCTTCATCAATTAGCTTGGGTGTAAAAGCTGCATTCGGAATGACCTGCTCACCTGTGCTTGCAAGGAGACTCACGCTCTCCCACCACGCATCCGCCACAGGGCTGACAGAATGGCAACAGGTTTCCTTTCACTTGATCTGTTGCTCTTATCTTTTTAATTGAAAGTCAACGAATGGAGCATTTTCTGTAAATTCTTCTTCCAAAAGGCCTTACTAATTGTGTGCACTGGGCCAGCCAAGCCTACTAGAAATTTATTTATTTATTTATTTTTTTAATGTTGGTGATGAGCCACTTTTGATTAAAACACCATTAGGGGGAAGTGTCATTTTTAGCATAAACATGGGAGAGAAATGGATGCAGGGTGCTGCAGCCTACTGTTCCTCTGGAAAGAGACACAACAGGGTGGTTGTATTCAGCATCCGAAATGCCATCTGAGGCTATCAGCACGGTTTAAATATTTCATCAGCCAAGGAGAATATGAACATGAGTCGAGCTGGTCTGACATCGTTTCTGGAGATATGTGAGAAGCACCAGGGGAGCTCTAGTTTTCTGGCAGCTGAACTGTTAGCAATTTGTTTAGGGTGAAAGAAGGAGAAAAAGGCAAGAGGGGAGAAAGTGTTGCCATTTGAATCCAGCAATCGTGAAAGTAAGAAATTTTGGATTTTGAAGATTTGCAGCAATAGAATGAACTTTTTAGGAAATAGTAGGGAGGATCTACTTCAAGTGGTAGATTCATTTTTTTTTATAATTTTGTGGGGAGACTTTCTTAGTAGCCAAGTTTTCTTTTGACATCCTATATTCATCTGTAAATGATTCAAGCTCCACTCTTGATCTATTTTCTTCAAAGGTCCCTTAGACAAAAGACTTTGATGCCTGAAAAACATAGATTTGAATCCTGTGTCTAGTCCTTACAAAAGCAGTGTGATTTAAGGCAATTTACAGCCTCTCTAGGCTCTATTTCTTTTTTCTAAAAAGGATTATGACTGAGGTACATTAAAATGTCTAGGTAATAATGCAGTTGTCATTAAGTGCCGTCGAGTTGGCTCCGACTCATAGCAACCCTATGTACAGCAGAAGGAAACACTGCCCAATCCTGTGCCAGGACTCACAATCCTTGTTATACCTGAACCCATCATTGCAACCACTATGTCAATCCATCTCATTGAGGACCTTCCCCTTTTTTGTTGACCCACCACTTTAGCAAGCATGATATCCTTCTCCAGCAAGTGGTCCCTTCTGACAACATGATCAAAGTAGGTGAGATGAAGTCTGGCCATTCTCACTTCCAAGGAGCATTCCAGCCGCACTTCATCCAGGTCAGATCTATTAGTTCTTCTGCCAGTATTCTTCACCAACACCACAACTCAAAAGTATCAACTCATCTTCGGTCTTCCTTATTCATTGTCCAGCTTTCACATGCATATGAGTCAATCGAAAACACCATGACTTGGGTTAGGTGACCTTTAGTCTTCAAAGAGACATATTTGTTCTTCAACACTTTGAAGAGGTCTTTTGGAGCAGATTTGCTCAGAGCAGTATGATGTCTGATTTCTTGACTTCTGCTTCCATGGGTGTTGATTACAGATAGTTAAGAAGGCAATAAATGGAATTTTTATTGTTACATCATTGTCATGGCTTGAATGATGTTTCCCAAAAGGATAAATTGAAGTACTAATTTTCAGCACCTGTGAATGTGACCTTTTTTTGAAATAATGTTTTTTTTTTTTTAAGATATTATCAGCTAACATGAAGTTTTACCAGAGTAAGGTGAGTCCTAATCCAATATGAGTGTTAAAAGAGGACAACAGACACGGAGAGGCAGAAAGAAGACAGCTATGTGAAGACACATCTACAAGTCAAACATAGCCAGAGACCCAGGGGGCTACAAGAAACTGCAAGAGACAAAGGAAGATCTACCATAGAATGGACAAGGAGAGAATGTATGACCTTACAGACACCCTGAATTTGGATTCCTGGTGGTGTAGTGCCCAAGGCATTTGACTGCTAACCAGAAAGCTGGTGGTTCAAACCCACCAGCCACTCCTCAGAAAGAAGATTGGGCAATCTACTTCTGTAAAGATACTGCCTCAGAAACCCAATGAAGTGTCACTATGAGTCACATCTGACTCACTAGTAGTGAGTTTTTTGGTTTTTGGTCCTCTACAGCTTTTAAACAAAAAGTTCTGTTCTTTAAAGCTACTCACTTTGTGGTACTTTGTTATGGCAGCCCTAGGACACCAAAAAGAGATAATAAAATTTTAAAATTCTTTATATTTTGTTTCTTATTACAAATTACAATACTATATTAATGAAAACAGTATCCCATCTCTTATTATATGTTCCAAACCTTCATAATTTTCCTTTTTGATAAAAGCTCATTGGAGGATGAAAATTAGCAACCAATTTTGGGACTTCTTCTAGGTCTTTGACTATTCTGCTCCTCATATTTGCATTCCTAGCCATGAAAACCTAGGACAAAGGACACAGAAAATGCTTTAAAAGACAGGAATTATCTTTCAGCAGACCTAGTTTCCCAAATCATCAGAGACTGCATGTCCAATTTTCATACTTATTAAAATAGAGATTTCAGTGGCTCAAATGGAGTCATAAATGGACCCTCTCTTTTCACTTAAGCTAAAGCTACAATTTGGGGTGTCCCTTAACCTAGTTTGGAAGGTAAAGCAGGACATTTGAGACCATTTTACAACCACAGATTCAAATATTACTTCTTTGAATTAAACAGCTTTATAGAGATATAATTCATATACCATACAATTCACCTGTTTAAAGTGTACAATTAACTGGTTTTTTATATTCTCAGATATCAGTAGCCATCACCACAGTCAATTTTAGAACATTTTCATCTCAATAAGGAACACCCCATCCTTTAACTATTATCACCCTACCCTGTCCCCCCATCCTTAAGTAAAAACTAATCTACTTTCTGTCTCCTTTGATTTCCCTATTCTGGACTATCATTTGAATGAAATCATACAATATGTAGTCTTTTGCGATTGGATCTTTTAACTTATCATAATGTTTTCAAGGTTCATCAATGAATCTTGTCTTATATACCAGTACTCCATTCTTTTTTATGGCTAATATTCCACTAGGAGCTCTGGTAGCATAGTGGCTAAGACACTTGCCTGCTAACCAGACGGCTGGCGGTTCAAACCCACCAGCCACTCCTTGGAAGGAAGGTTGGGCAATCCTACTTCCATAGTGATACTGCCTCGGAAACCCAAGGAGGGGTCACTATGAGTCGGGGCCAACTCGACGGCACATAACAACAACAACAATATTCCACTGTGTGTATATTCCATAGTCTATTTATTCATCAGTTCATGGGTGGATATATGTGTTGATTGTACTTTTTGGCCATTAATGAATAATGCTGCTCTAAACATTCATGTACAAGTTTTTGTGTGGACATACTTTTCATTTCCCTTGGTTATATACATGAGAGTATAATTGCTGAGTCATATGGTAAATCTATGTGTAATCATTTGATAAACTGTCAGACTGTTTTTCAAGGCATCTTTACCATTTTTCATTCTCATCAGCAGTTCAAATTTCTCTGCATTCTCTCCAATACTTGTTATCTGACATTGATTTTAGCCATGCTAGTGTGTGTCAAGTTGTATCCAAATGTGATTTTGATTTTCATTTCCTTGAAGAAAATGCTGCTGAGCATCTTTTTTCCATTACTTATTGACAATTTTTATATATTAAACTTGAGGAGCACAACTGTTGGCACAACAGTTAAGTGCTCAGCTGCTAACTGAAAGGTTGGCAGTTCAAGCTCACCCAGCTTCTGTGTGGGAAAAAAGATCTGGTGATCTGCTCCCATAAATATTACAGCCTAGAAAACCTTATGGGGGCAGTTCTACTCTGTCACATGGGTTCCCTATGAGTCAAACAGACTCAGTGGCAGCTAACAACAATAACTATATATCTTAACCTTAATCACTATGAAAAGGTAACATCTAAGTGTGTATATTTTAGAATCAAATACTTAATTGCAGTACCATATAAGCAAATATCTACAAAAGGTTAAGTTTATCTTATCAATACTTCCCAAACTTATGAATACCCAAATGTAGACCAAAGTAGATGGATATGAGTAAACCTATGTGAAAACAGGATTATAGGTCACTCCTTTACCAAATTCAATCTCTGTCTTTTCCATTAAAAAGACTTTAATGACAAGAAAAGAGATGCACACTTCTCATTTCATTGAAGCACAGAGTATCAGAACTAGTTGAGACTTTAAAGGTTTACCAACTCAATGATGTCATTCTATACAAAAGGAAACTGAAGCCTAAGGAAATGAAGAGGCTTATCTCAACCATTTAATGGCAGAACCATGTTTCCTGACTCAATGACCTGTCAACACTTTGTCACCTTCACCAGACCCCCCACACACACACTCTAATATCCTTTTCATCCTTTCTTAAAAGCTCCATAGGACCCTTTAGTTTAACAAAATTGATAATGGGCCCATGATCTCTATGTGATAGACTGCTGTTTGAAATATCTGTGATTGCTTTGTGTGCTGAGATATAATGATATAATTGGATATTAATTATCTAAGTGCATGGAATTATAGCAATACCAATTTGGAAGGATGCATTCAAACCCTCTGCAAAAGGTCCTTCAAGAATAGACAGCCTCTGCCACTCTCTGACATCCAACCTTATCTTGGACACTTTGTCAAGAATATGATACTTTCAGAGGAAGTAAAGCTCTAATTGTTAGCAAGTTCTTTCTTATACCAAGCAAGATCTGTCTCCCTAATTTTCCCCATTGAGCCTACAAAATACCACCCAATACACCATCTCTTCAGTTATCCACTATATTGTTATCTGAATACTGTTGTTATTCACATTCATAACAAAATTTAAAAATCTTGTATCTGACTGTTTTTCACGTTGTTGTTGTTATGTGCCACTGAGTAGGATGTGACTCACAGTGACCCCTCCTTGGGTTTCCGAGGTGGTTTCACTATGGAAGTAGATGGCCCAAACTTCCTTCCAAGGAGTGGCTGGTGGGTTTGAACTGCCATCCTTCTGGTTAAAAGTCAAATGGCTTAGGCACTACACTACCAGGAATGCTGAGGTATAAACCCTGAGTAACGTGGATTATGATGCCTGGGCCATGATCCTCTGTGGTTTGGCAGTTATGAAATGATGTGATGTGGCAGTTATGTAATGATGTAGTGAGCCTCCATTTTGTGATCTGATGTGGCCATCTTCCATCTTCACATAACTCCAATTTTCGCATAATGGCCTTGTCTTTGGAAACATGTCGATAAATGAGAAGAGGCTGTAAAGAGACTTAAGTTCCTTTCCTCTAAAATTCATGTCTTCTACTATGTCCAATAATTAATTCTCATGTTCCCTTCCCAGAAGTTTCTGTTGTTCTAGTTGGCTCTTAAAAATCCTTAAATGTTCTTCATACTTGCCCATATTCATCTTCCTTATCTTGCCTGCTAGAATGGAATGCAAGCTCCCTCAAGGCAGAGACTTTGTCTATCTTATTTAACACTTCACCAGCATCTTAAAAAAAAAAAAAAAAAACACCAACAGGCTAGCAGGCTAGCAACAACAGGCTAGATTTTAAGAAATATTTGTTGGATAAATTTATGTTGAATGATTAAATCCCAGGTGTCTTCCAAGAGACAATCTATAATGTGTGATGTCCTATATCCAGAATTGTATAATATATTCCAGAGGAGGTTTGACTGGTTTTGGGTACAATGAGATCATTCCTTCTGTAGAAGTTTAGAAAATTACTTTCATACTCTAATGCCTCTGTTTATACAACCCTATCAACTAAGAAGGAGCAACTTTCTTGCTTTAAAGGGCTACAGTGAATTCATAGCAAAAGAAATTTATAACTATAAATATAGACTGATAAACAATCAGACTGATAGACAACCCTTCATAGTTTGTGTGATCATTTCCAAACAACTTTACCAAGTATCCATGGTGATGTTAAAAAAAAAAAAAAAAAAGTAAATACCTATTTGGCTTAAAGATTTTTAGGAGATTTTTTAAATGTCAAGATATCTAGCTGAAAACATGAGAACTGGGGGCAATATTCACTTCCATGCCATATCTGAACATGGACCTTCTCAAGAAAGTTTATATAGGAAAGCCCCAGTATTTTTAACTTTCCTGCAAGTTTTACCTCTGCTAACATAACAACAGTGAACAATGGTTATGATGTTTTTGAAATGCTTTCTAAATTATAATTCTTTTTGGTGAATTGACTTCTCTCTTTGAAATTCAGTGACCACTGGGAATGAGTTAGGTTGCTGGAATCTGCAAGATGAATGTAAGTGGTAGGGGAAGTACCAAGCAGACAGGAAAAGGAAGCAAAATAAAATCCCAACCTTGCCAGCACTGAGGAATGTAAGGACTAAAAGAAGCAGAGATATAGGGACACCTAATATGCATACCACACCTTTTTCCCCTACCCCTTATCCCCCAAGTACACATCTTGGGATCACATCCTAGGAGGGAGCAGTGGTTGAAAATATACTATTGTAGGGAGCTCTGGAACAAAGAAATTATTATCAGTCCACTATTCAGTGCTCTAGATACCTGTTGTTATTTGCCGTTGAGTCGAACCTGACTCATAGTGACCCCTCCTTGGGTTTCCAAGGCGATATCACTCTGGAAGTAAATTCCCCAAACTTCTTTCCGAGGAGTGGCTGTTGGGTTTGAACCACTAACCTTCTGGTTAGCAGTCAAGTGTCTTAGGCACTATGCTACCAGAGCTTCTTCTAAATACCTAGGAGATCTCAAACCTTCAGGTCCAAGTCAAGTCCCCATGAGGCAGGAGCAGAGGCAAATGGATGAACCAAAGGCCAATATAAAACTTTTTTTTTATTGTGATTAATATACATAAAAGAAAACATTTGACCCTTTAACATTTTTGTTACATGTACAATTCAGTAACATCATATTGTACAACCATCACCATTATTTCTTTCCAAAATTTTCCATCACCCTTAGCAGAAGCCTTGTGGCCCCTTAGCAATGACTCTCCTCTTCCCCTTGCCTCTGATAATCTTTACTAAATTCTGTTCTCTATACCTTTGCCTCTTCTAGACATTTCATATAACTGGGATTAAACAATATTTGTTCTTTTGTGGTTGACTTATTTCACTCATAATATACTATTTTCTAGGTTCAACCATGTTGTAACATGAAGTCCTGTATCAGGACTTTATTTCTCTTCATGACTAAGTAATATTCCATTGTATGTTTGTACCACATTTCGTTTATTCATTCATCCACTTCTTGGCTATTGTAAATCATGCTGCAGTGAACATTGGTACACAAGTATAATTTATCTTCTTGTTTTTTGCCAAGATCTGGCACCTGGTTCATCATTATATGGACTAGAACTAGTGGCCTGCCATATAGCCTACTGATCTTGGGATTGTTGCCTCCACAACATGTGAGCCAACAACCTGCCATTTCACTTGCCAATCTTGAATTTGTCAGCCCCTGCAGCTAGGTCAGTTGAGATATGCTTCCATCTTGACGTCTGACCTATACAGACTTGGGACTTGCCAGCTTCTAAAATTGCACGAACTATTTCCTTGAGATAATTTGTTTCCTTCCCTCTCTCTCTCTCTCTCTCTCTCTCTCTCTAAGCTTCACTGGTTTTAGTTCCCTAGAGGACCCAACCTAAGACAGTTCCTGATTTGTATACCTTTTTTTTTTTTTTTTGCCTAATTGCTCTGGCTAAGTCTTCAATATTGCTCAAACTATTTCCTTTAGAAGGATCAGCAAAAGGCTGGTCCTTAGGAGGAGGCAGAGGTTAAAGATGTCCCAAATGTCCAACTTTTCCAAACTGCTGTGCAACTCCGTCATCTCTAACATCAACTCCTCCTCTCAGTACCTTCCCTCCTGTCTTTGTTGTTGTTGTTGTTGTTAAGTGCCGTCAAGTCATTTCCGA
>NW_006921620.1:10081171-10200068 GCF_000298275.1 Orycteropus afer afer | reverse complement strand
CAGTTTGAGAAATGCTGAGCGTGTTCTTCCTTTTTGGTTTTCAGACTCCAGGTCTTTGCACATTTCATTATAGTAATTGGCTTTGTCTACTTGAGCTGTTCTTTGAAATCTTCTGTTCAGCTCTTTTACCTTTTCATTAGGGTTCCGTATTTCACTGTAACATTTCACAGAACTCACAGACTGCCAAGGAAACAGCTCACGTGGTGGTGGAAGCTGGGAGGCTGGCAAGTCCTAAATCTGTGGGTAGGTCTGGAGGATTCTCCTCAGTCACATGGTTTCAAGGGTTGGTAAACCCAAATCGGTGGGTCAGATGACCAGCTGCTGACTCAAGTCCAGGATTGAGATGATGATAAACCCAATGCAGGACCAGAGCAAGAGACAGAACTTTCCCAGAACATTCACATTTATACCCTCAAAGAAATTAAGGATGGTGACTTGAGTGACACCTTCCAGCAAGGCAGAACTCAAGATACATTCCACCCTAAACAGGCATAAACACTAATATTTACAATGCATCATAAAATGAAGGACAATGGCTGTTGTTGTTGTTATGTGCCCTCGAGTCGGACCTACTCATAGTGACCCCTCCTTGGGTTTCTGAGGCAGTATCACTACGGAAGTAGATTGCCCCATCTTCTTTCTGAGGAGTCTTTCTGGCTAGCAGTCAAGTGCCTTAGGCACTATGCTACCAGAGCTCCAGAAGGGCCATATTAAGCAGTTCACTGCACTGCAAATACTGAATAACAGTGGTGACAATAAGCATCCTTGTCTTGCTCCTGATGTTAAGAGGAAAAGTCTCACTTTTTCTCCATTGAGTATGATGTTCACTGTGGGTTTTTCACAAATGCCCTTTATCATGTTGAGAAACTTCCCTTCCATTCTTAGCTTGCTGAGAGTTTTTATCATAAAAGCATGTTGGATTTTGTCAGATGTCTTCTCTGCATTGATTGAGATGAGCATGTAGTTCTTTCCCTTTGTTCTATTAAGGTGGTGTATTACATTCATTTATTTTGTAATGTTGGACCACGTTTGCATCCCTGGGATAAATTCCACTTGATCATGGTGTATAAGTTTTTTAATATGCTGTTGGATTCAGTTTGCTACTATTTTGTTGAATATGTTTTTTAAATCTATATTCATACTTTTGGTTGCCTTATCCTCTAGCTGATTCACTTATCTGCCATATTAAGGCTTTGTTAAGTCCTTCCAATGAGTTTTTTTTTTTTTTAATTCAGTTATTGTGTCTTTCAGCTGCAGTATTTTTGTTTAGCTTCTTTTTATAGTATCTATCTCTTTAAGGTATTTCTTTTTGGTTTCTTTTTATAATGTCTACATTCTTAAGGAGGTCTGGTGGTGCCATAGTTAAGCTCTCAACTGCTAACTGAAAGGTTGCCAGTTTGAACCCAATTGCCACTTCATGGGATAAAGATGTAGCAATCTCCTTCTGTAAATATCTCAGGCTTGGAAACCCTATGGGGCAGTTCCACCATCTCCTAGAGGGGTGCTATGACTTAGAATCGACTTGATGGCAATGGGTTTTTTATGGGTATCTCTTTGTTTATATTCTTGTTTATACATTGTTTTTCTATTTTCCATGAGTTCTTTATATTTTCATTTAGTTCTTTGAGCTTGTTTAATACTGTTGTGTTATATTCTCTCAATCTCTTCATTATTCAGGCTTCCATAAATACAATTTCTCTCTCTTCCTCTTGATCTCTTGAATGTGCCATCATTTTCAGTTTATTTATGTGCCATGTGATTTTTTTGTTGAAACCAGGACATTAGAATTGCACCAGGTGCTATCTTTCTCAATTACCCTGAATATATGATACTTTCTATAGAACTAATTTCTGCAAGAATTTCTTAGGTGGGCACAGCCTTCAGCCTTTATTTACTGCTTCCTCTCCTTCCCTGTGATAGCTCCAGTTCAAGCCAGACTGAAGTGTCAGTCTTTCAGTGGCACCCAGACAGACCAGAAAACACACACTAATCAATCCACCCTCAGGAGGCACAGCCAACAGTTTTTGTTTACTGCTCTCTCTTGCTCTGTGACAGCTCTGAATCCAGCTAGAACAAGATTTCACACCTTTAGTAGCTCCCAAAGTAATCAGAAAACACACACTGATTAAACCACTATCAGGCAGGTATAGCCATCAGTCCTTGATAATGCTCCTTCTTTTATCTGTAAAGACTCAGATTCTGGTCAGACTGGGATTCCAGTCTTTCAATAAAATGTTGCATAACAGTGGAGAGAGTGTACATGTTAAGGGGATTTTAATCTTTCAGGGTGCCCCCAGGGTGGTCAGACTATACATCAGAAGAATCTGCTAGTAAGATCTGTCCCACTTATTTCAGAGCTAGAGACTAGATCCCTTCCCAGTGCACAGGAGAGCTGTGCATTGGCTAGGAATGTGGGTCTGACTGTACCTGCACTGCAGCATCTATCTCTGAGCCAGGTGGGGGAAGGACAGGGGTACCCTGAAGAGTTAACCTGCTGTCCCTTGGTGCCAGAAATTGGGGCCCTTCTTAGCATACAGAAGAGTTGTGGGTTGATTGGAGCTGTGATTGTAACTCTGCTGTAGTCATTCTTCTGCTGTATCAGGAAGGGGAGTGACAGGTACATCCTTATGTTGTTTAGTTTGTGGCTCCTTGCCATTATTCTTTGTCCACATTGTCAGAGATCTCACATGTACAGACGTCTAATTACTTTTCTTGGTGTCCATATGGAAAGGGTAAAGGATCTAAGATTTGCTCATGCTGCCATCTTCCCAGTGTTGTCCCAGAAATGAAATTTTTTTTTTATTTATCTATTTTTTAAATAAAGGAGAATCATTCCACTACATATCCAGGAGAGAGGACACTCATAAAGAATGCTCAAATCAATTATAAAATGTAAAGACACTATATTTTTCCAGCCTGGTTGTGTATGATTTGAATAAATTTGTGACCTCACTATTAATCTATATATTATGGTAGATGGGGATCACCATGTCAGGAGAGATGAGAGAAATCAGCCTGTCACTATATCTTTTATACTTCCCCAGGATATTTTTTTTGGAAGGTCTCCTAATTTCTCTGTATGATTTTCACTGTGCTGCAATGTTTTGCTCAGCATCTTGGGGCCTAGAAGTTTTCTCCTCATGTTAATATCAATGTTCAGAACTATAGAGATCTTAAATGTCAACTGGGGTGGGAGTGAAGCATTCAGGGACAAAAGAAGCATAGGTTAATATTGTGTGGCTATTAAAAAAAATGCAGGCAATAGATTTATCATAGTGCTTCACTGGGAGTATCTTTGACTCCTAACCATTCTCTACTTCTAAATGGGGATCTCGGAATTATTCTCTCAGTTCCAATGGAAACCACATTCAATGGTTTGCTGTTGAGTCTGTGGTTATAATTTTGGATGAGTGTTTACTAAGCCTTCTGACTAAATGATTGTCTAAATGATTGTCTCCAGTATTTACAAAGCTGTGCATGCTGATTGATATTGAATAAACATACGTAAGAGTGTGTGTATAAGAGAAAGTACATATTGTAACTGTTTATTTTGGAAAAGTAATTTTCTTCATTAGTTCATTTCCATCAATTTTATCAATTCACTTAAGCCACCTAATCCAAATTATACCATCACACACTGAAGTAGCAGTAGGGGTTATTTCAAATTTCTGATAGTTTTCCATATTCTTTCACTAAGAACCCTGGCTGTAGAGTTAACTCCATTTTCATAGCTTTCAGTTTGGGATTCACACGTCTATTGTGTTACTGAGCTGTACGGAAAGGGAAAAAAAACCCATGTTCATCCCTTCAAGCTGTCTGTAGTCATTATGTGATGTGATGTCTCACCCAGGTTGTGTAACAATATGCTGCACAGGGTTTGCTAACGGGAAAACAAGTGAAGCTTTTCTGTATGCTGCTAGAATTGGTGAATATTCCCAATACAAAAAAAAAGAAGGGGGGGCAAGGTAAAATCATAAAATGCATGATTCAGTTTCTTGACAGATTGATATCCAAAGCAGGTTTTACAGATATACTAATTTTAACAAATCCATCTTTGGAAATTTTGTATTTACAGAACTCATTGCTCCTTCCTTTTAACGTAATGAGATTTCATAATGAAGTCCAAATACAATCTTGTGGAGGAAGAGGGCATGTAACACTGATTCTAATAAGCCTGACTAAAATCAATAATATCGTTAGTTTCCCTGAAACCAGCCTGCATTGGCTCACAGACCATGTTTTGCCTAGAGCACAATATTAGTGGTTTATGTTATATGTTGGGCAGATTTCTTCCATAAGGGAAAAATGGTAGAAACTTAAGGAAATTAAGAAATATTATTAAATGTCTTTAGGCTTCAAATGACCACAAATTTGTTTGCCTCCTGATTTTGATCAATTATTATTTTCTGTGGAAATGGCTGGATGACATCTTTGTTCCTGTTATTTTCCACTGTCATCATTACTGTCTCCTCTTCTGCTTTCCAAGTATCACATGTATAGGGGCCTAAGTACAAGTAAGATTTGAGGAGAACAGAACAAGATCGCTATATCCAGAAATCATTTCTGATGCCTGAGTTTTTGACAACAGAGACATTCTTTCATGTTAAAGCATTATCTGGTTAAAAGGCAAACGGTCATGGTGGAGTTAGTGGGGCTTAAAATGGAACAGTTTAGTTTTGATTGTGGAAAGTAAAGAGAGAAGCCTGGAAGCTCACACATGGTTAAAGAGGAGCCTGAAGAAGGGCCTTAAGCATCCAGGGAAAGTATGTGGCACAAAGGTAGCTTAGCAATGACAAAAGAAATATGAAGAGGGAAGATGGAAAAGGGGGAAAGTGAGATGATTAGTTTTAATATCAACAATATTAAAGGGTCAACAACAACAATCTGTCAAGCAATCTTCCAATGCTTTGCAACTATTTACTCATTAAATCCTCACAAAACCCTAATGTCTAAATACCATTATCCTAATTTCACCAATGAAACATCATAATGGTGTCTAAGATCAATGTGTTAGTGAGCTGTCCTCCCGGCTCTGTCTGTCCCTGGCCTCTGAATATAAGTTTCTTGCCTAGATAACTTATCTACCCTTCAGTGTTAATAACCACCTCTGTGTTCTTGCCTTACAAATCCATGTGTCTATTCTTGATCCAAGCTTCATGGATTTGCTGAAAAAATAACAATAACCAAAAAAGAAAACAGAGAACTCTTACTGTCAAGTTCCATATTCTTGATAGAATTAGTGCTCAGCTGGTAACCAAAAGGTCTATGGTTCAAGCCCATCAGCAGCCCTGTGGAAGAAAGATGAGAGACAGTCTCTTCTGTGAAGATTTACAGCCTTGGAAATCCTCTGCGGCCATTCTGCTCTGTCCTATAGGGTCACTGTGGTTGGAAATGACTTGATGGCAGGGGTTTGTTTTTTGGTTTTAAAATTGAGGGTTTTTTTTTTTAAAAAAAAAAGAAACTATATTATATAAGTCATAAAATGGGGTTGTGTGACTTGGTGGGCTATATGTTGGAAGATTTGTTGTTGTTGTTGTTATGTGCAAATATATTGGTTAATTGTTTATTTAGAAAGAGCCAGCAAGCATTGTATCTTGGTTAAAATTACCCAGATAGAAACATCTTCCTTTGCACCTCCTTCAGCCTGATTCTCTGAACCACTTTCCCGTGCATAGAGGTCTTCCCAGCACACAGACGTAAATACTACTCCAAATTTCCAGGCCTTCAGTGTGCCTCTGAAACTTATCAGGGAGAATGAAATTCAGGCCCATTCTCCCCAGGTGGTAAAACGACAGGAATCTGAGAAACTCCTTGTTCATAAAATTTAGTTACACAAATCAAAAAAACAAAGCGGTTGCTATTGGCTTGATTCCAACTCATAACAACCCTATAGGACAGACTAGAACTGCCACAAAGGGTTTCCAAGGCTGTAAATCTTTACACAAGTAGACTGACACATATTTCTACCATGGAGTGGCTTGAAGGTTTGAATCACTGACCCATTTGGTTAGCAGTCAAGCACTTAACCACTGCTCCACTAAGGTTCCTCCAAATTCAGTTACAGCATCTCCAAAAGAGTTATTATTCTGATCCTTTGAGACCAATGAACTTGTCAATGGCCAGCTCACATCGTATTTCCATGTATTCATTGGACCTCCCATAGTGTTTATGTATTAGATATTGTGTGTAAAAAAAAAAAAAATCACTGCTGTTGAGTCTGATCCAACTCATAGTGACCCCTCCTTGGGTTTCCAAGGCAGTATCACTATGAAAGTAGATTGCCCAACCTTCCTTCCAAGGAGTGTGGCTGGTAGGTTTGAACTGCCATCCTTCTGGTTAGCAGTCAAATGAATTAGGTACTATGCCACCAGAGCTACTGTGTGTAGTTGAGTTAATTCCAACTCATAGCAACCTTATGTGACAGAGTAGAACTACTTTATAGGATTTTCTTGGCTGTAATCTTTACAGAAGCAGATCGCCAGGTCTTCCTGTCACAGGTCCGCTGGGGGGGGGGGGGATTGAACCACCAATCTTTCAGCTAGCAACCAAGCAATTAATCATTGAGCTACCAGGGGTCCTTCATATATAAAAACCAAACCACTCACTGTCAAACAAATTCCAACTCATGGTGACTCCATAGGTACAGAGTAGAACTACAGTCTTTTAAGACAGTTTTTAAGGCTATGACTTTTCAAAAACAGATTGCCAGGACTTTCTTTCAAAGTGTCTCCTGGTGTGTTTGAATTGTCAACCTTTCAGTTAGTAGTAGGGCTCTTTCTTAAACGATTGCATCACCCAGGGACACCTGGATACGTACAGAACACTTTAAAATTGTTAGCCAATCTTTCACGTGTACCTGACATGTTTCCCCAAGTACATTATAAGCTCCTTGATGAAAAGAACTACTACTACATAGTTTGAAGCAGGTTAGAATGGAGTACCATTGAAGGTGCTCAAAAGCCATTTATGGATTAACAGACTGATTGATTACAGAGTACAAGGCCAGCGCCTGAAACAGCAGATTGAAACCGCTGTTTAAGATCATCTCCATCAATGTTGATAGCAGCACAGATTTAAACATATAAGAAAAGCTGTCTGGGTCTTGGACATTTCTCATAGTTGATTCTGGTTCAAATCCAACTAAACTTAACACAGGGAAATACCAGAGAGAGAGAGCAAAACAAGATATAGCTCAAAGAAGATCCACTTTAATTTCACTTTAAGCCTAAAATCAAATTTACAGATGTTGTCTGCCTACTATATATGAAGAAGTATGCACAAATAAACAGATAACTGAAAACATTGTCTTCTCTTAACCCAAACACCTTCTAGGGCAAAACACTGGATTAGAGACAGAAGCCACCATGCTTTACATGTACCTCAAAATCCTTGAACAAATTATTTAAACTCGCTGCATCTCAGTTTCTTTGGTTTTGATTTTATTATTATTATTATTTCCATGATGTACTTGAACCTGAGAGGCAGGAGCAGAACCATCTTGCGTTCATGTGGAGCCTGAGAATTAAGCTAACACTGGAGCTCAGAAGGTGAAACAGTTCAATTTAATGCATCAGATTTTTTGAGCCTTTGTTATCTGCAAGAGCCTGTGCTAGATTCTGTATTGTGTGAGTGTGAACTGGAAACCCTGGAGATGTAGCAGCCATCTTATAAGAAGCTGTGGATGAAGTCAGTGTGCTAAGAAAACAGAGAAGCAAAAAGGCAACAAGTGCCCGGTCCTTGAAAACATTACTAAACTTTGGAACCCCCTTATTCTGAAACTTCTTGTGGTAGTAAATATTTTCCTTTGTGTTTAAGATTAGTCCAGAAAATAGAAAAGAAAAAAAGAAATAATTCTCTTATCTAGATATTTCTCCTCTTTTGTCTTTATTTTTAAAAGATTTAATTAAATATATAAAAAATACAAAGATGCACATAGGATTTTTAAAATGTGAGGTAATAATAGGTATACAAGGAGCCCTGGCTAAACACTTGTCTATTAACCAAAACATTGGCAATTTAAACTCACCCAGTGGCTTCGCAGGAGAAAGACCTGGAGATCTAGTCTCATTAAGATTGTAGGCTACCAAACTATATGGAGTAGTTCCGCTCTGTCACATGGGAATTCTGAGTCAAAATCGACTTGATGACACCCAATGATGATAATTATATATTTCTCAGAGGGACAGTATAAGAATCAATAAGATAAATATGCAAAAACACTTTAGATGTATTAATAATTTTCTTTATTAACTACCAGCATTTCTTTCTCCTTTTCTTCCCAGCCAACACTTTGTCACTTGCCTTTACCTATTTATTGTCAGTGTCTTGATGTTAGTAAGCCTCCACCACAGTTCTTCCCTTCAGAGAGAAGAAAGCAAAGAGAAGAGAAAGCAAAGTGCTGTCTATTACATTGGATAGCAAGGAATATAGGCGCTCTGGTGGTGTAGTGCCTAAGGCATTTGACTGCTAACCAGAAGTTTGGTGGTTCAAACCCACCAGTCACTGTGCAGAGGGAAGATTGGGCAATCTACTTTTGTAAAGATTTACTGCCTCAGAAACCCAGTTGGGGTTGCTATGAGTTGCAATCAACTCAATGGCAATGACTTTTTTTTTTTTTTTTGGTTTAGTGAAGAATATGCTGGTTAGCTGCTTTCACAATTTTGGAACCTTGAAACAATTCACGCTGTTTAACAGATGCTAAAAAGAAAAGAGATGTCAGCTTTGAAAGCAGAAACCCATACTAACCAACAATCAGGTGAAAACTATCATGAAAGTAAAAAATAAGTCTTCTCTGACTAAAAAAAAAAAAAAAGTGGGGAGTATTAAATATTCAGGAAACCTGAAACAGTCAAAAATACCATAAATCTTATAACAGTTTACCATATTTCTGAATATAACTTTTTCTACATTCACCCAACCAAGGTTTTGATAGAAAGAAAAATGAACGTTATCTTTCAACCAATGATAGGAACATAGCAGTAACATTCAAGACTCTGAGTGATTGACCAGTGTTACATTCTATATCTTCAATGGAAGTCATAAAAGACATCGTTTTATAGTGAAATATAAGCCATCTCAATGATATAAAGTTTATACTTATGCTTTTGCCTTGTTTTCTTTGTCATACATAGTCATAAGTTCTAGATTCCAGAACAAAAAGTGAAAATAATAAAGATCTGACAGGTATGTAAATACATAGCGATATAAAAACATATTAATTCAGTTATAAATGACCTACAACTTTTCTTTTCAATAAGACTAGTCTAAGAATTTTTATTTAGATAACCATCATTGAACAATAATAATTTTAGACACTAAAGTATGGAAATACTTTAAGAATCTTTTTCTTGTCAGTGACTTGGAGGTATTTGCCATTGCTTTATCCTCTTTGCATATTCTGGTCTAGGGTGATGAAAAAGGCCATATTCCTTTAGCTTAAAATTTGAAAATGATATTTTGGTAATATATTTGAAATATTTTTCAGTCTCCAAGCAATTATACTCCAGCAACACTCAGCAAACTACCAACTAATGTTAATGTCTGTGGTGAATTGCTTGATGTGGCCCTTCTAGCCATTGTCCTCCATTTTGTGATGTATTCTAAGTCCTATTATCCATGCCTGTTTGGGGTGGTGTGGTAGTTAAGGTTGTGTGTCAACTTGACTGGGTAGCTAGTAATAGTTATTCCCTATAATGACTGGTAATCAGCTCTGTGGTGGAATTTGCTGTAAGAACTGTGTAGCTGCTTTTGAACTCCTTATTGTTAAAGTCATCCATTTGGGGTATTTCAGTTGGAGCAGCACAGGTGGGATATATCTTGAGTCCCACCTTGCTGAAGGGAATAACTCAAATCACCACCCTTAGCTTCCTTGAGGGTATATATAAGAACCTTCTGGGAAGGTTCCCCCTCCCTCTTGCTCCAGTTCTGCATTTTGGCTCATGGTTATCTCACCCCTGGATTTGGGCCAACAGCCATCATCCAATCTGCTGATTGAGGTTCATCAAATCCCAAGAATTGGGAGGATTCTCCAGACCTATTTATAGACCTGGGACTTGCCAGCCTCCCAGCCTCCACCACTACTGCGTGATATGATCCTTTGGGTGTCTGTGAGTTCTGTGAGTTCTGTAACGTCTGCTGACGTTACAGCAAAATACAGAACCCTAAGATGGGAGGAGATTACTGAGAGTAAGCAGAGGAGTTAATGTCTGAAATGATGGAGTGGCACAGTAGTTTGGACACTTGGGACATATTTAACCTCTGCCTCATGGGGACTGGTCTTGTGCTGATCTTTCTAAGATAAATTGTTCAAGCAATATCTAAATATGTAAGGAGATGGTTACTTAAATAATTCTTAATATATAAGGAGATGGTTATATAATAATACCTAATATATAAAAACATGGTTACTTAAATACTATCTAATGAAATATGGAAAGAGATTGTGACTTATGTCACAAATATGTAAATAAATAGCTACTTAAAATTTTTTAGGTGAGTTTGCAAAATTAAGGTTTCCTCAACTTCGTGTCTTCTTGGTAAAACGTTTCTACTAGAGCAGTAGAGACACTGTTCAAAAGTTCTGAAGCACATTTTTCATCCCTTCAGTAATTTCTGATGTTTAGGATTGCTGTCTTTTTGCATTGGAATACTGCTCAAATGAACAGAAATGTTAGCATGAGAAAAGTCAAGAATGCTCATTGTATTTAGAAGTGTGAAAGGGTTTGTGTGTGCGCTTGTTTCAATAGACCCACACTGGGCTTTGAACTGGACATTGATAATTTCACTGAAGCTGTAGGAATTCTTCACTAGGATGAAGAAAAGAGATTATTTCATTATAATCACAACAATAACAAAACAAAACCAAAAATCAGTCTGGTGCTTTTCATTACTGTGGCTTGTGATATATTGAAAATATGGTAATTCATCATATGGAAAATTCCAGGATGTGTTGACTAGTGTGCACTGGTTACTAGTGCCCTCTGCTGGATAGAATGAACATCTCAGGTACCACCAAGGCGATGGCTGAGCTCAAAGTCACTGTTAGAAGCAATAAGGATGGATCTATATTTCCTCCATTTATATGCTGTTATTGTAGAACACACAACACACAGCATCACTGTGATAAAGAAAATGATCTTTCCAAACTGAAGACAAGATACAGAGACTCATCCCTACTATGTGAGGAATAACAGTTTGCAATTAGCCTAACCTCTGAGGGAGCTCCCTTTTACTTATTTTTCCTTTCATCTTTCCTCCATTGAACAAGCTATGTAATTAAATCCCTTACATTTAAATTTATTCCATTGAACTCTTCCCTCTGACTTTTTCTTCATTTCTCTATCTTGGACACATTATCTAAAACACTTCTTTTAATAGTCATTGATGTCATGTATGTTTCAGTTGTAAAATACATCAATATAGTATATTTTAAATGTAGGCGCTAGCCATGACATTGCTCTCCTCAAAAGGCCTGGAGTTTATCATAAATTATCAGTGGCAGAGAGTGTGAAATCAAAGCAAGGGAAACATTAAAGACCTCCTCCTGGTGGCAAATCCTTTAAGGCCAGTTCGGGCCAGCAGTCCATCAGTAGGAAACACAGCAGTGAAGGTGTGCAGCGGCTCAAGAGAACAGTTCACCACTATTCACACCCCCTGAGTTTGATTGTTGAATGGAAGGCTCAAACGTGTCTTCTCAACTCAAAGCAAAGCTATAACCTAAAAACAAGAATTGGTCCATTTGGGTTTCAAACTTGAACCAAATGTACAAAAAAAAAAAAAAGGGTTCACAAACTTCAGGGGACATAATTCAACCTTTCAGATTGTTAAGACACCCAGAGGAGAGGGCCTTTATAGTTATCACAGGTCTGCACATTACCTCGTCAATGGAAGTGTGCTGTTAATAAAAGCTCATCCCCCACATGTCAGGGCCACCAACCCACTGTGCCTTAGAAGTCTTCAATGTTCTGATATGGTACCAAGCTTTTCTGTGGGCTAAATTTATACTCTCTCTAGTTAGACTGTGTTGAGCAGAGTGTCAGTTACTCCAGCTAAATACATAGACAATGCTGGGAATAATCTTAAAAGCAATTCCAATGATATGTAGAGATACAGACGTTGAACGCATTATGGCATTGTGTCAAGCCCCAATTTATATAATTTCAAAACTTACAGAAAGGATGTTAAAATAATTTGTATTTGCTTTGTACTATTCTTGGACATATTTTCAAAATGTTGGGGAAATGACCCATAGTACTGCAATATCTACTAACTGGTCTCAAAAGCATCAGCACCTTCAGTATCGTTTGTCTTCTATAAATAGCTTACATGCCTGAAGCTTCTCAAACATCACTTACTTTGTTCCAGGGGCTTTGTTTCCCCTCAGTGTGGAAACAGCATTTTAAAATGTGTAATGTGTAGGCAATCCAAATACCGTTGTTCTATTTCTCACACTTGGATCCCTTCTTGCCTTTTGTCATATCCGATACTGTTTTAATATGCAGAATTCCGACAAAAAAATGTCAAAAGAAGAAGAAAACACCAGCAGAGATTTACTATAAATTGAAACATTTCTTATCTATAGTAAAAGAAAACTTTAATTTTAAAAATGCCAGAAATGGTTCAGTCAGTGTGAAAATGAAGATGTCATGACTAAATAGGAATTTTCAGTCCCTTAGCTGTCAATAATTAATAGATTATTTACACTGGCACACTCACATTTCCCAGCTTTCAAGATTCCATTTACACTTTGATCCTTTGCTTAGCAGCAAATTTAACATCATTGTGACCTTCCTCTGCCCAACACCACCGGCCCATCAGACGAGGAGAGAGCATCATCTGATATGTGCATTTATTAAGGCGGCAAACTGCAAATATTGGAAAAATGACAAATGCCAGTGTTTCCTATAATAAACTGGAAGAGAAACACATTGTTCTTAAGGAAAAATCAATTAGTGAACCCTCTCTACAATGTTTTTCTTAGGAGCCCAAAAATTTGCATGAGCTATATAACAGTTCCAGTCACATACAGGAAATCCTCATGTTCAAGATTCACAGTGCCTTGCTTAACTGAGTAGCAAACAATAGTTTAAAACAATTGAAGTATCAGTAACATCTTAATCCTAGAAAATCCTTGAGTATATTAGGAATAACACATTTAATTTTTTAAAATATATATATATATTTTAAAGAGAAAATGAGGACTGCTAACAAAATAATGTCCCAAAACACATATTATGAAAGTCTACATGTTATATTAATGGGTAACAACAACAACAACAAAATCAGCATGAAACCACTGAATCTTAAAAATGTGTGGTAATCACACATTTGATTACCAATGTAGTAATATTTGTTGGAGATGCACAAGACTGTTAGTGTGGAAAATCATTTTGAAGCTGATTTGTCCAATGATGTTGATTCAGGTTTGCATATTAAAAGATTTTGAACTAGGCCACTAGATGATGTGGAGCTCCAATATGCAGTAAAGACATAAAGAACAGTGAAAAATACACTGTTGCTGCTATGTAAACAAGATGTCAAGTATTATTTGTGGATTTCCTTACTAGCAAATGGTCGTGCAGATAATGTGTCAACATTTGCATTAATGATAGCACTATTAATAATGACACTGCAGGATGAAGCTCTTGGTGCCACACTTCAGGCTGGAATGTATGAGTATGTAGAGGGAGGTATTTTAACTCCCTAAAAACAAAGGCTTCAATGCTATAAATGTATTACAAGTATAGTCTTCTTCAAAAATAAGCAAACATTATCCTTCCTGCCCATGGCCTCTTTTGAGGTTCATTCTGACCCATAAAAGGAACAGAATGTTTTTCTTCTTTTCTTTTCTTTCTTTTTCAAGTGGATGATATTGAAGAGACACTTATAATGCTTTTGTGTCAATTTGAAAATTCTAAGCTATCTCCAACTGCTCCCCACTAAGACTAGTCAGTAGACTATCAACCCAATAACCCACTGCCATTGATTGAGCTGATTCTGAACTCATAGTGACCCTATAGGACAGAGTAGAACTGCCCCCACTGGGCTTCCAAATACATCTTTATGGAAGCAGTCTGCCACATCTTTGTCCTGCAGAGGAGCTCATGGGTTCAAACCACACATCTTTTGATTAACAGCCAACCACTTTAACTACTGCACCACCAAGGGTACAGCTGCTTTTAATTCCCTTGAAAGGCCCCACAGAGAGATAAGCTTTTTCTCAGTCAGTGTAGACCTACCTTTATTGTTACTAGTTCACATTTTTAGAATCTAACCAACAGGATAATAATAATATCTAGAATTTATGGAGGGCTTTGATTTCAATGCAAGTATTTTTATACCTATTATTATTAAATAATGAAAAGTTAGGTCTTAGAAGGAATTCAAGGAGTTCTCTGGCCTATTTCCCACCTAGAGTTTCATTCTCTCCTGATGTGATCCTGAAGAGCTGAAAAATATATTTAACTGAGGAAATGAAGGGTAAGAAATAGATCATCTCCAAAGCCTTCTTTAATGTTGTGATTTTAGTCTTATAATTCTCCTTTTCTAAACTTTTACAAAAGGAGAATCACAGAATTAAAAGAACTTTAAGAAGCACATTTGGATATTTTAAGAGAATACACTGTCAGAAAGATCTTCCATTAGTCTATCTTCTATCCCTATTCCAGAATCATATAAAACCAAAACACCAAACCCATTGCCACTGCATAAATTCCCACTCATAGTGACCCCATAGGACAGAGTAGAACTGCCCCACAAGGTTTCCAAGGTTGTAGTCTTTACAGAAGCAGACTGTCACATCTTTCTCCCATTAGCCGGCTGGTGGATTTGAACCACTGATCTTTTGGTTAGCAACCAAATGCTTAACCACTGCACCTTCAGGACTCCTAAATGTCTTTTATCACCTATGTTTGTTGTTGTTGTTATGTACTGTCAAGTCGGACCCAACTCGTAACGACCCCTCCTTGGGTTTCTGAGGCAGTATCACTATGGAAGTAGATTGCCCCATCTTCCTTCTAAGGAGTGGCTGGTGGGTTTGAACCACCAGCCTTCTGGTTAGCAGTCAAGTGCCTTAGGCGTATTTTAAAAACCATATATGGATTTTCTTCCAACTGAGGAGAATCATGAGACCTGATCTCCTTTACCTATCTCACTAAAATTGTGTAGTTTCTTGTCCTATTTTCAGCATGACTATAACTCACAGAAGGCAGGTTTTTCCAGTCTAGATTTTGTGGACTTTTTTCTGCCAAAAGTATATATTTTATTAGTACTGTACTCAGTCCCAGCTGATAACATCTTTCATGCAATACCACAGCACTGCGATTTCCTTTGCAGAATTCCTTGGCAGGAGACCCCACCAAATGCTTAACTCCATCCCAGAAATAACTGCATATTGGACCATATTGAAGAATCTATATAATGTACCTTAACTGTGCTTAAAGAATTGGGAATTCCAGGCAAATCACAAAGTAGGAATGAAATTTGAAGCTTAGGATAACTTTTTGTCACAAGTTTCCATCCATATAGCAATAATCTTTGTGGGAAAATTACCACTGCATTTTTAAAAAGACATCAACTGCTATCTCTCTGGAAGATGTTCTTTGCCTTGGAGGCAGAAAGATGAATGGCTAGTAATATTCTTTCTTATTAACCTGTTTCACAACACAAAATTATCTTTTTATCAATGATCTATGTTTTATACAAAATTCTACCCTAATGCAAGAAAACCTTAGTGTTTCAAGATGACTAGAGATAAACAGAAGAAAAATATCACATAAAGTTGATTTATTACCAGGCAACCCAATAATATTTAGACAACTAAAATAAACCAAAGAAGCATTCCATTTGTGACATGGGCCAACAGAAAGGTAAGGAGTTTCCACCAGAAGTGAATTTTCAGCTTAAGCTATGACCTCTGAAGAAATGAGATTTGTAATGTAAATGCTAATAGTGTCTCCACCATGGCAGCTTGAACACACTGCTATGAAAACACAGAATAACAAGCATCTTTTGACTTCTTCAGTTTAGTTTTAATTACTGCAGAACAGCCTTCTCCTGCCTCTATTAATACTTCACTCTGAACCTGGATTTTCTGAAGCTTGTGTGTTTGCAAGGAAAGCTCACTCTTTAAGAAGACTTTATTTTATGAAACTTGAAAAAAAATTATATAAGTTATTTTTGGCTAAATGAGTGTAATTCTGCCTTACCATTTTCTATGCACTCTTTCATTAAATTTAAGAAATTTAATAGAGCTCCATAACTGAGAGTCCAAAAATCGTAGTTAGCAAAATAACTGCCTAAGGAAGCACACATCCTATTCCTGGGGTAGTACCACTGGAGTAGGAGCATCCAAGAAGTCTGAAGCCATAGCTGAACCTTAACACCCTTAGTAATATATGATTACTTTATTCCACCATTCATCTTTCAATCTGTCATACTGTGGTATCCTATGGGATGGTGTAATGCTGGAAGATACATTACTGGTATTTCAAATACCAACAGTGTCACTCATGGTGGACAGGTTTCAGCAAAGCTTTCAGACCAAGACAGATTGGAAAGAAAGGTCTGGTGATCTACTTTGAAAATAAGCCAATGAAAACATATGGGTCACAACAGAACATTGTCAACTCTCTTTGGACAAATCATCAGGAAAGATCAATTGCTGGAGAAGAACATCATGTCTGGTGAAACAGAGAGCCAGCAAGAGCATGGGAGACCCTCAAGGTAACTGATTTGCACAACAGCTATAATGGTGGCCTCCAACATGTCAGCGATTGTGAGAATTGTGCAGGACCAGGCAACATTTCCTTGTGTTGTACATAAGGTCATGAGTTGGAGAGTTCAAAGGCAGCTACACATCTACTTATCTGTCTACCTGTCATCTATCATTTCTCTATTACTTTCATTACTTTTTCTCCCTTTGAAGTGCTTTTCAACAACCTTTCAACCTTGCTCCCTACTCTTTTTGATCTTTCTCCATAGGATTCTCTCTTTGTAATTTTTACACTCAAACCAAAAAAACAAATTCACTGGCATCAAATTGATTCTGACTCCTAGCGACCCCCATTGGGTTTCTGAGGCAGTACATCTTTACAGAAGTGCATTGCCCCATCTTCTTTCTGCAGAGTGGCTGTGGGTTTGAACCAACAATGTTCTGGTTATCAGTCAAATGCTTGAGGCACTATTCCACCAGAGGTCTTTATTTTTCACACTAGTGGTTTTCAAAAAGTAGAATGTAGAACCTTGGCAGTCTCTGTGAATGGTTCAGGGCTTCTGCAAGGCCAAAATTATTTTCATAGTAATGCTAAGACATTATTTGCCTTCTTTGTTGTATTAACATTTGCAGTGATGGTGCTTTAGTACAAATCAAGGCAGCGATACCCAACTATTACATGCAGTCATTGTATTTTTCACTGCCACATACTCATAATTGGGGTGTAGGGAGGGCAGAGAAGGGGGCAAATTTAACTAAAGAAAATTCCTGAATGAAGTTTCCTTGATGAAATAGTAAAACTTACTAATTTTGTTAAAACTCAACTAGAATACAATCTTTAATAATCTGGGTGACAACAAGGGAAGTCCCTTTTTGACTACATTTCTGTGAGAAGAAACATTTTTTTTCATATACTTGCACCAAAGTAACTTACCCCATCAAGTTGAAACCCGAAACTAACCTGAGAATCCAGTTGTCTTCTATTGAGTTAGAAATTAAAGATATTTACAAAAATGTAAAACAATGCTGCTCTTCTTATTATTTTTTTTGAAAATATGTTTTATAACAATATTTATGTTAATAAGTAATGGGGTTTGTTATTATAATTTTTTAGCTAATTAATAAATATTTTAAAATTTCTCAGTTTCAATGTCTAACAGAGTAAGTATAGGTCAATATAACCTACATAAAAAATTATGGAGCTCCTCAATAATTTTGAAAGGTGTAGAAGGATTCTGAGAACAAAAAGTTTGAGAGTTACTCATCTACACTAACTGACTGGCTTTTGCATATTGAATGGCTTATTAGTAATGGTGACTGATCCAACTTCACTCCCTTTAAACCAAGGGTCCTTAACCAGGGGTCCTCAGTTAATTTTAGAGTTCACAAATAGTCTGAAACTTTGCAGAATTTTGCATAGGTGTTTTTTTTTTTTTTCTTTCTGGGACAATGATCATGGATTTCATCAGATTCTTTAGAAGTCACCAGGAAGCCCTGGTTTTGGTTAAAGTTGGGGATCATAACTTCTCCACGTTCTCCTCTAACACTGTGGCACTCAAGAGCACTGGCACAGAAGCCACTGAGCCTCTGGTGTGAGGAAAGAAAAAACTCAAGGAACCAAATTAAACCTTTTCTAACTATGTGCAGAAGTCCACGCCAGGAGCTATAAGGTAAAGAAAAGACAAAATAATTAGGACTCAGCTTTAATCACAAGTATTTCTTCCTTTACCTTCCCTTCACTTTCCTACCCGCATTTCTAAAAGTGGGTTAGACACCCCTCCTTTTGCCTCTCCACAGCCCTCTCTCCATCCCCATTTCTGCACTTCTCTCAGTGCAGTATAATTTCGTGTTTGTCTCCCCTGCTAGACTTGACAGCAGGGTATGCTTATTCATCTTTTTATACACCATGCCTGGCACTGAGCCTGGGACATAAGAAATGCTCAATCATTATCATCTTTAATGAGGTGAGTTTGCAATCTGAATGAAGGAAGCAGACATAAATAATTATCATAGAGATATAAACAATATAACATAGTGGCTGTCTTAATTTCCTAGTGTTGCTATAACAGAAATACCACAAGGGGTAGCTGTAAAGAACAGAAATTTATTTTCTTATGGTTTCTCATTGCTGTCAAGTTGGATCTGACTGATAGCGAGCTCTTTTTGGGTTTCCGAGGCAGTATCACTACAGAAGTGGATTGCCCAACCTTCCTTCTGAGGAGTGGCTGGTGGGTTTGAACTGCCAGCCTTCTGTTTAGCAGTCAAATGCCTTAGGCACTATGCCACTAGAGCTCCTTTCTTATGCTTTAAGGGGCCAAAAGTCCATATTTAGGGAGAAAGTGCTCTATTGGCTCTGGGGGGTGATCCTAGTGTCAACTTCTGTAGCCCCAGTGTTCTCCAGTCTCAATTCCTTGGTGATTTTCAAATGGCATCTACTTTCCATCCTGTGTTCCTTTCATGTTTGCACCTGTCTCTAATCTGCTCTTTTTATAACTCAGAAGTGATTAGGATACACCCTACACTAACATAGCCTTATTAAGATAACAAAGAAAACCTCATTCTCAAATAGGATTACAGATAGAGGGGTTAGGATTCCAACAAATATTTTGGGAGGGCACATTCCAATCCATAGCAATGGCTAAGAGCATACACTGCCTAGATTCAAAGCCAAAGTTCTGTCATCTTCTCTGTGGTTCAGTTTCCTGAAATATGAGTAATATGAGTGAGACTAATGTTTACCTTAAGTATTGTTATGAGGCTACATGAGGTAATTCTTGTAAAGTGCTTAGAATAGTGCTTCTTACATTTAGGTGGTTGATGTTGTTGTGAGCCATAGAGTCTATTCTGACCTCTAGCGAGCGAGGGTGAAAGAGTAGAACTTACCCATTGGATTTTCTGGCCTGTTACCTTCACTGGAGCAGATCACTGAATCATTCTGTGGAGCTGGTGGGTGGGTTCAAATTGTCAACCTTTTGGGTAGCAGTCTACCACTTAACCATTGTACCACCAGGACTTCTTCACCCAAAGGTAGGACTCTCTAAGTAAAGAACACAAAGTCATCCATATCTAACCAGATATGAGGATGCTTTGGTGGACACAGCATTTGAGTGAAGCACATTTTATGCCAACATCATTTTAATTATCATTAACATCTTTACACTTGTTTGAGGATAAATTTATAGAAGCCAGTATCAAGGTAGGAAAAAAATATATATCAAGGTAAGAATCAGGGGTTCATCAACTTTTCATTTTATACCCAGTTAATCTCTGATAACTTTTCTCTCTGAGTGACACAGTGTAGCATCGTAAGGCATTGTGCAGTATTAAATGTTATGCACAAATAGGTACCTAATGGTGGGTTTAAGGATGTTGCAGCAGTCCAAGTTCTTTCATTTTCCTGATTATAACTGCATTTGCATAATGTATGAATTCAAACATTATTGCTGTTAAATAATGCATAAATATTCTCCCATGCTGAAATATGTCTATTTCCTCTTCATGAATTCTGTTGAGTGTTTCATTCAGTTGTTGTTCTATTTAAAATGTACTTAGAGATCTGCATACATCAGAAGTATGACTGGGGGAAATGTCATAGCCAGAAAGATGAACATACTCAGAACTTTAAATGAAGTATACATTATTAAATGGGCCAGGTTTTTCCCTCTTCAGGGTGCATTATCTTCAGAATCTAATGTTTAGTAGAAATGGCAAGCACTTTTGTGATCACCTGATAATCAGAAGGGATTTGCACGTCTAATAAGACTTTCCTGGAAGGTCTCAGAAAGAAAAAGATTTGTGTGTGTTTTCTGTCCAAAAGTAAACATAAATATGAACATGATCATATACTTTAGAGATTTTCTTCTATACTAGCAAATACTATCTAAATTATTAGAAGTGATGATAATTGGTATGAACTCCCACTTCAACTTTACAGCTTTAAATATTCTATTTAATGCACTCTCAATGATTCTCTTATGGAAACCACAGCTGCTTCTTTGTTTCGTAAAATATATGTTTAAAACAAAATATGAGTGTTCATTTTCAGCACTGTATTGTCTCCTTTTCTTTCCCAAATAGATGACTTGCCTTTTAAATCCTGTTCCCTTATAAAAGAAAGGTAGCTGAGGAGCTAATTTAGAATCGGATGTAGTAGATTCTTTTGTCTCAGTCTGGTTTCTATTTGCTGATGCTATGAAATAATCAAGTGACCAAAACAGACCACATTTTAAAGATTGTATTTTAGTTTATGATTTGCCATTATGATGCCAAAAGATGTCTATCCTCAAGTTACGATTGCTTTAATGTTACCCACACACATGCAATCACATACACATATGAAGAGAGCCTATTTTCTCTGTCAAATGGATTTTCTATCACTTTCCTATTCTCTCCTCTACTTACTACTGCTGATAAAATGGTGTGGTGCATTCAAATGTCTAATAAAAGGATGTGTCTTTAAAATAATGTATTTTTAATTCTAAGCATTTCATTAAAAGCAAAAGATATAGCTCTGAAATGCATCACATGAACTTCAGGCTCTTACATGAGAAATTAAAAAAAAAAAAATAGTTTTATTCTGAAATTGAATATACCTGTGCAATAAACAAACTAAAATGGACTGTGACACTGCATGTCAGTTTCACACATGGAGGTCCCAAACTAATATTTGCTAAAGAAATCGATTCCATATACAAAAAGGCTATTCATTATTTTTCTTCCACTTTGCCATAGATTGTAGGCAATGCTGCCATCAAAGTGTGAGCTAGGAGCTGCAAAGCCCTAGCGCCAGGCACTTCAGATTGAGAGTGCAAATTTTCAGCACATGAACTAAATTTGCTGCTTTCTCAACCTATTTAATGAGCAATTCTAAAGCCCCACGGAGCAATTGATTTAAAAAAAAAAAAGAAAAAAGAAAGAAAAAAATCAATAGGAAGGGTTTGGAGATCCAAGGAAATCCTCCATTGGAGGGATCATGGCTACAATTTGAGAGCTTCTCTTTTGCACATTTTTCTTCAAAATTTATGCTGATAGGATATGTCATCTACCTAAATCTTAAAAGTAAAAGAATCTACTTAACGGAACTTGCCCAAATATTAGATTATCTTTAATGGAAAAGGAAGAAAGCTTGTAAGAACTCCAACTCAGATTATGAATTTTTAAATCCAGTTGCTATACTTTTCCTCAATACTAAAGTGAGAAACACAGAAGCCAAGGCACACACAGTAGAAGGGAATTTGAGAAGTTGCTTAGAGTTAGGTAGCACTCTTTGTACTAAATGAAAAGTGCAGAAATAAAGTTACCAAAGTTGCTCTAGCTTTGACCTAGAAGGGTGGTAAATTTCCCTCTTAATCCTAGTGGAAGAGCAGAGCCAAGATGCATCAGTCCCTCAAGTCCACCTGACAACCCCAAACCTTACTTTGTCAAAAGAATTCTCCTCTAATCAATTATAAGAACAAAACTCAACAAACCAAATGGCAAAGCATTTTTGATAGCATTCTTGTTTTTATTGAAGTGTATTAAATAGAATAAATTAAAATGAAACTCAAATTATATCTGTGAGAATGTTATGGCAGCCCTGGGGATATTTTCAATCATACAGGTTGGATATTTCCAGAACTTTTAGACTGTTTTGTGGGTCTCCCCACATTCTCTGATTTATGACTCTATCTTTGCTAGTCCCTCAACTCAAAGAACTTATTAGTACAGTAAACCTGTGAAAAATATTAAATTTCCTTAAGGTGCTAGGAAAGTAAATACTGGGATCTATTTATGGTAAAATTCCTCTCTGAGGTTTGAATATCATGCCAGGATCTAACGTTGTATCAATTGCCCGCACCGACCCAAGAACTTAGAGCTGTGTTGACACTTGCACTCACAATGGTATCTCCCTTTTGACTCCCCCTATAGGTCCATTCTCCAGTTCTTATTCATTTAGATGGTTTCTCTGAGGCTGAGACAAAGGATTGTTTAATCAGAAAATGTATTAACTAATTGGTGAAGCCTATTATAAAAATCCCCTTAATTACTCTGTGGTGTCAAGAAAAAGGGCCTGTCAAGAGAGTATCAGCCTTACAAATGTGACAGCAAAAGGCAACATTTGGAAGTCCTCCTCCCCTGGGCCTTTTCTTTGATTTCTGCCTTTAATACTGATAAGAAGTGACAGTAGTTGGATAAAACAATCAAAACTTGAGTTGAAGAGCTTATAAACCTTCTGACACTTCAATAAACCAAAAGCCGATATGAAACTAGCAAAATGATTTTATTTTAACTCTGGCTAGCCACACACCACAGACATGACATCCATTTGCAGAGCTCCAAGCTATCTCCTTGATACAATATTTTACTAACTCTCATTTCACATCTTTTAAATAAGAAATAAATGCTAAATTCTACCAAGAGAAATAAAATCTTTTATAATCTTTTAGACAGTTGTTGTCATCCCTCAGGAGAGCTTTATGCCTGCTGCTAAATGTCTACAAATCAATATTTAATATTTTGAAACATGAAGTCTTAATTATCCATCTCCCCTTTAAGCGTGAAACCCACACTGAGTGAAAATAAAACCATTTGTTGGTTGATGGATTGATTGCCACTTATTAGCACTTTTTTGATCTGCAGGTCAGATTACAAGGCTTCATTCCAAACACGTTTATGCTTCAATGTATGAATGAGTAGAGCAGAATATGTTAACTCAGAGTTCTGTGAAGATTTCTTAAAACTGATGAGTTAAGAAAGGAAGAACTAAAGACAGAAAGACAAACAGACAAGAAAGAAGAAAGACAAAAAGAGGAAGGAAGGTAAGAATGAAGGAAGGGAGGGAGGAAGGAAAGAAGGAAGAAAAGGAGGGAGGGTGGGAGGAAATGAGAGACAGAGGAGGAATTCCTGCACAGGAAAGAGAAAGTCCAACTTTTTGTCCCCATGAATTGTGGGAAAGGGAAAAGAGATGAAAGAACCAAGAGGTCATAGGGATTGGTCTTCACCCTCTTGCTTTGGGATAGAATCTGAGGGTGTGGGGAATGACAAGAAACTATAGGTAGTCTGAGAGAGCCTAAGAAAGCCAAGTGGGAGAGATAAGGTTTGGTGATATGTTTTCTGAGGCAATACTTGGGAAAGCTGCAAGCATCCCACATCCTATGGTCTTTAAAATATATATATATATATATATATATATATATATATATATAGTGATTTGGGTGAAAATTACAGAAAAATTCATTTTCCATACAGCAGTTCATACACATTTTGTTTCATGACGTTGACTCCAATTCCCCACAATGTAACAGCTCTTTTCCCAATTCCTCCCTATGGTTACCTCTTCCCTGTGTCCTTCTTTCCTATGCAGTCCTACCCCCTGAGCTATCTCTTGTGCAAATACTATCTTTCTGTTTCTCCCATGCTTGATGGTTTTAAGGAGTGTAACTAGCTGACGTAAATATTCACCCTATAAACTTGTCTGTTATTTGGCTGGAAGTCACAGGAGTAAGTTCAATTCCAGAAAGAGTAAGTAGGGGCCATAGTCTTAGGGGTTTCTCTAAGCTCTATCACATCAGTAAGCCTAGTCTTTTTCTTTTCTTTTTTAAATGAATTTGAGTTCTGTTCCACATTGTTCTCCCACTCTATCCAGGATCGCCTGCGCTAGTCCCTTTCCAAATGGTTGACAGTGGTAGCCAGACACCATGTAGTTCTGGTCTCATGGTCATACAGGCTGAGGATTGCATGATCCACTAGTGCCTTGCACTAATTGTTCTGTGCATCTTTGGTTTTCTTCATTCTTCTTTGCTCTGGATGAAGAGAGACCCATTGTTGCATCTAGATGACTGCTTGCAAGTTTTAAGACCCAGTCACTACTCACCAAAGTGGGAGGTAGAACAATGTTTTTGTGTACTATGTTATGCCTATTGAGCTTGATGTCCCCTGCGACCATGGTCCCAAGCCCACAGGTGCAACTACTTGCTACCTCAGGGTGGTTGGCTGTGGCTAAAAAGTAATCATAACTTTGGTCCTTATTAGCTCTATTATATATATGGACATTCTTACAGTAGATACAAATAAATATGTAGAAATACCATCTGTCAACCTTCTATATGGTCATGGGTATATTCCTTTTGCCTAGACATACATGATCAGTCAGCCTGTCTATCCATCTATTTAGCTATAGATTAATGTTCCACATTAATGTTCTATGTTCTATACGACAGTACAACTCTGGTCTTAGAAGGCAGCTGGAGCAATGGAGACTGTTTCTAAGGCTCTCCAGAGCCCATGTGGGGTGTGCAGGGGATCCTGAGTGTCCCAGTGAGCAGGCCTGAAGTTGCTGGTAGGGGCAGTGGAGAAACGTAGCTCTAGGGTCAGGACTATAAACAAAGACAAAGAGGACTATAGAAATGGCTGTAGAAATGTGGACTCCTGGGATAGACCTCAACTATAATTCCAAAAAGTCAAGAAGGACTGATTGTGCCTTATCAGCAGAGATCAACCAATATCTTAAAGGGAACATGTGAATTCTCAGCCTCCTTTTTTCCCTACTGTGTCAAAGCCACACAAATAACTCCTTCACAGACAGATGACCTCTTGAAAAAGAGCAGGAAGAAGTATGATGAAAATCTGAAAGCTTAAGAATTTGTCTGAAAGATTGAATCATTAGAAAGATACTCTTAACTTGCCCTCAGGGGGAACTGGAAACTCTGAATTTACTGAAGATTTCATCATTCATCATTGAATCAACTCAGACCCATGGCCACCTCATGTGTATCAGAGTAGAACTGTGTTCCATGGGGTTTTCAATAACTGATTGACAGAAGTCAAACCTCCAGCCTTTCAGCCAACAGCTGAGCACTTTAACTGTCTGCATCACCCAAGGACTCTGAGTTAACCCACAAACACTGCTAAAACATTCCTAACTGGCAAGTTTATAGTACCCTTCTCCCAGTAAGATAAAAATCACATGGACAATTAGATAAGTTATAGAATAAAGTTTTGCTTTCTTTTTCTATGCCAGAATAGTCAAAATGAAACAAACACACTGCCATGAAGTCGGATCTGACTCATAGTGACCCCTCCTTGGGTTTCTGAAGCAGTATCACTAGGAAAGTAGATTGCCCAACCTTCCTTCCGAGAAGTGGCTGGTGGGTTTAAACCACCAGCTTTCTGGTTAGCAGTCAAGTGCCTTAGCCACTATACTACCAGAGCTCCTCTGGTTAGCAGTCAAATGCCTTAGTATGTGTTAAATTTGGAGACCATTCTGACCATAAACTCCAACAGTACTGGATCTTGTCAATTAGGTATACCTAGCAGAGAGGTGGTGCTAAAAAATGTTTAATAAATGAATGATGTGCCAAATTTGCAGCAATTTCTTTACCAAATTGCATCCCTCCCCACTTTTAAAACTTAAAGCTTGCCTTAACTATGGTATTTTGCATGACTATTAAGCTCTTAGAGCTCTGGTAGCATAGAGTCTAAGGCAATTGACTGCTAATCAGAAGCCTGGCAGTTCAAACTCACCAGCCTTTTCTCAGAAGGAAGCTTGGACAATCTACTTCCCTAGTGATATTGCCTTGGAAACCCGAGGAGAGGTTACTGTGAGTCAGATCTGAGTTTGGTTGAGCTTCCATTATTCCAAATAATTGCATTAAGCAAATTTCTAACCTTATAAGGAGTCACTGGGTGGTACATACTAAAAGGTTGGAATTTGATTCCACCCAGAGACATCTCAGAAGAAAGGCCTGGCAATCTACTTCGCAAAATGTCAGTCATTGAAAACCTTATAGAGCACACTTCTGCTCTGACACATGGATTGGCCATGAGTCAGAATCAACTCGACAGCAACTGTTTTAACCTCAAAAACTAGTGGAGGTTGTTCCTAGTTGGATCTCATCTCCAAGTTCAGATTCATCCTGCAAGAACATTCATTAAATCTTATGCCATCCCCAACTCAAATCTCTGTAATAGGTACCACATTAACCCTAACTCTATCTAACTCTTTAGGCCTATTTGCCCACTTTGTTTTATCTCCTATCATTGCAAGTGAAGAATTATCAGCTGCTATTAATCAGGTCCTTTTATTGCCTCCCTGACTCTGGACCCTAACTTGACTCAAGCTATTTGTGTATCAGATCACCCTCCTCCTCCCATCTATCCATTCATCTCTATGCCCCTGCATATCCCAATCAGGTCATCCCTACTCTACTCTACTCACATTAATCTTCTTTAAAATATCTTCTTTTACAATATCTATATTGCAAATTACATAAATTACAATTTCCTACATGCCAATACCTCACAAATTAACATTTAGTTTTATCAATATGCAAAATACATATAATACTAATACATGACATAGTACTAATATAATTCTATAAATATACACATATGGATCTATATATACATGCACATATGGATAACACATATATGTATACATATGTATGTGTGCAACTTGTCTTGTTAATTGTATGTACTCTCATTAGAAGCTGCACACATTTTTAAAACTCTATAATTCAGTACTTTATAGTTGATAACATAACCAGATAGTAGGCTTTCAACAAATGCTTTTCTATTGATTCTAGATCAGACATGACTTTATTGTCTAGGAAACATACCAGTAGAAATAAAAACTTAAATTGTATTTGCTTAATTTTTAAAAGAGCTTTTCCATCCTTAGTATTATATGAATTATTTGAATTTAAGCAAGTAGGAGAAATTTCCAGCACCTGCCCATCTGCTCCTCCTCTTGATTTTGAAGTGGTCATCAGGCTAAATTGGTAACATCTTTCATCCTGTGGCAACGCCCCATGTTGTCACAGGCATGCAATTCCAATTTCATTGCCCTATTGAGCCAAAGGCAAAGAGAGGCAACAAGAGATAAATCCCTTCAAATACTCAATAAGTTTAATAATAGCTAACAGACACAGAATACTACCCACCATAGAAATGCTTAATTGCCCTTTGTCATTAAGTTGGCTGTAATGATAAAGGCTCTTTGTGAAGGCCTCTTCCTCTTTGGTATTAGACTCTGAAGGATTGGACTGGAAAGGGCTGTAAGAGTCTTTGAGTACCACTCCACAATATACACACATTTAGCTACAACAGCAATGAAAATAAGACAAACAGGAGGAAGCCAGTCTACTTACAAAATTCTCTTACAGTCATTCTAGACAGCACACCACCCATTGCCATCAAGTTAATTCCAATGCATAGTAACCCTATAGGACAGAGTAGAATTGCCTCCTTAAGGTTTTCAAGGCTATAATCTTTACAGAAGCACTGCTTCTTTCACCCACAGAGCAGCTGATGAGTTCAAATAGCCAATGTTTTGGTTAGCAGCAGAGCACACTAACCACTGTACCACCAGGGCTCCTTAACACACAATGTCTCGAAAATCTTCATCAAAGTCATTCTATCCTATGTCTTCCTAATCACTCCCAATTCACTTTCAATGCAACTCATCTCAAGCAGATGTCTATGAAGATATAATAATAATAATAATAATAATAATAATAATATAGGTATAGACAGAAGTAACAGAAGGGGGGAGCCCATTGCTTCTCCCAGGGATAATAAATTTCTTTTTTACATTTCATTTACAATATTCAAAGGAAAAATTCAAGTGAATTTATAGAAAGAATTCACTTATCCTGTGGTCACTACAGTGGATTTTTAAAACACTCCTTTTTCCCAAAAAAGAAATACATTAAGCTGAACATGAAGATAACAAAATACTTCTCCCAATTTGAAATGTGCAGAAATCTTACCGTAGAATTTATAGGCTTGAACATAAAATGCTAAAGCCATGTTGATGTCATCCCCACTACTCCTTTCGAGAAATAAGTGAGATTGAAAGCTTAAAGCTTGTATAACACTGTCTGCCTTAGATAGCACTCACTTCTTTCTATTTTTCTAATTGCTCCTTTGAATGCTCAAGCCTACTCTATAAAATGTCTGCTATCAAATTGGTCCCCAATTCATGGCAACTGCATGCACAATGGGATCAGACCACTGGGATCCCTAGGGTTTCTACTGGCTGATTTTCAGAAGTAGATCATCAGGCCTTTCTTCCTAGTCTGTCTTAGTCTGGAAGCTCCAGTGAAACCTGTTCAGCATCACAGCAATATTCCTGTCTCCACTTACAGACATGTGGTCGTTGTGCATGAGGTGTATTTCCTGGGAATCGAAACTGACTTGCCTAGATCACAAAGCCAATCAAAGATTTTAATCCCCATACTACATGCAAAGAGATATCAGAATATCACTATCTTGTTTCTTTTTTATATCTTTGGTATAGCCAGTTCTATATGCAACTATAGCCTTGTTTCAAAAACTCCACTGAAAGCTAAAGCCTACTCTATGAAATGCATCATTGCATTGTCTGGTGGAAACTGAGATAGCAGTGGAGATTTGCTCCAACCAGGAAGGAATATGGAGAAAGGCTCTTCCCTCATAGCCTCATCCACATTGCTGCTGAGGACCATGGCCACAGCAACTCACCAACAGCAACTTGGAAGCCACCCTCAGGGTGGTGGGCTATAGCTAAGAAGTGATCATAACTTTGTCCCCTATTAGTTCTATTTATATGGACATTCTTACAGCACATACAAATACATATGAAGAAATATTATCTGCCGAACTTATATATGGTCATGGGTATATTCCCTTTTGCCTAGACATTCAGCCTGTCTATCTATGTATCTACCCATAGATGAATGCTTATTATTACTGATAGTGCAGTATTATATATGTAAAAATGTTTACCTTTGTTGTCTCTACCTCTTGTGTACCTCTCTGTGTCTTCATTTTCCTTAGTGTTATTGTATTGGTCACTCACTTTTGGTACATTGCCTTTCCCTTCACCCAAAACAATACTTGCCTCTTACCTATCTAGTTTTCCCTCCCCTCCCTGTCCATCCCTGGTAACCAACAAGAAAGTTTCCTTACATATATAAACTTTTCCTTGACTTTTAAAAGTTTGCAAGAGGCAACAATTGGACACTCTCACCTGGAAAAAAGAAGAATGAAGAAAACCAAAGACACATGGGAACAATTAGTTCAAGAGACTTGTGGACCACGCAAACCTAAGCCTACATGACCATGAGACCAGAAGAACTATATGGTCCCCAGCTACCACTGTCAACCACTCAAATGGGATCAGTACAGGAGATCCTGAATAGAGTGGGAGAAAAATGTGGAACAAAACTCAAAAAAAAAAAAGGACCAGGCTTACTGGTTTGATAGAGACCTGAGACAATGGCCCCTAGTCACCCTTCTGGCCTGGAATTGAACTCAGTCCCGTGATTTTCAGCTGAACAATAAAATAAAAAAACAAACTCACTGCCATCAAGTTGATTCTGACTCATAGTGACCCCCTTTGTGTTTCCAAGACAGTATATCTTTATAGAAGTGGATTGCCCAGTCTTCCTTCTGCAGAGTGGCTGGTGGGTTTCAACCACCAAACTTCTTATTGGTGGTCAAATGCCTTAGGCACTATGCCACCAGACAATAGACAGGCATATAAGGCTAACATTGACTCCAGGCAGGTATACTCCTTCGAATAATCAATCATGGGAGATCAGAATGATAGGATTTGCACAGGGAGATAGCTCAGAAGGCAGAAATGCATGGGAAAGAAGTTTGCTGTTGTTATGTGCTGTCGAGTCAGACCGGACCTGACTCACAGCAACCCCTCCTTGGGTTTCTGAGGTGTATCCCGAAGGAAGTAGATTGCCCAACCTTCCTTCCAAGGAGTGGCTGGTGGATTTGAACCACTAGCCTTCTGGGTAGCAGTAAAGTGCCTTAGGCACTATACTACCAGAGATCCTTAGGAAAGAAGGACACAGGGAAAAGGTAACAACAGGGAGGAAGTGGGAAAAGAGCTGTTACATTATGGGGATTGCAATCAATGTCATGAAACAAAGTGTATATGAATTCCATATGGACAATGAATTTGCTCTGTAAACTTCCACCCAAATCACAAATTAAAAAAAAAAAAAAAAAATGTTAGAACAAGGAAGCATCTTAGAGGACATACAAGCGAACTCACTTCCGTGGTTCCCAGCTAAACAATAAAGCCAAACATCAAACTCATTGTGATCAGGTGCAAAGAGCTTAAGTGAATTTCCTCCAGTCTCAGAGCCCATATGTGACAGAGTATCATCTTGAATTTAGGAAGATGGACTCCTCTTTATCATATCTCTAGTAGCTCTGGTCTTTGTAAATAACACTTGCCATTAGTCTCCCCAATCTCCAACCTTTCACACCAAGATGATCATAGCTTGCACCTGCAAAATTCCTCCACTTCTTCCTAAGCTGAGTGGTCAAGCCAAACATCACAACATCTTGATTTTTTTGAGTTTTAATTCATTGTAGATAAGTTTGTATTTCTGCTGCATATTTTCATTATATTTTTGACATTACAAGAACCATTAATTAGTGCAGTAGGCCTAAGATGAACTCTGCCTAGTTTTCCTTTGTGTGCTTATTACTTTCCCTTACTACATAATATGCCCAATTCTCACTTGAACCTAGCACACTATTCAGACACACCTTAAATAGCAAGATTCATTTTTTATTGATATGGGATCTGAGATTTCTGGTGTAAAAAGTACCCACCCCACCCACTGCCATCAAGTTGATTCTGAGTCTTAGTGACCCCCATAGAGTTTCCAAGACTTTAAATCTTTATAGAAGCAGACTGCTTCATCTTTGTCCTGTGGAGCGGCTGGTGGGTTCAAACTGCCCACCTGGTTAGCAGTCAAATGTTTTAGTTTCAAAATTAGAGGAAACTTTGTTTCCATGAATTTTTGCCACTTGTGAAACATTGTGTCAGCCTCTAGAATTGCCTTAAAAAAAGAGAAAGAAACAAAATACAAACATATTCAAATCCAAGTGTCTAAGACAGTTAATTGTTCCAAGAGTCATTCATATTGTTGTATCACTGTCATCATCATCTCCATCAATTAACCTCTTGGCCATTCACTGGATGTGAGGCCCTGTGTCAGGCCTACAGCCACCACTACCGTCAGCTCTACTGTATCCCAAGCTCCATTATCAGGTTCATAACCTCTTAAATAAAATATGATTCTGCTTTAATCAGTAGAGAAAGTTTGAATTCAACAATAACTTTTAAGGCCATTTTCCTGCCCAATGTGCATAAAAGGTTTATTAGAAGCCTGCTGTGCAAACAGTTCACAAATGAACATGAACTTGCTTTAATGTCAAGGGTTTGGGTTAAATTTTAGATATGGGCAATGGCAATGAAAAAAAGAAAAAAAAAAAAAAAACAGTAATTCTGTACTCAGAGCAATAAAAGCCACGCCATAGCTAATTCTTTTGCTATAGGGCAAGTAAATCATTAACAATGATCAATACATAATCATTAAAAATAAAACACCTCTCTCCTTGAAGGTTGAGTCTTTTATGCAGACATCTTTGCAAAATCAAATTCTGAGCAATGTTATTCAGTATTTATAGGCAACTTTCCATTATTCTCCCTTCAAATTGCTTTCCACCTGAAATGAAAGTTATCTTCCTACATACAAATCTGAGCATGTCACTTCTCTCTGTTTTGCATACATCTATTTAGTCATCAACACCTGGTTTGGCATTCACCATTAGGAAGCTGTCTCTGAGTCATTCCTCCCCCTGAAAACACTCAATATTTTGTTAGTACATAATTTGACTGTCTCCTCTTAGCCTCATCTGACTGAACTCCTGAATTCATTCTTATTCATCTTTGTATGCTCCTTCTGACCTAGTCCTTGGCCATTTATTGATAGACTGTCAATAAATATTTATTGGAAAATGTATGAGGAAATAAACGTCTCAGTTTAACATCTCAAACAAGAGGGAAATATCTTAAACTCCTGTAACATGAGTTTATTTTGAAAACATTATGAGTTTCAGAATTTTTCCCAGGTATGATAAAGCAAGATTAAGTCCATAGTTGTCTCTGTGACCAGCCTTTCTTCATGAGCATGGAAAAGGTCATGGTTTTATGGCTGTGCTACTATAATAAATAATCCCCAAACTTTAACCTTCAAAAAATAAATGAATCTAAATTCTATCATCCAAAGTCTCAAACTACGCACATACCTCTGATACACAAAATCAGTTTTTCAAGAGGGATGTAACATTTAGCAACCAGAAAACATATTTCAACTGTAGTCAAAGCAAAGGGTAGGCACTCAACATAGTAATGAATAATAGTTGCTTAACATGGACATGCTTAATGCCTGCTTTGTTTCAGTTCTCATTATGAAAGCTACTATTGTCAGAGACATAATATAATTCCTACCAGAGGACTTAAGAGATAGGATTTAAAACAGACCAGGGACTTAGTCATCCAGATCAGATTTGCCAAAATGTCCAAAAAATTAATCAGTTCATCCTGCACTACAAGAACACAAATACTAACTCATGAATTATGGAGAAGTAGATCTAACTCTCAGCCTAAAAGTTTCTGGGCAATTCATTAAAAAAAAAAAAGATCAATTTGCAAAATCCTAGAGGTTATTAAATTGTTTTAAAAAAACAAACAAAGTTTGTCATGTGAAACCAATGCTACTCCCTGCTTTGGCCAGAAGCAGGTAAGAAGGGACGTGAAAGATGTGGAGATGGTTTACTCTGGTGTTAAGGGTTTTGATAAATCAACATATTGACTATCAACTAATATGTTGTTTGGTTAAATTTAGAAAAAACAAAACTGCAGAAAGTGATGCAGTAACAAAATAAGAGAATTGGCCCTTCATCCAATATTTAGTGAGTTTCTGGAGTGTGTGAAGCACACTGCTAGGCAATGTGGGAGAATGGGAGAAAATCAGACAGGCACTCTGCACTTGAGAAGATTATAGTAGAAAAGGCAGTCTCCATAAACAGCTGTAATACTATGTATAAAGCTCTGAAGATATTTTATCATTATAGAATAAGATTAAAAACATGACCCTGATACCAGATTTTCTAGGTGTGGAGCCTATCTTCAATTTACTAACAGCATGACTTGGGAAAAGTTATGTAACTATTATTCCTTAGTTTCTTCACCTATAAAATAGAAATGATTATAGGCTCTACATCATAGACTTATGGTTGGGATTAAAGGAGTTAGCACATGTAAAGTACTTAGAACAGCATGGGAAGTTCAAGGAAAAAGGCATTATCAAGGTGAGTATGTTTGAAAGAGAGCAGCAAAAAAGGGATGAGGTGAGCAAGAGGGATTAGAAAGTTATATTAAAGATATAGAATTTGACCAGATTCAAATAGGTAGGATTTGGACATAAAGAGATTGGAATGGATAGGAAGGGCTATGATTTAAGTGAGAGATATAATATCAATTTGGTATTAACTAGTACACTAACCTACTAACTAGGAATAGATAGCTGTCTCTGTGATCTAGTGAACAGTTCAATTTGGCCATACCATAAAGTGAATAAAAGGCAAGAATGAGAGATGAAGATTAAATTGTTTAAAAGCAACAAACAAAATTTGTCATGTGAAACCAATTCTATTCTCCTCTTTGACCAAAAGCAGGTAGGAAGGGACATGAAAGATGTGGAGATGGTTTACTCTGGTGTTAAGGGTTTTGATAAATCAACATATGGACCATCAACTAATATGTTTTTTGGTTAAATTTAGAAAAAAATAAACTGCAGAAAGTGATGCAGTAACAAAATAAGAGAATTGGTCCATCATCCAATATTTAGTGAAAATAAGGTTGAACACAATTCTGGATAATGAACACTGGAAAGGAAAGCTGAAGAATTTCTACTTTTTTTGCAGTAGTCAATATGGAGCCAATGAATTCTTGAGCAAGGCAAAGGCATGATCAATAATGACATGGCAGTTGTAGATAGGTTGGATTTAAGGATTTTTTTTAAAAAAAACTGGAAGTAGGGTAAATAGTTGAGAGGTTACTACAACATTCTAGAAAATATTGTAAAGTAGAATAGTGGCCAGGGGATTGGAGAGTAAGAAAAGGATGCTAGAGATCAAACAAACATAGAACAGATAGGGTTTAACACTTGATATTACAGAAGTGGGGGTTAGAAACAAAAAAACAAAACAAAACCACCAACAACTGCTATGGAGTCGATTTCAACCTTGGAGAGCCCATGTGCACAGAGTAGAATGCATGCCATAGGGTTTTCAAGTTTGTCACCTTTGGAAGCAGATCACCAGGCCTTTCTTCTGAGGCACTTCTGAGTAGGCTCAAACTCCTAACCTTTTGGTTAGTATTCAAGTGCTTAACAGTTTGCACAACCCAGAGACTTTAGGAATGTAAAGGTGTAGAGGCTTTGAGTTTTGTACTCTGGTGATTGGAGGATAAGAACACAAGAACCAGAAATATTTTATATGTTTCTGATATACTGAGCCTAAATTGGTAGAGGAATAGCTTGATATGAACATCAGGTAGGTAGTTAGAAAAGAACCAGGATTTAAGATGATGAATTGGGATGCATCTATATTGACATCATTATTAGTACCATGAAATCAGATAAAACTAGAAACAGCATGAAGATAGGGAAAAGAGAAGGGGTGCATTCAGCAGCTCAAGAAATTAGTATCAAGAAGGACATGCTTACATGCACACACCTACAGAAAGAAGATGAAAAATAGAGTAAAAAGCAAAATAAACATATTCACTGTCTTCCAGTCAATTCCAACTCATAGCAACAGTGTAGGAAAGAACAGAACTGCCCCATAATTTCCAAGGCTATAAATCTTTACCAAAACAGACTGCCTCATCTTTCTCCCATGGAGGAGCTGGTGGGTTTGAACTGCTGACCTTTTGATGAGAAGCTGAGCATTTTAACCACTGCAACAATAGAACTCCTTGGAAAATACAATAGGAAGAATTATTTCTCCTTCAATTTTATTCTTATTCGTTTTCTTTTGTTTAATTACGAACATGTCTGGTCACTCTAAAAATAAAAATATTCACTTAAACTGGCATAAGCCAAAAAAAAAAAAAAAAAAAAAACAAACTGGAAATGATTCTAAGAAAACACTTTCATCCCAATGAATTTGAAGGCAAGAAGTCATGCCAGGCCTCATGAGAAGCAGGAGAACTATCAGGAGCTAGTGGTTGGTAACTCTCTGTCATACTGTTCCCTTTTCTCCCTCTCTCTCTTTCTCAGAGCCTCATGGCATTCTCCAGATAAGGCATTTGTGGGCTGCACAGTCACCCCCTAGCACTCTACATTGTCTTTCCCTGTATTTTCCCCTGCCTGCACTGGCGTAGTACCTAGTACAAATCTGGCCACTTGGTAGGACTCAATGAGTGGTTGCTGGATGGGATTGTTGCAAGATTTGACTCCTACTTGTTTAAAATGCCACTGCTAAGCTTAGAAATGAACTTAGCATAAAATGTCTACTCAATAAATGTTGAGAGACTTAGATTTGGGAGCTTCGGTTTATTCTAACCCCTGACATATTACCTTTAAATGGGAATCTTTTCTTTCTTCAGTAGAGAAGTATATGTTCCAAGAGGTGGTTTACTTGAGTTTGAGAGAAACCAACATCCGTGGTATAAATCAGAAAGTCTAGTTTCTTCAATAAGTGTGTTCTGGTGTCAGATGTACATTTTAAGCGATCCTTCCCATTTGACTCCTCAATACACAGTGCTTCAGTCCCTTACTTTTTTAACATATTAGACAGAGGCTTTGAGAAAACATTTTCTACACCCTCATCACAGACTCTATGCTCAGATCTCAGAGAAAAGCACTCCTCTCTCCAAAAGCAAGCTACCTCCACAATCACAGCCATGCATCTCCCTCACCCCACCTGAGGAACTGACTGAGGAAATATAAAGTAGGTGCCACCATGACAGTCAGATGTTAGCAGTCATTGTCCCTAGCCTGAGCACAATTCAATGAAGCTCTGGCCTAAGGATCCACAGGAGCATAATCTCTTCCCACAGGTCCCCCTCACCCACTCTGTGCACCCACAACAATTGATATGCAAGTGTACCTGACTACGTTGAGGGTAGGGGGTGAATCTGAATCACTGAGCTTCAAGAGCAACAGAAATAGTAAATTATCACAAAATTCTGCTGCTCCACCATGCTATTCTCTATGGAAGCATTTAAGGTGCATTATGTATCAACTCCCTTACTTTAGACATGTCCTCAGGAGATCATGTTTAGTAGAGCAGAAGGTCAGCAAAAATGAAGGAAACACTCAGTTAGATGAATTGACACAATAACTGCAACAATGACTCAAATATACCAACAGTCATGAAGATAGCACAGGACCAGGCAATGTTTCATGGTATTATACATAAGGTTGTCATGAATTGGAACTGATTCCATGGCAACTAGCGACAACGACATTATCTAAGTCAACACTCTCCGTTCCTGTGTATTTTGCCCATTGACAAGTATTCCATATACTTGACCTACCTCCAAAGCCAAGCTACACTGAAATCCCACAGAGAGTTGTATCTTTCCTTGACTTCCTTTTCCCAACTTCATGTCCCAGGGGAGAAGTATATGCTGATGTGAGAAATTACTTCAGAGAATTGAAAACACTGATCTGGAATTTTTCTGAGCTTTGTCCTGCCCTTTGCAATAATCAGACTTTCTGTTGACAGTTCCTTCTTCAACAATACTCCGCAGCTAGTGAGACTCCTTATTCTATGTACTTTGCTGTCTAGAGCCCTATTAACCTCAGATTTATTAGCTTTTTTTGTCAACCACTTACACTGCCAGACTCCCAAGAGGAGAACACATCACAAAGCAAAGAAACTCTAAGAGACACATACATAGAAAAATATCTCAAATAGCAAACATTTACTGAAAGCAGGAAAGTCAGATGATAGCACTTGAATAACCCTTCTCCCCCACAAGCACATTCTATAGATACACTCATGGACGTTGTGCAAATAAATCTCATTATGCTGCCGAAGAGTAGAATTACTGTCTCTCTGAGAGTACTGAGTTGAAGCTGAGAATCTTCACAAATTTACTGGGCTGGCTCCAGACACACACTAGATTATATTCATCAAAATGAATGGATTTTAAAGTGAGTCCAAAAAAAGATTCTTTCAAAGATCTAAGGCTTTGCCTCAGAGGGGCACTTTTTTTTTTTTTTTTTTTTCCTTCTATCCTTTCTCTTGCTTTCAGGGAGGAGAATAGAAGAGAATGGTTATTAAAACAAAGAGAAAAAGGTAATTTGACTTAAGTTACTGAGCCAAAGAGCTGCCAGATGTCAGCAGAGCCAGCAGAGTTTACTGGCAGTTTGGGACCAGAAATAGAAATTAGAGCAAATATATCTATGGAAAATGTCTGCAAAGTCCACTTCCTTCTGAATACAGAGCAATTTTGAGATCCCTTGATAGAACCTCTCTTGCCTAACCAGGCAACTGTCTCTTTGGTTAGTTCCACAGACACTTTCCTCATGAGTTTTCCTCATAAGTACCATGCTTCCAAATTATTCCAGTTGAAGATAGCAACTGGATAAATGAGGTTCAGGATAACTACAACACCAATCAAAGACTACATAAATTGATACTACTTGCCCCTGGATCTATTTTTCACCCAGGACATACAAATAAAAGTTGTTTCCAGAAATACACACATGCACACACTAAAACCAAGTGAAATACTCACTGTAGCTAACATTGCTTGAATACTTACTACTTGTCTGGCACTGTTTGCTCTCATTGAATTTATATAAGTTTTAATTTCATATGCTTCTCAGCAATCCTTTGTGGCAGGTTATATTATTATCCCCATTTTAGAGACGAAGCAACGAAGACAGAGAGAATAAGGAACTTCCCCAAGGTCACAAGGTAATTGATGGAGGTAGGATAATAAAGGAAATCAAGATTCACAGTCTGGGCTCCTAACCATTGCAATCTCTTTCCTAAACTAGTACTTAGAAAGAAAAGTGTGGTAGATATCACAACGTGTAATTTCAGAAAGTAAAATTTCAAAGCCATACTATTAGTTTCTGCTCATTTGTAGGACAAAACACATAGTTACTCAACTGAGTTACCTATTTATAGACTTGTTTTTTATACTTGAGATCTTTAGTGCTCGATGTGATAAGCACCAATCACCGTGGCCACTGACCACTTCAATGTAGCTTGTCAAAATTGAGATGTGCAGTAAGTGTAAAATACACACTGGATTTCCAAGTGTTAATACCAAAAAAGGGTTATCTCATTTGAATCAGAATTGACTCAATGGCAGTGGGTTTGGTTTTTTGGTAATATTAACAATAATAATAAAGCATTTCATTAATAATTTTTGTATTACTTATGTGTTGGAATGATCATTTTGGATATTGTGAGCTAAGGTAATCACAATGTTAAAATTAATTTGATCTTTATTCACTTTTTAAAAATGTAGTTACTGGAAAATTCTAAATTACATACTTGTTGTTAGATGCCATAAAGTCAACTGTGACTCATAGAGACCCTATGTACAGCAGAATGAAACACTGCCTGGTCCTGTGCCAGCCTTCTGATCCTTGCTATTCCTGAGCCTGTCATTGCCAGTCACTGTGTCAATCCATCTCGTTGAGGGCCTTGCCCTTTTTAATTTACCCTCCATTTTACCAAGCATGATATCCTTCTCCAGAAAATGGTCCCTTCTGACAACATGACCAAAGTAGGTGAGACAAAGTTTGGCCATTCTCACTTCTAAGGGGCATTCAGCTGTGCTTGTTCCAGGACAGATTTGTTAGTTCTTTTGCCAGTACATAGTACTTTCAACATTCTTCACCAATACCACAACTCAAAAGCATCAACTCTTCTTCGGTCCTTCTTATTCATTGTCCAGTTCTCACATGCAAATGAGGCGATTGAAAATACCATGTCTTGGGTTAGGCACACCTTAGTCTTCACAGAGACATCTTTGCTCTTCAGTACTTGAAAGAGGTCTTCTGCAGCAGATTTGCCTGGCACAATGTGTCTGCTATGTTGTCTTGACTGCTGCTTCCATTGGTGTTGACTGTGGAACCAAGTAATCTGAGATCTTTGACAACTTCAATCTTTTTTCCATTTATCAAAATGCTGCTTATTTGTCCAGTTGTGAGGATTTTCGTTTTCTTTACATTGAGATATAATCCATGCTGCAGACTGTAGTCTTTAATCTTCATTAGTAAGTGCTTCAACATTCCTCACTTTCCGCAAGCAAAGTTTTGTTGTCTGCATTTCACAGGTTCTTAATGAGTTTTCCTCCAATCCTGTTGCCACGCTGTCTTCATATAGTTCACTTTCTTGGATTATTTGCTTAGCATACAGATTGAATAAGTATGGTGAAAGGATACAACCCTGACACACTCCCTTCCTGTTTTTAAATCATGCAGTATCCTCTTGTTCTGTTTAAACAGCAGCCCCTGTTCTATGTACGAGTTCCTCATGAGCACAAATAAGTGTTTTGGAATTCCCATTCTTCTCAATGTTATCCATAATTTGTTATGATCCACACAGTCGAATGCTTTTACATAGTCAATAAAACACAACTAAACATCTTTCTGGTATTCTTTGCTTTGAGCCAAGATCCATCTGAGATCAGCAATGACATCCTTGTTCCACATTCACTTCTGAATCCAGCTTGCATTTCTGGAAGTTCTCTGTCAATATACTGTTGCAACTGTTTTTGAATTATCTTCAGCAAGATTGTATTTGTGTGTGATATTAATATTTTTTGATAATTTCCACATTCTGTGGGATCACCTTTCTTTGGAAAGAGTACAAATATGGATCTCTTCCAGTCAGTTAGCCAGGTAGCTGTCTTCCAAGTTTCTTGGCATAGACAAGTGAGTAACTCCAACAGGGAATCCATTTGTTGAAACATCTCAATAGGTATTCCGTCAATTCCTGTAGCTTTGTTCTTCTCCAGTTCCTTCAGTGCAGCTTCAACTTCTTCTCTCAATACCATTGGTTCTTGATCATATGCCACCTCCTGAAATGGATGAACATTGATCGATCAATTTTTTTTCATTACAGTGGCTCTGTGTATTCCTTCCATCTTGTTTTGATGCTTCCTGCATCATTCAATATTTTGCCCATAGAATCTTTCACTGTTGCAATTTGAGGCTTGAATTTTTCTTTAGATCTTTCAGCTTGAGAATTGTTGAGTGTGCTCCTCCCTTTTGGTTTTCTAACTCCAGGTCTTTGCACATTTCATTGTAGTAATTGACTTTGTCTTCTCGAGCTGCTCTTTGAAATCTTCTGTTCAGCTCTTTTATCTTGTCCTTTCTTCCATTTGCTTTAGCTACTCCCCATTCGAGGGCAAGTTTCAAAGTCTCTTCTGACATCCATTTTGGTCATTTCTTCCTTTCCTTTTTTTTTTTTTTTTTTTTTAATTACTTTATTTTTTTAATTGTGCTTTAGGTGCAAGTTTACAGAATAGAGTTTGTTTTACATTCAATATAATGTGTACATTTAGTTTCACTCCTCAGTTATCATCTCCAACCCTAACCCAGTCTCCTCCCTTCCCTGCCCAGTAACCCCCTCTTCCCCCGTGTCCCTCATAATTATGCACTCCTGTGTGTCCTGCATTTCCTCCATGTGAATGTTGCCACTTTGGTGCTTCGTGGCCGATTGCTCCAAGGGATGCATTTCCACAGAGTATGTGCGTGCATCACCCTGGGTTGAGTGGTCTTGCTTACTATTGGGCTGAGAGCCAGCCCCTGGGAGTGAGCTTTATTCCAGGCCCAGACTGTATCCCAGGGCCATAGTATTGGGGATCTCACCAGACTCCATCCAACCAGTAATTCTGGTAATTATTTTTATTATTATTATTTCTTTTTTATTTTAAAAGCTTGTTTTACATTCAACATAATGCATACATTTAGTTTCATTCCCCATTCACCACGTCCAACCCTAACCCAGTCTCCTCCCCTCCCTACCACGTGACCCTCCCCAATATTTGGTCATTGAGTTTTGGGATTTTGTTCCACATTTTTTCTCCAACTCTATCCTAGGATCTCCAGATTTGATCCTTTCCTGAGTGGTTGGCATTAGTAGCCAGGCACTTTCTAGTTCTTCTGTCTCGAGGGCCATTGTGTCCTAGGGCTGACTGCTTCCAAATACCCTTGCTTTTTTTGCACTCTTCTTTGCTTCCAATGATAGGAGACCATAAGCTGCCTCTTAGATGGTCGCTTGAATCCTTTTAAGACCCCAGTCGCTACTCACCAATGTAGGATGAGGAACAAGACTTTTATGTATTTTGTTGTGCCAATTGAGTCTGGTGTCCCCCAGTACTATGGCCCTGAGTCAGTAAATCCATTGGCTCTCTATCCCACAGTGTCTGGCTGTCTGTGAGGGATTACTCTATGTCTGTCTCTGTTGTTTCTATAAAGATTGCAAGCATTTTCTATCACTGGTATCTGTGCAAGATTAGTCTCTACTGAATCTATCCTTGATCTAGGGTATATACTCCTGTTCACTGACCCCCATGCGATCTTCTCAGATGCTTATGTGTTTATCTGTAGCCTGGTATTTGGTGTTAATGGTAATGCAGTATTTTGGATACACTGTTTGGTATTAGCGTCTGTTGTCTATATCTTATAAGCACAATTCGGTGGTCAGACTCTTTCTATACCATCCCTTCCCTTACCCATATCAGTGGCCCCAACTAGCCCAAAATTAATCCCTCCCCTTCCTTCCCCACATCAGTAATCTACAAAGTGAGTTCCCTTTCTCAAGCCCTTCTTTATCTTTTTACAGTAATGGGCTCATACAGTATTTGTCCTTCTGCGATTGACTTATTTCACTCAGCAAAATATCCTCCAGACTCATCTATGTTGTGAGATGATTCATGTATCCTTCATTGTTCTTTAATGTAGCATAGTATTCTGTTGTGTGAATGTACCATAATTTGGTTATCTAAGCATCCATTGATGGGCATTTAGGCTGTTTGCATCTCTTTGCTACAGTGAATTGTGCTGAGATTAACATAGGTGTGCATATGTCTGTTCATGCACTGCCTTTCACCTCTTTAGGGTATATTCCTAGTAATGGAATTGCTGGGTGAAGTGGTATTTCTATTTTCAGTTTTATAAGGAAACACCATACCGTTTGCCACAATGGTTGTACCATTTTACAATCCCACCAACAGTGCACAAGAATTCTAATTTCTCTGCAACTTTGTCAGCATTTGTTATTTTCTGTCCTGTTGAACTTTGCTATTATTGCTGGGGTGAGATGATATCTCATTGTTGTTTTGATTTGCAGCCCTCTAACGACTAAAGATCACGAGCAATTCCTCATGTGTTTGCTGGCTGCCAACATATCATCTTTAGTGAAGTGTCTGTTCAAGTCTTTTGCCCATTTTTGAATTGGGTTATTTGTCTTTTCGGTGTTGAGGTGTTGAATTTTTCTATAGATTTTGGAGATAAGTCCTTTGTCAGATATGTCAAAGACAAATATTTTCTCCCAATCTGTAGTTTCTCTTTTTACCCTTATGACGAAGTCTTTCGATGCACATAAGAACTTAATTTTTAAAAGGTCCCAGTCATCTAGCTTCTCTTCTACCTCCTGCGCATCCTGGGTTATGCTTGATAGTCTTTTTATGCTGTAAATTAGGGCTCCCAGATTTGCCCCTATTTTGTCTTTAATGAATATTATAATTTTGGATTTTACATTTAAGTCTTTAATCCAGGTTGAGTTTGCTTCTGTATATGGGGTGAGGTATGGGTCTTGTTTCATTTTTCTGCAAGTATATATCCAGTTTTGCCAGCAACATTTGTTAAAGAGGCTGTAAAAGAATTAGTGAAATGAGCATTAGAGATCATGTCCGGCCCTTGGTATTATGTATAGGTATTAGTTGTTTTAGAATTAGTTTAACTAATCATTGTTGGACTGCTGATAGACGATTAGTAATTAGCCAGTTTGATGTGGGGTAGAGGAGGAAAGGGAATGTGATGATTAGGAGAACAATAGGTAGACCTATTAATGTAGGTGTCGCAAATGAGGCAAATAGATTTTTCCCATTTAATGGGTTTTGGACCTTTGTCGAAGATCAGGTGTCCATAGATGGATGGGTCTATTTCTGGACTTTCTATTCTGTTCCATTGGTCTATCTGTCTATCAGTGCACCAATATCACGCTGTTTTGACTATTGTGTCTGTATAGTAGGTTTTAAGATATGGGAGTGTGAGACCTCTCACTTTGTTTTTCTTCTTCAGAAGTGCTCTGCTTATCCGAGGACTCTTTCCTTTCTATATGAAGTTAGTAATTGTTTTTTCCATGTCCTTAGAAAGGAGCTCTGGTAGCATAGTGCCTAAGGCACTTGACTGCTAACCAGAAGGCTAGCGGTTCAAACCAATTAACCACTCCTTGGAAGTGGATGGGGAAATCTACTTCCATAGGAATACTGCCTCAGAAACCCAAGGAGGGGTCACTATGAGTCAGGTCTGACTCCACAGCACATAACAACAACAACAATGCCCTTAAAAATTTTTGTTCTTATCTGGATCGAAATTGCATTAAATGTGTAGATTGTTTTAGGTATTATTGACATTTTCACAGTATTCAGTCTACCTATCCATGAACAAGGCAGGTTTTTCCATTTATGTAGAGCCCTTGTTGTCTCTTGTGTTGTTGTTGTTGTTGTTGTTGTTATATGCCGTCGAGTTGGCCCCGACTCGTAGGATTGACCAACCTTCCTTCCGAGGTGTGGCTCGTGGGTTTGAACCACCAGCCTTCTGGTTAGCAGTCAAGTGCCTTAGGCATTATGCTACCAGAGCTCCCATGTTGTCTCTTGTAGTAGTGGTTTATAGTTTTCATTGTATAGATCTTTTGTGTCTCGGATAAGGTTTATTCCTAGGTATTTTATCTTTGTAGTTGTTGTTGTTGTTAAGTGCCGTCGAGTCGTTTCCGACTCACAGCGACCCCATGCACAGCAGAACGAAACACTGCCTGATCCCGCGCCAGCCCCACAATCCCTGCTATACTTGATCCCATCATCGCAGCCACCGTATCAATCCATCTTTGTAGTAGCTATTGTAAATGGTATTGTTTCCCTTACTTCTTTATCAGAGGTCTCTTTGTTGGTGTACAAGAATCCAACTGATTTTTGTATGTTGACCTTGTATCCTGCCACTTTGCTGAACCACTCTATTAGTTCCAGTAGTTTTTTGTTGATTCTCTTGGGTTTCTATGCGCAGGATCATATCATCCACAAATAGAAATAGTTTTACTTCCTCTTTGCCAATTTGTATGCCTTTTATTTCTCTTTCCTGCCTTATTGCCCTGGCCAGGACTTCCAATACAACGTTAAATAGAAGTGGTGATAGAGGGCATCCCTGTCTGGTTCCTGTTCATAAGGGGAATGCCTTAAGTCTTTCTCCATTAATAATGATGTTGGTCATTGGCTTTGCATACATGACTTTTATTATGTTGAGGAATTTCCTTTCTATCCCTATTTTGCTGAAAGTTCTGAATGGGAACAGGTGTGGGATTTTATCAAATGCCTTTTCTGCATCAATTGATATAATCACATGATTCTTTTGTTTTGTTAATGTGGTGGATTACATTGATTGTTTTTCTGATATTGAACTCTCCTTGCATACCTAGTATGAATCCCACTTGGTCAGGATGTATTATTTTTTGATATGTTGTTGGATTCTGTTGGCTAGGATTTTGTTGGAGATTTTTGCATCTATGTTCATGAGGGACATTGGTCTGTAGTATTGCTTTTTTAGTGGTGTCTTTCCCTTGTTTTGGCATTAGTGTTATGCTTGCTTCATAAAATTAGTTTGGGAATATTCCATCTTTTTCTATGTTCTGGAATAGCACGAGTAGTATAGGTACAAACTCTTCTCTGAATATTTGGTAACATTCTCCAGTGAAGCCATCAGGGTCAGGACTTCTCTTTGTGGGGAGTTTTTTATGACTTATTCAATTTCTTCTTTTGTTATAGGTCTGTTCAAGTATTCTTTCTCTGAGTGGGATAGTTTATTTTACTTTTTATTTCTTCTATTACCCAGTAGTTTTTGAGCAGTGAATTGTTCAACTTCCACGTTTGGTGTTTTTTTTCCTTGATCTTCTTATTAATTTCTAATTTTATAGCATTGTGGTGTGAGAAGATGTTTTGTAGTATTTCAATGTTTTGAATTTATTGAGGCTTGTTTTATGTCCTAACATAATTGTCTATTATCCCTTTTAATTCAATTAATATTTGCTTCACATATTTTGGAGCACTTTCATTGAATGCATAAATATTGATTCTCATAATGTCTTCTTTGTCAATTGACCTTTTCAGCATCATATAGTGTCCTTCTTTGCCTCTTATGTTGTTTTTCACCTTAAAGTCTTTTTTATCAGAAATTAATGTTGCCACTCCTGATCTTTTTTGGTTACTGTTGGCTTGATATATGTTTTTTCCACCCTTTAACTCTTAATTTGTTTTTTATCTCTGTGTCTAAGGTGTCTTTCCTGTCTTTTTAATGACCTTTTGCTTTCTTCATGGATAATGTTCTTGATGTCATCTCACAATTCTTCTGGTTTTTGATCATTAGCGTTCAATGCATCAAATCTATTCTTTAGTTCATGTTTACTTCTATTGACCAGCACTTGTTTAGATGAATAAAGATAAAAACAAAACAAAATCTGCCTCAGATTCCTCACATAACCTTAAATGGTTGAGGCTTATAATAGGTTCATTATTATATAATTTTTATTTGTGTACTCTAATAACATTTCATTCCCTAATTAAATTATTAAAATTCACTTACAAATTGTCTTTATTTGCAGACAACATAATGTTAACATAGAGAATACTGAGTAATTTACAAAACAATCACCAGTCAAATTTAGCAAATTCATGGAATGCAAGGTCAGTATTAAAAAATCAGTTAAATTTTCACATATCAACAGCCAATAATTGAAAAATGAAATTAATAATTATTCTATTTAAAATAGTATCAATACATATAAAATATTTACAATAAAACTCTAAACTTCTAGAGGAAAACAGAATAACTTAGTGACTCTTGAGTAAGCAAATTTTCTTATGATGAGACAAAAGCATCAACCATAAAAGAACAAAATTGATAAAATAAAATTAAAAACTCTGCCCATCAAAAGGCCTGGTAAAAATGAATCTAGGAGAAAATACTCATAATATATGTATCTGACAACAGACTTATACAGAAAAGAATTATATCAGATTGTTCACAGCAGCTTTATTAAGAATCCAAAACTGAAAACAACCCAAATGTCCATCATTTCAATGGATAAACCAATTGTGGTATATTCATGGCATGAGATAATGTTCAACAATGAAAAGGAATGAACTACTGATACAACAACATGAATGAATTTCAAAACTTTATGCTAAGTTAAAGAAGCAAAACACAAAAGAGTACATAGTCTCTAAATTCATTTATATGAAGTTTAAGAACAAGAAAAGACGTAATCTTTGGTGATAGGGATCAGAAGAGTGTCTCTTTAGGTGGAGTAGGGTAAAGAGCATAAGGGAATTTCCAGATGAAAACGTTCTATAGCTTGGTTGGAATGGTAATTACACAGATATAAACATTGATAAATGTTATGATAATAGTTCCTTAACTTGTTCACTTATTCTCTGTACAGGTACCTGTACAATAAAAAATCCAGTTTTATATAGCCCTACCTTATACACAATTTTCATTAAGTACTGAGTTTGTAATGTCCTTAAAGTCATCATGGAATGTGAGCTCTATAAAGACAGAGATTTTGGTGGATTTTTTTTTTTTTTAATTCACTGTTAAATCCTTGGTACTGAATGGAAAAATAGTTTATTCTGTAAATTTTCACCTAAATCACAATTAAAAAGTTAAATAAATAAGTAAGTCCCTTGTATCTGGCCCTTCATAGGCATTTAATCTACTATATTCACTAATGAATGATGGAACACAATACTAATGTCAACTTAGGATCTTAACCCCTTAACATCATCACATTTCTAGTTACATAAATGTATAGATATATTATTTAAATCCAATTCAATAAAGCTTCTTAGACTGTACTCTTCCTAATAGACAGAAGATAGGAATTGAGAATTAAGAATTCATTTGTTGGTTATGTGGTTATAAATCCAACTTTATCAGTTTAATAGCAATGGCCACAACTGTCAAACAAAATTCTCCAAGCATTTCATCATTTATTCAGAACATTAAATATGTAACCAAGAGATTTTGTCATTAAATGTGCTAAGTAAATGTACAAAAAAATTTTAAAAATAGAATTTTGAGATTTATTACCAATTTCTAAGGTTCAGGATTTAGTTGCAAATATGGTTCACAAAATCATTCCCCTGCAGAACATTAAAGTAAAATTACTTTCATCCAGTGAGTGACCAGAGTCCCTGGGTGGTACAGATAATTAACACATTCAGCTGCTAACCAAAAGGTTGGGAGTTTGAATCCACCCAACGGTGCCTGGGGAAAAAAAAAACAGCCCGGCAATGTCCTTCTGAAAAATCTCCCACTGAAAGCCCCATGGAGCAGAGTCCTACATGTGGCTGCCATGAGTTGGAATCAACTCAATGCAAATGGTTTAGTGAGTAACTACTTCTGAGACATGATCACAACTAGTCAAGCATCACTAATTATACAAGTGTACTATGTAAAGAAAATCATCTTTGACTATTTTTACCTTCTAATTTTAATGTATTTGTTCACTTTATTCTTATGTCTCATTGAGTATGAAAGAAAAATAATTGACCATGGCTTAAATGTGATAGGCTATTACAATAGAGTTTTAAAGATATGTGTCACATCTGACCAAAAAAAAAAAAAAAAATCTCTATTTTTATATAAGGGTATCAAATTATTTCCACCATGTGGAAATATGACAAATGCAAATTTAAAGCCACATAAATGCTTAAGATAAAGCCACATGCACAAGCATTTATTTTCACTGAGGAACAATATTCTCCTTTGGATTACTATTTAACTCCATGAATTAAACAATTAAATTCAGACTTGAATTTCATAACTGCATCACCTAAGACCATTCACCCAAGGAAGTACAGACACATTTTGTTTCACATCCAGTTGGGATTTCCTGATTAATCTTGAGCATTGTTAAATTAGGAAAATATTTCAGAAAGAAGATATTTTAAGAGAAATGCCACATGGCAAGAGGTTTTGTTGGTTATATAGTTCTGCATATATAAATTCTGAGGTATTATACACGGTTAGTCCTGAAAATAAGAGAGAAAAATAAATAAATAAATAAATAAGGAATATAGGGAAATAGGAAGAAAGCAAGCTATCCCTTGGGGTTTGGGGAGATGAACATTTCAAAGCTAAAGCAAGTAATTTCTATTTTCCTGTTCCCCAAAAACCTTAATAAGTTTTTTTTTAATGCTCTTTCCTATCCTTTATAAAAGAATCTAGTTTTTGAAAGTAATGGCTATGAATATTCTATTATATACAGACCCATTTTTGAATGTTCAAAAAAAAAAAAAGTACATGTAATTTGACCTCCATGGTTCCATGAGAGAGACTATTTCTGATTGGATGACTCTGCCTCAATGGTTGCTAGGTAATCAGCTTCTAGAATAAATGCATTTCCTACCTCCAAATCAATAATCATACAATGTTAATTTAGAACATGATCTCCATGGTCACCAACAATCACCATGAGAATTTGCTTTTTATGAAACATTTGCACAAAACTTGTCCCTGCCAATGTATTCTTTAGTACTTACTATATTTGACACTGGCAGCCTTACATACCACGGCTTGCTCTTTGCTGTTGGCTCTATTGATTGAAATGCCATTCATTTTGACAAGATAAAATAAATAAGGCTTAGCTGGCTTCTATTTATTAACACTTGGCCAAGTAGAAATTTTATTTAATTTTTAGAATCCCGAATAACATTCTCCTTCCATTTTTGCTTCTCAAAAAAATACTTGAAACCCTGGGAAGAATTATAGACCATGCACCTGCTGTTTGGTAAAAAGCCTTCAGCTTCTAGTAAGTCCTCTACTATTCATAACCCGTTGTTGTTGAATCCATTCTGACTCAAAAACAAATCCATGGGTCATCAAGTTGATTCTGACTCATAGTGACCCCTCCATGTGTTTCTAAGGTGGTATATCTTTACTGAAGTAGATTGCCTCATCTTCCTTCTGCAGATCAGCTAGTGGGTTTGAACCACAGACCTTCTGGTTAGTAGTCAAATGCTTTAGGCACTACTCCACCAGAGTTCCTTATTCTGACTCATAGCGACCCTAAAAGACAAAGTACAATTGCACCATAGGGTTTACAAGACTGTAAATCTTTATGGAAGCAGATTACTACATCTTTCTCTTGTGGCATAGTTGGTGAGTTCAAACTGCCAACCTTTTGGTTAGCAGCCAAGTGCTTAACAATTACACTACCTCACAAAAATACAATCATGATTAAATCAAAGAGAATTGTCTCACAAATGTCCTTTGGAAAAAAAAAAAAAGAAAACATCAACCCTGAATGGAGACAGAAGCATTTGATGGAGTGGAGGAAAAAAAAAAGACAGGTTTATATAGAACATTTCAGATCAACTGCTAACAGACTACTTGCATAAAATGTTTTCACATTTAACTTGGCTGCTTTTCTGAAAGAAGAAGTAGGAGAAGAAAATGACTTGGAGGTTTGTGTAGATATATCAAAATAGGTGCATATCTCTTGGCGAGGAGTCCCTGGGTGGTGTGGTTAACACACTCTGCTGCTAACCAAAAGGTTGGAGGTTCAAGTCTACTCAGAGGTACTTCAGAAGAAAGGCCTGGTGATATACCTTCAGAAAACAAGCCCTACGTGACAGAGCTGTATTCTGACACAGATGGGGTCAGCACAAGCGGAAATAAACTTGACAGCAACTTGTAGTAGTATTCTTTTGTTGGAAGATTAAACTATGTACTAAATAGGGGCAAGGACTCTCACTGCCTAACCTCTATAGCCTTGGTATCTATCATAAAGTCTGTTACCAAGTAGATATTTAATCAATGTTTGCTTAATAGAGTGGATGGATAAATAAATGACATTTGAACTAGATGGCAACTCAGTGATGACAAGAAACCCTAAATTACAGATGTAAAATAGAAGTAAATAATATCTTTGTATTGCCTTATATTTCATGCTGTTTGTTTTTGTGTCTCTGCTTGGGAATAACCCAGTTAGTACTCAAGACTCCCATTGTAACCTGGATAAGAAGCACTATTGTGCCCCTCAAACTTTCTTAGGGTCAGCACATCCTCACCATGAGCACTGACATAGAATGGCAGCACCAATGAAGATTTTTCTAGTTTAATCAAACCATCGTGCTCTTTTTGAAGTACATGAAAATAAAATAGAGCTTCTTATAAAACAGCATTTCCAATTAAGGCAAAAGACAGAACAGTATGCTGTCTTCATTTTATGTCAGGCTCTCTTGGTTCTTTATATACTGTTTTCCAGAAGTCTAGAAAAATGTGTCAGAAGATTTATCTCAGAATTGTCTTGCTTTAGCAGAGCTATGACAGATTATAAGGTTAGATCTGCCATTTAAGAGAAAGAAAGATATCTCCCTTGTCTTTATTAAGTGGAAGGGGTGACCAGAGTTAGCATTTCATGTTATGAGGACACCACTACACAGTCATTTTCCAAAGGTGCTAAAGTTTAGCAGCCTAATAATCAGCCAAAGAACTACAAAGGAAAAATATTAGGACTCCTTGTGATGTTTATCATTTACTCTGGTTAGAAACCCCGAGAATGAATCACAGCTTTAAAAGACAACCACAGCACAGTAACAAAGAAGATTTACAAGCATCCTACCCTCTTAAACCATTCCTGTTCCTATTTTTCTCTTGTTCCTAGAGCAGTTAAGTGACATGCTGACAATGACGTAACTAATAGCTTCTGTCAGAAGTAGATATCTCAAATTACAAGTACTTACTCTTAAAGGTTCAAATTCATGCATTGGTTGAGAACAACATGCTGTTATTTGAGGAACAGCAGTTGGACCCACTCTCCAGAAATATTTCCCCACCAAGATTATTATTACTGAAGTCTGAAATTCTATTGCTAAATCATCAGGTATTGCATTTCTCCTACTGCTGAGAATGCAAATGCTACAGAGGGTGGACTACATTAAAGACTTCATTCATAGCACTTATTATAATCCAGAAAAAGACATTAATTTTACAGATTTTAACATATTCCAGCCCAAATTATTATGATTGCTTTTTAACCTTCTGTACCTGGGGGAGTTAAAAAAAAAAAAAAAAAAAAAAACAGTACTAGGCTGAAATTCACAACCAGGAAGCCTATCAACATTTCCTTAGGGTACTCACTTCCCCACTCTCCTACATGATACTTGGTTTTCTTCAAACTCCTCATATCTCCTTCCCTCTTTTCATTGAAGCTCAGGACCTTGTATCTTACTTCACTGAGATATTAGAAGTTCTCAAACGTGCCACATGTCTCCACAGTACTTACCAATCTGTTTACACCTGTACCTGCATCCTCTGCCTTGCCTCTTGTCCCTTTCCATGGTCCTACATTGTGTCCACATACCCTCTCCCCTACTCAAGGCACTGTCCCATCTCCTGCATCATCGACTTCCCCTCCTCTGTCTTAGTTCTTCCCTATCAGCTTACAAGTTAGTATTTCTCTCATCTTTAAAACAAAGCTCCCTCCACCCATGATCTCCTTCCTCCACTATTGCTCCATTTTGCTTCCCCCCTGTATAGATGGACTTCTTAAAAGAGGTGCTTACCCTAGCTGTCTTTAGTTCCTTTGCTCCCATCACTCTTGAGCTCACTCCAATCAGTTTCATCTTCACCAGACCATTGTAAATAAAGTCATCAAAACCTCTATGTTGCTAAATCCAGTGGTCCATTTTCAGTACTATGCTTTCCCACCTATTGGTAGCCTTTGACACAGTTGTTCACTCTCTTCTAGAAATACGTCATTCCCTTTCAGTTCTCATCCTCTCTCAATGATGCCTCCTTCTCTCAGCTCTAAAGACTCATGCACACTAGGATCAGTTCTATGATGACTCCCAACCTGTATTTCCACCTTTAAAGCCCAGCTTTAAACAACTGCCTACTTAATATCTCTGGAGCCCTTGGGTGGTTCAAACAGTTAAATGTTAGCTGCACACCCAGTGGTGTCACCCAGTGCAGTAACACATGTCGTCAGTCTCCCACCATGGACCTCTCCCATACCAGACTACGCTGAATCCTTAGTATTTTTTTTTAATCAATTTTAATCATGGAGTAATATGTGATAATTATAGTTGTAAATTGCTTAAATGTAATATTTCTTAGCTTATATGAATACTAACAGCAAAATTGCTTTGTAAAATTTTTATACATTGAATTACTACATTCTTAGTACCTGAGTAGAAGCTTTTTATTTTTCTCCTTCTTTTCCTTTAATTACTACTTCACTGTCAAAAGTTATTGATATAGGTTCACAAATACTGATTACCACAGTATTGTTTCTAAAATATCAGAAAATTCAACAAAATTAGGGACTATAACAACACCAGCAGTAAAGAAAACAAAAGTGTGTCATTATAGCTCATGCAAATTGAAACCATGTGATTCAAAGTGCCATTGCAATTGGGTAATAATGATAGCTCTGACCTCAGCAGAGCTCATTAAGAAGGTTCAAAAAGTAAGTCAGCATAGAGTTTTAGTCTTGGAGGCACAGTGATACATGTTGTTGTTGTTGTTATGTGCCATCAAGTCGGACCCGACTCATAGCAACCCCTCCTTGGGTCTCGGAGGCAGTATCACTACGGAAGTAGATTGCCCCATCTTCCTTCTGATGAGGGGCTGGTGGGTTTGAACCGCCAGCCTTCTGGTTAGCAGTCAAATGCCTTAGGGACTACGCTACCAGAGCTCCCTATTGTTACAAGTAGGCTGGGCTTAGAAAGAATGTTTTTGTTGTTAGAATTAACTATAGGGAAAGTCTTATAAAAATAAATTTCTGCCAAAAACACTACACAAAAATTTTATAGTAATTTTAGTGTCCCATTCTCTAACAGTGTGACCTAGTATGGTCCACATCCCACACCCTTGTAGTGATGTCACTATGCTACCAAAAGATTGCAAATTTGAGTCCAGTAAGGGCATAATGCATTTTTAAAAAATAAATAAATAGGTGTCTACTTTTTACTGACTTTACTTTTACTTGTCCTGAAAATACCTATCTTTTTCTTATATTCTTCTTATCAGTGAAATAAACTAGCTCAAGGACCTGTCATCTGCAAAAATTCTCAGAATTCCTCCTGCAAAAATTCTCAGAATTCCTCCCACAAAAATTCCTCGAAACTAAACTAAAAAATAATAGAAAGCTGTGGAAAATTTTAACGTATTTATGTAAGGTTAAAATTATAATTTTTACTAGGACAGCACGGTATGATTTATTTTAGAAAAAAGCATTTGAGCACCAAGTGGGAGGAGGAGGAAGAAACAAAGATAGAAAGGCAGGAGGGAAGGTTAATTAACTGTCAGATCTTACCAGTTATCTCATAGGTTATCTGTGAGGATCAGATGTGTGTGAAAATACTTTGCAAACTGCACAGTACTATGCAAATCCAAGTTGTTTTATTAAAATCATATTTTCTGGTTTCATCTTTGCTAACCAAAAATCATTTTTGTTTGCATCTTTAGTTTTGAAAATCTTTCCAAAATACTCTGGCAACATTTTCTACCTGAGTAAACATAATACTGTCTGTATCCAAACCTCACTGACTCTTCCTTTCTATGAAAGGAAGGAAGTACAATGTGACAAGTAATCTCTCTCCACCCTCAATATCCCTATAACCTAAAACTATGAATTTGAATTGTGATGTTGGCAAAGAACATAGATCATATCATAGACCACTAGAAGAACAAACAAATCTGTTTTGGAAGAAAAACAGCCAGGATGCTCCTTAGAAATGAGAATGGCCAGACTTCATCTCTCATATTTTGGTCAGGTTGTCAGAAGCAATCAGTCCTTGAATAAGGATATCATGCTGGGTAAAGTAGATAGTCAAAGAAAAAGGGGATGACCCTCAAAGAGATGGATTGACACAGTCACTGCAATGATAGCCTCAAGGGTGGTGACAGTTGTGAGGATGGCATAGGACAGGGTCATATTTCATTCTTTGCATAAGATTGTGTATAAGGTCGCTATGAGTTAAAGCTGACTTGGCAGCACCTAACAACAACAAATGTTAGGGTAAATGGCAAAGGGAAGTAAAGGTTACACATGGAATTAAGACTGCTAGTAAACTGACCTTAAAATAGGAAGATAATCCTGGATTATCTAGGTGAGTCCAAAGTATTACAAACGTTCTTAAAGAGGAAGTGGGAAGCAAAAGAAAATGAATAGAGAGGGTGGCATGAGAAGAATTTGGCCAAATGTTGTTGACTTTGAAGATAGAGAAATGAGGAGCCAAGAAATGAAAGTAGCCTCTAGAAGCTGAAAAATGCAGCAAAATAGATTCTTCTCTAGACCCTCTAGAAAGAAAACAACTCTGCTGACACCTTGATTGTAGCCCAATGAAACTCAGGTTGGATTTTGACTTCTAGAACTCTAAACTAATAAATGTGCATTGTCTTCAGACACTAGTGCTGCTCTGATAAGAGTATACCACAAATGGGATGGCCTTAACAAACAGGAGTTTATTCTTACAATTTGGAGGCTTTGAGTCCAAGTTCAAAGTGTCAGGCTCTAGGGGCTGAGTGAAAGCCCCTTAGCCTTGGTTGGGCTTCAGATCTTCCTCCAGCTCCCGGCCCACTGGAGTAGAGGCTTTTTTTCACTCAGACAGCTGCTGGCTGCTGAGGCTGCCAAGCCCAAGGTTGACAAGTAAAAAGGCACAGTCCGCATGTTACCAAACCACACAGCAGGCCATTAATTCAATTCCATTGTAAGTCCCCAGGTTGGCAGAGCCTGGGAGGCTGCTGAACAATGACACGCTACATGCAAGGTCCAAGTGTGCCATAAACTAGAGACCATTCCCCAAGGCTTCTCCTTATATACAGGAAGCAGACCACATTCCCTAAGGCAGCTACTCAGGTGCTCACAGTAGATTCCACCATGGAGTTGATTACCAGTCTCATCATGGGGAATACTACATCCAGCTGCCCAGCCACTCAACCAGGCCAAGCCAAGTTGACGCACAAACTGAACTACCACACTAAGTTTGTGGTAATTTGTTGCTGCAGTATTAGAAAGCTAATAGAAACAGCAACATAGCCGGGAGCATGGGCTCCAGTGTCAATCAGACCTGGGTTTCAGTCCTGGACCCACTAACTTTTTCAGACTTATCTCCTCATTGATGAAATGGGGATGATTATAGAGGTTTCTCCATAGGAATAGTATGAGGATTGAGTAAGACAAGTTAGGTAAAGAACTTAAAACAGGACCTAGAACATAGTAAATCCTCAATAATCATTACTTATTAACTAAATTAACTGAAAATTTTCTTGTGAATTTTAAATATAAATTTATTGTCAAAGTACAAACTCTAGGAAAGTAATCTGTATGTGTATTGAAATGAAGATAGAATTTAGAGTAAGAAGAATTAAATTCAAGTTCAGGCTATCTTACCCATGTAATCTTGAGCAAACTATTCATCTTTCTTCATCTATAAACTACATTGCCTAGTCTATACCAAATTGAATAGTTGATGTGAAAGCACACTGGAAACCATAAATGTATGCTGTTCAAATTATTGCCCTTCTCATCAACCCTTTCCATAAATCAGCCTTTTAAAAATTGATACTCACTTTTCTAAATGTAGAATAATGAAGAAAGGCATTCTAGATATATCCATAGGATGTTAGTCAGATGGGTTTCATTACACAAAATTTTATAGTAGGTAACAAGGTAGATGAGAGATAGGATGGTAATGTTACACTAACAAGGTTTTTTTTTCCTTAAATGAAATGTGAGTCACAACTATGTCCTAGAAAAGAATCAAAGAAATTTTCTCTAAAATCATCATAAAGAACTTGACATTTTTTTTTACGTACTAACTCTTCTGGAAAAAATAATTATCTCAAGCTCAGCTCACATTCATCCTTATTCTTTTGAAGAAGCTGTGTGTCTGAAGACCAAATTGCAGCTGGTTGCAAGCAGAGTAGTAATCCTGTAATCACAAACTCACAGTAATCCAGACAGTCTATTTCTTCTGTCTCTTTTTTCTTCCCTTAAAGTAGATGATACGTGTGGAAAGTCCTTGATCAGCTATAAGATACTTTGTGGAAGTTTCCCCTTTAATACCACCTTGGTTCTAGATCTCTCTCAGCTCTCTATTAGGTACACCTCCCTCCTTCTTCCATGGTGACCTGTTGTTGTTGTTGTTATGTGCCGTCGAGTCGGCCCCGACTCATAGCGACCCCTCCTTGGGTTTCCGAGGCAGTATCACTACGGAAGTAGGATTGCCCAACCTTCCTTCTGAGGAGTGGCTGGTGGGTTTGAACCGCCAGCCGTCTGGTTAGCAGGCAAGTATCTTAGCCACTATGCTATGGACCTAGGTGGTACAAATAATTAAGTGCTTGGCAACTAACCAAAAGTTAGAATCAACTCAGAGACACTTCAGAGGAAAAGTTCATAGCCATTGAAAACCCTATGAAGCATAGTTCTATCAGACACACAAGGGGTTGCCTTGGTTGGAATTGACTCAACAGTAACTGGTTTTGGGGTTTGTTGGTTTACTTTTCCTCCTTTTTCCACCTATCTTCCTGATTCAATTTCTTTCACTTCTTCCATAGCCTTCAGTAATACAAATGAGTAAAGACCCACCATAATAGAAGTAAAGGCACTCTGGTAGTACAGTGCCTAAGGCATTTGACTGCTAACCAGAAGGTTGGCAGTTCAAACCCACCAGCCACTCCACAGAAGGAAGAAAAGATTTACCACCTTGGAAACCCAATTGGGGTCACTATGAGTTGGAATCGACTCGATGACAGTGAGTTTGGTTATAAATATATGTGTGTGTGTGTGTGTGTGTGTGTATACATATATACACACACATATATCAGTATATATATATATATAGAGAGAGAGAGAGAATAGGAGCTCTGGTAGTGTAGTGCCTAAAGCACTTGGCTGCTAACCAGAAGCTGGCAGTTCAAACCCACCAGCCACTCCTTGGAAGGAAGGTTGGGCAATCTACTTCCATAGTAATACTGCCTCGAAAACCCAAGGAAGGGTCTCTATGAGTCACGTTTGACTCGATGGCACATAACAATAGAGAGAGAATAGGACATATTAAGATGAAAAATGTAATGGGGGCATAATAGGTTAGTGCAATATTCCCCAAAGTATGATTCAGATCTTTAGCTCTGCAAACTTGTTGTTAAGTGTTATATAAATGGTTCCTAGCTTTCAAAAATTTAGAGAATGTTAGGTTAAATAAGGTTAAGTAGGTTTCCAATCTCAAGATTCTTGGGTCTAATATCCATTGTGAATATCCAAAATGGGGCTATCATATGCAATATTTCAGGTTCACCTGACCATGAGCTCTTTTTGAATGTGGAACACACAGGGGACTAGAATTCTCTGGGCCACCCTCTGGTAAACTCCTTGTTAAAGTCTGCCCTCCAAATTAAAAGAATTGCTGTTTTTAGAAGAGTACGTAGGACTTCAGAGGATTGAAACCTACATACATACATATACACTCAAGAAACATATTTGCCAAAGGCACAAGATGTGTATCGAAGAAAACAAGAGGCTCCAAAATTATTCTTAAGAGTCTTTTAGGCCAACATACTATTGTGTTTCTGTGTGAAGAAACAATCTCTTTCCAACTCTTGTCTTGAGGCAAAAAAGCCCACTCAATCAATTTCCACCATTTCTCCCACACTTAATTTTCCTTTCTTCTCCTCAACCATACAGACAAGATCTTTGCCTAATTCTTCTCCTTTATCTACTTCACTCTCTTTATTTCCCTACCACCAAAGTCAAGATGGGCTAAAAAGGGTGGTAATTCTACAAAGCATCCATGGTCTTTTTTCTCAATGAAGAGATGTCATACACTGTAGCAGAATAGATTTTCATGATGTAACTATACTGTTTGAAAATCTCAGAATTAGATACCATTCACATATATCTGGCTTTGAGTTTTTCCCATATTCTAGAGGCTTACTTACTTACTTACTAATATCATACCTTAATTAATCTCTAAAGAAAATAAATGTATACTTGAATTTTACTATGATCCTATGTCCCCAGAGTTGGAATTGAAATTTCAGGAAAGACTTTCTTTACAAGTAAGAACTTTACATGTATGACCTGTTTCTTTGCTTCTCTCCTGCTGCTTAATTACTTAACATTTGTTATTCATTCTATAAAGATTTAATGAGTGCCTCATATATTCCAGCCCTTGTGAGAGGTGCCAAATATTCAAATGTATAGTTTAGTTTATACTTAGTGGTGGTGATGATGCTGGTGGTAATGTGGTCTCATTTAAAAGGGGCTCCTCTGCTATATGAAGGGTCCAGTGGACAGAAAACTCTCAACATTCTAAGTAGTTGACCTTGGATTAGTTTGAAAACACTAAGTAATTATTATTGCTGGTGAGTGGCTATTGTACCAATCATTTGTTCTGGATGAAAAGTCCTAAACTCTAACTGCACCATCAGAACAAAAACCAAACTCACTGCCATCAAGTGGATTCTGACTCATTGTGACCCCGTTTGAGTTTCTGAGGCAGTAAATTTTCATGGAAGTAGATTGCCCAGTCTTCCTTCTATAGAGTGGGTGGTGGATTTGAACCATAGAGATCTTTTAAAAATATTGATGCCTTGGTCCCACTATAAAACAACTAAATTGAAGTTTTTGAAGGTATGGTCCTGAGCATTATTGCTTTAAAAGATCAGCTGATGAGTGTAATGTGTAGGTAATGTTGAGAGACACTGTTGTAGATAGAAGGAGTAAGAAGGAGTTGCCTGAATGAGATAAGAATATCTATATCAAGAGTAACTAAATTGAAAAGAAGGTCAATGGAGGGATTATTAACTCTACATAAATTAATTATAGGGCTCAAAAGTTGGACATGCCTCTAAATTGTGACCAAGAGTCATGGCAGCTACAAAAATGCAGAAGCTAGATCCCTGCTCCCCTGGGCACCTCCATTTCTTCATAACTCTATGGGACAATAGAGCATGCAAGAGGCTCCTGAATAATTCAAACAGTTTGCATTTGACGACTAAAGGTTGGTGATTTGAACCCACCTAACAGCACTGCAGAAGAAAGGTCTGGTGATCTATGTCCATAAAAGTGACAGCCAAGAAAATCCTGTGGCACAGTTCTACCCTATAACACATGGGTTCACCATGAATTTGAATTAACTCTATGGCAATGGGCTTGGTTTGATTTGGGAAGAGTGTGCTACAGAAGTGTCCCCATTTCCAAGAAACTCAGCTCATAGATAAGATGCATTTGTTAAATTTAAAGTTATAAATAATGCACATGGTCTAAATCAGAGACAAATATTTATGCACCATATTATAGGTCACAACTGACCAATAAGGACCAATAAGCAACACCACAATAAATAGAGAAAAGACTGAAGTTGACAGGGATTTCATTTTACTTGGATCCATAATCAACATCCATGGAAGCAGCAGTCAAGAAATAAGACAACATATTACAGTGGCAAATCTGCTGCAAAAGACCTCTTTAAAGTGTTAAAGAGCAAAGATGTTACTTTGAAGACTAAGGTGGGAGCGCCCATGGTGTAGTGCCAAAGGCATTTAACTGCTAACCAGAAGACTGGTAGTTCAAACTCACTAGCCACTCCTCAGAAGGAAGATGGGGCAATCTACTTCTGTAGAGATATCACCTCAGGAACACAAGGAGGGGTCAGAAGGGGTCAGAACAGACTCAAAGGCAGTGAGTTTTTTTGTTTGTTTGTTTTTAACCTAAGCCACAGTATTATCAATAGCCTGATATGCATATGAAAGATGGACAATGAGAAAATAAGAAAGACTGCAGAAGAATTGATGCATTTGAATTGCGGTATTGGCAAAGAATATTGAAAATTCCATGGATGGCCAGAAGAATGAACAATATCTGTCTTTCTGGAACAAGTAGAGCCAGAATGCTCCTTAGAAGTGAGAATGGCCAGGCTTCTACCTCACATACTTTGGTCATGATGTCAGAAAGGACTAGTCCCTGGAGAAGGATATCATGCTTGGTAAATAAGATGGTCAGTGAAAAAGGGGAAGATTCTCAATGAGAGGGTGGATTGACACAGTTGCTGTGATGATGGGCTCAGGCACAGCAAAGATTGTGAGGATGGTGCAGGACCTGGCGGTGTTTCATTCTATTGTACATAGAGTTGTTATGAGTCAGGTCTGACTCTATGGTACCTAACAACAGCGCTACATTAGCAGACAATTGTGAATCCAAATAATTAGTCTGTAGACTTGCAAAGGACTTTGGTTTATTGTTCTCTATTTCATTCCTCTTTTCCTTCTGGTCTCAGACTATCATCAGATAAAAATTATTGAGACATTATAGTCAGATTCAGAATTCTCTTCAGTTCCCACAGGTCAGAGTGAAAATTTGAAAATATGTAAAGTTAAAATATTGTTTCTAATTTAGCCAAAGACCATAAAAATTTCCAGACAACCTTAAGAATATTTGCTGCTAGAAACAAAATTTTAAAAGCTGCCCATTGGGAATTTACCAGGGCCATACCACAAATGGTTAATGTACTCATTTATTAATCCAAAAATTGGCAGTTCAAATCCACCCAGAAACACCTTGAATAAAAGTCCTGGTGATTTACTCCTGAAAAATCAGCCATTAAAAACTCTGTGGAACACAGTTCCACCCTAACACGCATGAGTTGCCATGAGTTAAAAATCAACTCATCAGCAACTAGTGGGTTGTTTTGTTTTGATTTGGGTTTTTATACTGCTCTGAGCACTGGCAAACAAATGGTCAAGGAAATCTGGAATGTGGAAGAATGTGGAATTCTCTGCTCAGTGCCTACTGGTTGCGCAAGGCAATCCAAGGCAAAGCTGTATGGTGAGAGGCAAGTTGCATCAGGGCAAACATCTATCCTCTAATCCATTCATCTATAAGCCATTTCATTTTGACAGTTTAGTAATACTAAAAGTGTCATCTAACAAGTGTAAAGTACTTGTTTCACAAAAAAGTTTAATTTGTTTAACAAGTATAGAGAGCTAGAGGAAATCCATTTTTAGTTCATTATGATGAGGGTTCTGATTACTCACAGGTCCTATTATGTCCTGTGGAAGCAAAGCAACTGCCACCAGAAATGTACAATCTCACTTACAGAACAGATGGTCACACTCAGTACAAAGTATCATTTATGCAAGTTAACACTATGGTCCCAGGGTTGATCACATTGATGGTTACTAGGAAGAAGAGCAGGATTACCCACAAAATAACCCACTGCTGTAGAGTTAATTCTGACTCATTGCAGTCCTATAAGACAGTGTAGAACTGTCCTACAGGGTTCCCAGGGCTGTAATCTTTATGAAAGTAGACTGCTACATCTTTCTCCCATAGAGCAGCTAGTGGGTTCAAACCACCAACCTTTCTATTCATAGTCAAGCACTTTAACCACTGTGCTACCAGGGTTCCTTGGACTACTTAGAAGACTGGTACAAACAATAAGGACAACCTGAATTGGTCCAAGAGACATTTTCCAGGGGTCAGGATTTGGTAGTTGTAAAACAGTGGAGGGCCAGGGAAAACCCTCAGTGTGGTCGATTGGCACAGTGGCTGCAACAATGGATCCAACATATCCACTACTGTGACCCTGAGCAATATTTCGTTCTATTACACATGGGGTCACTATGAGCAAGAACCAACTTGACAGAGCCTAACAACAATAACAGTGAAAAGGAAGGTTGGAGTGATGTTAGATAGTAGAGCTAGTTGTCAAAATGAGGGCCTGGGATGTAGAAAGTACATAATAAATATTGAGATATTAAATTAAGACAGAAGTGTTTTCTTTCTTTCTTATTAAGGACTATTTTTATGGTGTATGAAAATCTTGTTTAAAATCATAAGGACAAAATAAACACAAAAACATCCACTTAACTCAGTCTGTAGGATGGATATTCTTAGGCTTCCCAATACCAGTGAAGATTTGAAACTTTCACTGAGTGCTTAAGCTCATTTCTCTTAATGTTTTCATTATAAATGAAGCAAGTAATTACCTAATTACAGGCAAGATAGTCTTCAGAAATTTGACCCAATGATTATTTAAATGATCACACATACCTCTCACTCACCCAAAATCCAATAAAGTATCCAAATTGTCCAGTTTTAGCTCCAATTTTCTGCCTCCTCTCTGTAGCATTCAAGCTCAGTCAAAAAGTGATCCATTTTCTCTTACAAACTAATAGATCCCTCATCTCCAGCTTTAAATAAAAAGCATAATAAATTAAATGTTTAATGAAGAAGATATATGAGTTACAAGTGCTGCTTGATCTATATTTAAAGTGAAAGCATAAAAACTACACTTTTGATGCAGATATTGATCATTGGAAACAGATTCTTAAATTAAGAATATAGATCATGTCACCCTTTTCCTAGATCTTATTTCCTAAATCTTCAGAGTCTGAAGAAATTCTCCTACCATCAAATTAAAAAGAAGATAGAACCATACACAAGAAAAACTGCCAGCAGTGCCAATTGGTTCCTCCAACAAAATCATAACCTCCTTGATTAATATGAAATATCCAATTGATAACAGCCAAAAATAGAAAAAGTATGGGAGTCGTGATATTTCATGAGATTGTGTCAGTAATATCCTCTCAGTGTAAATCCAAGTTCCTTCTGATATTTGTATTTGTACGTGGTAATAAAAATCTAAGCACAAAAAGGAACTAAGAAAAGATGAGCTTTGAAAAACAGCAACTCCAGGCAGAAGATAGGCTATGGGCAGCTGCCATAGCTATTGTCTCACTGTTCCTCAGAAGAATCCCAACTCCTTGCCAATGACAGAGCTGTTGTCTAACTCATTAATGACCTCGCAACCCCTTTCCTAGAACCCAGGGTGGTTGTGTAGGCTTCCAGGTAGGGTGGAAGATATCTTATTAAGACAGCATCTGTGGAGCTTGCCATTGCCTCTAGAAACCAGCATTCCCACGAGGGCCTCAATGGTAGTGCTGAGGCATAAACTCAGTGAGCACTTGTTGACTGATTAAATCTATAGAGGAACTGAGTTCACTGTGTGCTCACTTATAATGAGTTGGGAAAATGAGAAGTGGAACATTTAACTTGTGCTGTGATGAAAACCTGTGTTTGAGGGGGGTAGTATTTATTTTCAAACATTATTTCTGACTCACTAGTAATATGGATAAGAAGCTCTGGTGATACAGTGGTTAAGGCATTTGGCTGTTAACCAAAAGGTTGGTAGTTTGCATCCACTGGCTGCTCCACAGAAGAAAAATGAGGCAGTCAGCTTCCATAAAGATTTACAGACATGGGAACCCTGTGGGGTTTCTATGAGTCAGAATCAACTCAAAGGCAGTGAGTTTGGTTTTTTGGAATAATATAAAGAGCTCTGGTGGTATAGTGCCAAAGGTATTTGACTGCTAATCAGAAGGCTGGCGGTTCAAACCTACTAGCCACTCCTCAGAAGGAAGTTTGGGCAATCTACTTCTCTAGTGATACTGCCTCGAAAACCCAAGGAGGGGTTGCTATGAGTCAGATATGACTCCATGGCAGTGAGTTTGGTTTTGGTTTGGGTTTATAGATATGTAAATGTTCTAGCCATGTTAGAATCCATTTGACCCCTTGTTTAGGTTCCCTAGTGCTGTTCTAAAAGAAATACTATAAACAGGTGGTTTGAACAAACAGGAGTTTATTCTCTTACAGTTTAGAAGGCTAGAAGTCCAAGTTCAAAGTGCCAGCTCTAGGGGCTGGATGAAAGCCGCTTGGCCTTGGGCTTTAGCTTTGCCTCTTGCTCCTGGCCATTGGAGCTGGAGGTATCTCTTCACTCAGCCAGCTGCTGGCTGCTGAAGCTGACGGACCCAAGATCAACAAATAAAATTACACAGTCCCAAGATTATCAAACAGCATGGGAGGCCACTAGTTTAAGTCCAGAGACAGTCTCAAGATCAGCAGGAAACCTGGCAGGCTGCTGAATGAAGACTTGGCTATATGCAGGGTCCAAGTGTGCCAAGAAACTGCAGAGAAATTTCTCAAAACTCCTCCCTGTATACTGGAAGCAGACCACATCCTTAAGGCAGCAACTCAGCTGCTCCAGTAGAGTCCACCATGGAGTTGATTACCAGTCTCATCATGGGGAATAACTACATGCAGCTGCCCAGCCACTCAAAACCAGGCCAAGCCAAGATGACACATAACCTTAACTACCACACCCATATTCCTCGAAAGCAATTTACCTGCCAAAAATAAACTTCTTAAAAGTCTAGTCTTCACTCTTCTGGGTGAGGGAAAGGAAACATAGGGGAGTTTCCTCTAAGGAAAAAGAAAAAAAAAAAAGAGATACAGCAAATATCATTCAAACAACCTTAATAAAACTACCACAGTCCATGAGTTTACCCAAGTAGACATTATGTTATTGCTGTGCTTCTTAATTGTTTTAAGTCAGAAATAACTATAGCATTATTTTATATACATATATATGCTATTTGGCACCCTTGTACTGTCAATGATACAAAACAAAGGCTCCTAAGCCCTTACCCTTAAGCAACCCAACAGAGGTGATATTATTTGAGGATACATCTGAAAATAACTTCTTTTTCTTTTCCTTCTTCTTCTTTTTTTTTTTTATAACCAACCACCTGCATAGCAGGAAAATCACAGGAAGCAAATAACATCATCCCTGCATGAGTCACTGTCGCCAGCATTCTCACAAGGTAATGAAACCAATTCCACACTTTGCTGGTAGTCTGCAACTGGAGGGTAAAAACCGAAGGGTTTTGATCATCCTGAAAGTGAGGCTTAGAAGAATTCCTGAATTTAAACAAAGAAGAAAGGCAGAGCTCCCTGAGTTTATTGTTCTCAGCTATTTAATTGTCCTCCTGATTCAATGTTCATCCAGGTGCATGAAACACTACTGGACTTCTAGAGACCAAACTGAGTTCAAATGAAGAAAATCATGACCAAACAGAGAAAGGCTATGATTAGAGCTGCAGGAAACTGCAACTCAAAAATTTGAATTTTGAGCTCTGACAAACAAGTTTTTCCAAATCCACAAGAGAAGTCTCCTGATAATTCTTTCATTGATGAGTAAGTCAGAAGGAGTTTGGCTCAACTGCTGGGATCTTGGAAAATTCAAACCCCTGTCTACACAGATAATAATCAGGATGCAACAAACGAAGCAGGATATATATCTCTGTTGAGATTATGAATGGGGTAGGAAATCTCTTCCCTTGTATGGGTTGGGCAGGCAGAGGTGTGTCCAGAGATAAACCTAGTCAATGCTTACATATAGTTTTCCCAAAGACAAATCCAGTGAGAGAATTGGGAGAATGAATTTTCTCTATTGAGGTCTCCCTTCAAGTTTAAGCATTTCAGACAAGATTCAACAAAAAAAAAAATTTTTAATCTAATTTTTGTGCTAGCAAAGCCCATATAAATCAGCACAAGCCTTGAAAAATTGAAGAGGCACTGTTTTTTTTATTGAATCCATAAATCTAAGAACTTAGCACTTAAAGAACAATTTAAGTGTTTCTTTCCTTTTTTTTTTTTTTTTTTTTTTTAATAAGTAGTATGAGAATAGGCAAGGAAAATCGAACCCAAGAGCTTTATTCAAATTCCAGAAGCAAAGAGTATTTGGAAAAAGAGTATTGCCTAAATAAAATTGACTTAAACCTGTGAACCCAGACCCACCAATTTAATGCCTTTTGTTTTAGGGGATTTCCTTTTGGTTCATGGTCTACTTGCTTGTGTTCTAAAGACTCAGTGACAGTCATGGCAAAAGGGAGGGGCTTTGAAGTACATACATTTTTTCTATTGAAATAATTAGATTCCAAAATACGACAGGGGAAGTTGGCAGGAGGGTACAAAGGGGAAAGTTTGAGATGGTATTATTCAGAATTCTCCTTACCTGAGCAGAGAGACCGAATTTCACAATTGACCAATCTGTTGACCCATTCATGAAAACACAACAGGGTAGAGGAGGAGCAGCAAGGTGTACCTACAACCTAAATCCAGCCCAATACTTGTTTTTGCAAATAAAACTTAATTTGATTATTATCATATTGTTTTTGGCTGTTTTCACAATGACAGACTTGAGAATTTTTGCAGAGACTGAATAGCCCCAAAGCTGAAAACAATTACTATTTAAAACTTTATTGGGGAAAAAAAATGCTGCCCCCTGCTCTAGACAGTCTTTCTACTTGGTTGAGTAGAAAAAATAGCAACTGGTTTGGCCACCAAAGAGCCATATGAGAAAAGCCTATGTCCTTTTTACACCAGCTTCCTCAATGATTTGATGGGTCAGTCATCTCTACCCAATATAGGCTTCCCAGTTCTTCCTTTATACACATGTACATCCACTTCCCTTCCAAACTCTTTTTCTTCTTCCAAGTTTCCTTCTATACTGAAACCTTCGTGCTTGTTGTTGTCATTGTTAGGTGCCATCGAGTCAGCTCTGACTCATAGCAACTCTATCTACAACAGAACAAAACACTGCCTGGTGTGGAGCCTCACAATTCTTGCTATACCTGAGACCATCATTGCAGTCAGTGTGTCATTCCATCTCATTGAAGATCTTCTGCTTTATTGCTGACCCTTCATTTTACCAAGCATGATATCTTTCTCCAGGAAATGGTCCTTTCTAACAATAAGACTAAAGTAGGTCAGACGAAGTCTGGCCATTCTCTCTTCCAAGGAGCATTTCAGCTGCACTTCTTCCAGGACAGATTTCTTAGTTCTTCCAGTAGTCCATGTACTTGCAGTATTCTTCACCAACAACACAACTCAAAAGCATCAACTCTTCTTCAGTCTACTTTATTCATTGTCCAACTTTTACATGCATATGCACCTATTGAAAATGCCACAACTTGGGTTAGGCATACCTTAGTCTTCAAAGAGACATCCTTGCTCTTCCGCACTTTGAAGAGCTCTTTTGCAGCAGATTTACCCAGTGCAATAACTAGAAAACACACTGTGGTTGAGTCAGATCCAATTCATAGCTACCGAGGCAGTATCACTACGGAAGTAGATTGCCCAATCTTTCTTCTGAGGAGTGGCTGGTGGGTTTGAACTGCCAGCCTTCTTGTCAGCAGTCAAATGCCTTAGGCACTATGCCACCAGAGCTCCCATATGACATCTGATTTCTTGAGTGCTGCTTCCATTGGTGTTGATTGTGGAAGCAAGTAATATGAAATCCTTGATAACTTCAACCTTTTCTCCATTTATCATAACATTGCTTATTGGTCCAGTTGTCAGAATTTTTGTTTACTTTATATTGAGGTGTAATCCACACTGCAGACTGTAGTCTTTAATCTTCATCAGTAAATGCTTCAAATCATTTTCACTTTCAACAAGCAAGGTTGTGTTGTCTGCATATCGCAGGTTGTTGAGTTTTCCTTCAATTCTGATGCCGTGTTCTTCATATAGCCCAGGTTCTCAGATTATCTGCTCAGTGTTTTGGTTACTTTGTGCTGCTTTAACGGGAAAATATCACAAATGGATGGCTTTAACAAACAGGAGCTTATTCTTTTACAGTTTAGGAGCCTAGAAGTCTGAGTTCAAAGTGCCTGTTCTAGGGCCTAGGGGAAAGCCCCTCAACCTTAGGCTTTAGTTCTGCGTCTTGCTCCAGGCCCATTGAAGCTGGAGGCCTTCTTCACTCAGGCAACTGCTGGTTGCTGAGGCTGACAAACCCAAGGTCAACAAGTAAAAAGGCACAGTTCCAATACTACCAAACCACACAGCAGGCCACTAATTCAAATCTATTAACAATTCCAAGATCAGCAGACAACATGGCAGGCCACTGAGACAAAGACTTGGCCAAATGCAAGGTCTAAGCATGCCAAAAAGCTGGAGACATTTCTCAAATCTGCTCCTTATATACTGAAAGCAGACCACATTCCCTAAGGCAGCTACTAAGCTGCTCCAGTAGATTCTACCGTGGAGTTAATTGCCAGTCTTATCATGGGGAATAACTACAACCAGCTGCCAAGCCACTCAAAACCAGGACCAGCCAAGATGACACAAAACCTTAACTACCACACTCAGCATACAGATTGAATAAGTATGGTGAAAGGATAGAACCCTGATGCACGCCCTTCCTGATTTTAAACCATGCAATATCCCCTTATTCAGCTTGAACCACAGCCTCCTGGTCTATTGTGTCATAAGTACAATTAAGTGTTCTGGAATTCTCATTCTTCTGAATGTTGTCCATAATTTGTTCTAATCCACACAGTCAAATGCTTTTACATAGGCAATAAAACACAAGTAAACATCTTTCTGGTATTCTTTGCTTTCAGCCAAGATCCATCTGACAAGAGCAATGATATCCCTCATTCCACGTCCTCTTCTGAATCCAGCTTGCAGTTCTGGATGTTCTCTGTCAATATACTGCTGCAACTGTTTTTGAATTTTCTTCAGCAAGATTTTACTTATATGATATCTTTTGATAATTTCCACATTCTGTGGGATCACCTTTCTTTCAAATGGGTACAAATATGGATCTCTCCCAGTCAGTTGGCCAGATCTTCCAAATTTCTTTTTCTTTTTTTTGATTGTGATTTGGGTGAAGATTTACAGAGAAAATTCACTTTCCATACAGCAGTTCACATATACTTTGTCTCATGACATTGACCACAGTTTACCACAATGCAACAGCTTCCCTCCCACTTCCTCCCCATGGTTACCTCTTCCCAGTGTCCATCCCTCCATGCACTCCTGCCTTCCAAGCTGTCTCCTTGTGCATAAGCAACCCTTCTTTCTCCCATGATTGTTCTCTCCAAGGAGTGTATCTACCTGAGGTAAATGTTCAACTCATATGCCTATCTTTTGTTAGCCTAGAAACCGTGGGTATGGGTTCAATTCCAGACCTGAAGGGCAGCTAGGGGCCATAGTCTCAGTGGCTCCACCAGGCTCTATCGGACCAGCAAACCTGGTCCCCCCCCTTTTTTTTTTCCTCCAATGATTTTGAGTTTTGTTCCACATTGTTCTCCCTCTCTATCAAGGATCTCCTACGTAGATCCCCTTCCAAGTGGATGACAGTGGTAGCTGGGCACCATCTAGTTCTTCTGGTCTCATAGTCATATAGGCTGCAGGTTGGATGGTGTACCAGTTGCTAGGACTAATTGTTTCCATGAATTTTGGTTTTCTTCATTTTTCTTCCAAACTTCTTGGCATAGATGAGTAAGTGCCTCCAGCACAGCATATATTTCTTGAAACATCTCAATGAGTATTTTGACAATTCCTGGAGCCTTGTGGTTTTTTTTTTTTTTTTTTTCCCTAATTCCTTCAGTGGAGCTTTGACTTCTTCCTTCAATACCATTGATTCTTGATCATATGCCACCTCCTGAAATGGATGAACATCAACTAATTTTTTTTGGTACAGTGAGTCTATATGTCCCTTCCATCTTCTTTTGATGTTTCCTGCGTCATTCGATATTTGGCCCATAGAATCTTTCAATATTGCAACTCAAGACTTGAATTTTTTCTTCAGTTCTTTCAGCTTGAGAAATGTTGAATGTGTCCTTCCCTTTCAGTTTTCTAACTCCAGATCTTTGCACATTTCATTATAATAATTGACCATGTCTTTCTGAGCTGCTCTTTGAAATCTTCTGTTTACCTCTTTTATCTTATCATTTCTTCCATTTACTTTAGCTACTCTCCATTCAAGAGCAGGTTTCAGAGTCTCTTCTGATATCTATTTTGGTCTTTATTTCCTTTCCTGTCCTTTTGTGACCTTTTGCTTTCTTTATATATGATGTCCTTGATGTCACCCCACAATTTCTCTGGTTTTTGGTCATTGGTGTCAAATCTATTCTTTAGATGGTCTCTAAATTCAGGAGGGATATAATCAAGGTCATATTTTGGGTCTTGTGGACTGATTTCAATTGTCTTCAACTTCAACTTGAACTTACATATGAGCAGTTGATGGTCTGTTCCACAGTCAGCACCTAGTCTTGTTTTGGCTGAAGATATTGAACTTCTCCATCACCTCTTTCCACAGATGTAGTTGATCTGATTTCTGTGTATTTCATCTGGTGAGGTCCACATGTATAGCCATCATTTATGTTGTTGAAAAAAAGTATTTGCAATGAATAAGTTGTTGTTCTTGTAATATTTTATCATGTGATCTCCAGCATCATTTCTATCATCAAGGCCATATTTTCCAATTACCAGTGATTCTTCTTTGTTCCAACTTTTGCATTCCAATCACCAGTGATAATCAACATATCTTGATGACATGTTTGGTCAATTTCAGATTGTAGAAGTTGGTAAAAAATCTTCAGTTTCCTTATCTTTGTCTTTGGTGGTTGGTGTGTAGATTTGAATAATAGTAGTATTAACTTGTCTTCCTTGTAGGCATATGGATATTATCCTGTCATTGACAGCATTGTACTTCAGGATAGATCTTGAAACATTCTTTATGATGATGAAAGCCATGCCATTCCTCTTCAATTTGTCATTCCCGGCATAGTAGATCATATGGTTGTCTGATTCAAAATGGCCAAAACCAGTCCATTTCAGCTCACTAATGCCTAGGGTATCAAACTTTATGCATTCCATTTCATTTTTGACAACTTTCAATTTTCCTAGATTCATACTTTGCACATTCCATGTTCCAATTATGAATGGATGTTTGCAGCTGTTTCTTCTCATTTTGAGTCATGCCACATCTGCACATGAAGGTCCTGAAAGCTTTACTCCACCCACATCATTAAGGTTGACTTCACTTTTGGAAGGCAGTTCTTCCCCAGTGATATTTTGAGTGCCTTCTGACTTAAGGGGCTCATCCTCTGGCACTGTATCAGACAATGTTTCAGCGCTATTAATAAAATTTTCCAGTGACATATGAGACAGTGTTTTGTTACAATTCATGAGGCTATCACTGGCCAATTTTTTGAGAAGTGGATGGCTCCTTCCTTCTTCTAAGTCTGTCTTAGCCTGGAAGCTCCACTGAAACCTGTCCACCACAGGTGACTCTGCTGGTATTTGAAATACTGGTGGCATAGCCTCTAGCCTCACAGGAACACTCAAGCCACCACAGTAGGACAAACTGAAAGATGAGTGCTTAAGTGCATATATTATACTGTGCTATCAGTTCAGTCAACAGTTATTACATTGTGCCATAACATATCTCATCTGATACATCCCTTTGCATCATCTGTAGCCAGCTAGTCCCCCTCGGATATGTCTCAACATATTCAGTATTTCTCTAGTTTCATCACTTCTTGAATTTATCCATTCCTTCAATTAAAAAAAAAAAAACTACACATTTATAGGGCCCTCACTCTCTCTACCATGTTGTTGTTATGTGCCTTCAAGTCGGACCCGACTCATAGCGACCCCTCCTTGGGTTTCCGAGGCAGTATCAATACAGAAGTAGATTGCCCCATCTTCCTTCTGAGGAGTGGCTGGTGGGTTTGAACTGCCAGCCTTCTGGTTAGCAGTCAAGTGCCTTAGGCACCACGCTACCAGAGCTCCTTGTATAGTGCTAAGAACAAGGAGACAAAGGAAGGAGTACATGGTGCAGAAAGGGAAGCAGAGATGCAATTAATAGTTATAATTTAGTATCAAAAAAGGATGATGGGATCAATTCTACCTTGGAGGAAATGAAGAAGTTTGCAAGAGTAAAATGTGGGAGGAAGCTCCTTTTGCCAATAAAAATATTATTACTCTATATGTCCTAAAATTCTGCAGAAATACAGATTTTGATAAAAGATACAAGAGAAAATATACTGAGATAAGAACATCACAAATATACTCTTCTCATCTTTAAAGTAGTTATAAAAGACAAGTGAGGCAACAAGAAATTAATTAAATATAAATAGAACATGATTGATCTCCTGCCCTTAGGAATTCATTAACTCTCACTGATTGGATTTGAATAAATCAGAATATATAGTGTTACCTTCAGTGGAGGTTATGCTGGAATACAGGCTCCAAGAGCAAGCTTACAAAGGAATCTTCAGATAGAAAAATTTCTCAAAGAAATAGAGATAAAATGTAAGAGGCAAATAGTTGAAGAGGAAATATATGTTAAGTTTCTAATGATAATAAAGAGAAGGAGGGGGAAAGATGAGGGAAGGAGAAGGAGAGTGAGAGAGGGAGAGGAATATTCTTCTGAAAAATTTGGAAAATCTGCTGGAAGATTAGAGTTTTAAAATATCATTCTCAACGTGAAAAAGGTAATACTCACTGTCTTGACTTGGAAATTGATTAAAGCAACCTGATTGACTCTTCTCAACCCATCCTACCCATTTTATTAGGAGCCAGAGTAGTCAACAGCCCTGTTGTCTCTGGAGAGAAGTTGGCTCTCCCCCTGCCGGCAGCTCTAGGGGAGATACAATCTAGTTACAGCAGACACCCACAGAGAAGGATTAGTGCTGAAATTTGGAAAATCCTCTGTTTTGGAAGGACATAATTTTCAACCTCAGAAAGATTTCAAGTAGAACTACAACTCTTTGAAATGCCATACTTTTTTTTGTTTTGTTTTTTCTATATTTGGAGGAGTTGAATTTCTGAGTGCTTTTTAGGTTCATCACAACTCTGTGGCTTTATCTAATGTCTCCATTGTATAAGCCTATGAAACCTTTTGCCAGAACTTAGTGCATAAAAAAGGCATTCAGTTTGGATCTGTACAAAGAATAAGTGGAATAATATGGATGGGTGGATAGATGATAGATGGATGGACAGATGATGGATGGATGTACAGAAAGAAAAAGAAGGAGAACTCAGATTGTCATTTCAACCAAATGGGATCAATATGGTCTAAGTAAAAAAAAAAAAACAAAAAACTATGTATTGAATTGGTGTGCCATTTATTTATATAAATTTTTTATTAAAACTACATAACATTTCTAAATCTTACCTTCTTATTTTTAAAATACATGTAATAGTACCTAGCTCATTGGGGTATTTTGAGAATGACATGGATTGCTTATAAAGAATATATCATACTTTATAGCACAGAGTAAAAACACAATATATATTGCTTTTGACATTCTTGTTATTATTATTGTTTTTCAACTCAAAATGTGGCATAAAATTATTGTGACTCGAATTCACCAATGGTATTATGAAGATATCTATCACTAAGCAAAAGTCAAAGGTTAGAGGTGTGTACTCTAAGAATTTTATTCTTTCCTGCAGTTTAACTTCTATAATAAATGTCTTCATGGTATCCGTATCATATATTTTTTTTATTTTAGCCACTCAGAGTTACAGGACTTTAAAGTAACTTAGAGGCAGGGAAGCCTATATTTGTTGGTTTGTTTTCATCATTTTGGGCATATTTTCAATCCTCTGGCAAGTAAAGAAAGGAGTAAGTCAGTGCTCTGAGACCCCTGAGTGAGAAGATTTAAACCATATCAATTTCTAAGTGTGTTTATAGCAAGAAAATATTGTTTCTTTTAAAAAGACTAATGTAAATCAGATTAAATGATTTAAATAAAATGAAAACTGTAAAGGTTGTTAAGGTGCTGATAAGCTTTTATAGCTTATAGATGAAGAAGTGATATCATTTATATTTAAAGGAAGATGTACAGAGCCAGCATTTCAGGTAAACAGTAATCTAATGAAAATCAAAATGTGACACACATGGGGGTTCTGTGATCTTTCAACGGTTCCAAAATGTTACAAGTTCTGTTACAACAGATTTCTTAGCCCATGATCTTGGAGGATATTTCCTTGGTTCCTGGAACACCTTCAATCTCTCTCCTTTTGCTAGTAATCAGTAAGGAAAATTTGGGATTTTCTCAGAGGTTGTTATTAACATCTGAATGGAAATAAAGCATTTACCTGCTACCTACCCTTGCTCATTTTTTGAGGGTGCCTACAAGGCTGTTAATTACTCCCCCACTTCAGGACCACCAGACCCTGCAGGGTATTATTGAGGTGGGATGGACGCTGCCAGTGCAGGGAGATGTCCCACTCCCATGGAGCTGTTTATCACAGCGGTAGCTGAGATCGGAGTTGGCACATGAGGATGTGACATCAGACACCAAAGGCATCTGCCAAAGTGCTCTATGTAGTTGGATGACAAAGTTATAAGAAACAAACCTTGCTGCACTGAGGAAATGCTGTGTATATGTCCTTGTATAAAGAACTGTGAGTTTTTTTCAGGTTTACCTTATTGAGTTGAAGGGGAAAAGGGGGATGTGCTTTGCCTTTGTGGATTTCTCCACTTATCTTGCTCATTTTGAACTCACCCCCCTACTAAGCTTTACCTAACAAATACCCCTCAAAACATTGCTCAAATCTTTCTGTCTAGACTGCTTTTATTCATTAATATCTTTTTCTGCTCTTTAAAGGCAAATCTCTGGAACACATAAAACAAGTCCAAACCCTCTTGTTCTTCCACAGTTTGAGTTCAGGCCTGTCCCTCTTCTTGGCATCTTTTCTGCTCATATCTATCTTCAAAGCCTTCATTATTTTAGTTCAGGTCTAGATGTCCCTCTTCTAAAATCCTTCCTTGATTCCTCCTGGTAGAAGCAATCTCTTATCTCTCGGTGCTCTTCACTTTCTATTTTGTGTTGTGGTTATTTATATGACTATTTTACCTGTCATTTTATATAATAAAAACTACAATGATGGATCCAGATCTCACTGAACCTTGTATGTCTCATATCATTTAGCACATGGCATGGCTTGTAGTAGATATTCAATAACTATGTAGTGGGTAAATAAACAAAATAATCGGATTGTAAACATTTTGGAAAAGGATTGTGAAAACTTTTTTCATGTGCTCTCAACACTGCCTTTTGCAGTGTTAGACATATAGCCCACCTAATGCCTTTGAGTCAGTTCCTTTAGGACAGAGTAGAACTGCCTCACAGGGTTTTCCAAGGCTGTAAATCTTCATGAAAGCAGACTGCCTCATTTTTACTCCTGACCTTTTGGATAGCAGCCAAATGCTTTAACCAGATACATGGCAGGCAGAGATTTATGTGTATTCACTAAACACCATCTCCTCTTTTTCCTGGGCACATATCTAGACTGTATTTTTTGGTTTTCTTACAACTAAGTTAGACCACATGACTGAGGTTAGATAGTACAATATGGATACAAGTTATGGGTGCCACTTCTAGCACTGGTTCCTAAGCAAGCCTTCTGTAGGGGCCTCTGTACTCTCACTCTTGTTTTCATTCAGAAAATCCACTGTAGTGCTCTGCCATCCAAGTGAAAGAAGGAGCCACCAGATGGAATACATCTAGGTCTCTGAAAGTCTACGTCCCTATTCCCTCTTCTAATCCACATAAGCTGGGAAAGGTCTGAGGAATAAACATTTGATCAGTCACTAAGTAAGATGTTACTTATTATGACACCTGTTGTTGTTGTTGTTGTTATGTGCTGTCGAGTCAGACCTGACTCACAGTGACCCCTCCTTGGGTTTCTGAGGCAGCATCACTACGGAAGTAGATTGCCCCATCTTCCTTCCAAGGAGTGGCTGGTGGGTTTGAACCGCCAGCCTTCTGGTTAGCAGTCAAGTGCCTTAGCCACTATGCTACCAGCCTACCCTAATTAATTTAGACACTTAGTAGATATTTTTTTTTATTGATTTTATTAACTCCAGCTAAAAATTGTAATGCTGTATTACATTGACTCTAAGACACATCCACCAGCCACTCCTCGGAAGGAAGTTTGGGCAATCCTACTTCCGTAGTAATACTGCCTCAGAAACCTAAGGAGGGGTCGCTATGAGTGGGGGCCGACTCAACGGCATGTAACAACAACAACAACAAGACACATAAATTGTAAGACATACTATTATTTTATGTTCCATTAAGAAAGAATAAGTGCTGTCAGTCAAGCTATGGCAACCCATCCCAATTTCAGTGATGATAAAATGTACAAAAAACTGAATCTTAGAATCAATAAACTACCATAGCAATGATTCATGTCCAAAATAATTCAACAATTTAAGAAGTACTTTAGTGAAATATTCAACCAGCTGTGTAGCACAAATATATGCTTAGCCTTGTATGTGGTCCTGGGAATACAGTGGTGAATAGTATTGGATGGTGAATGGAGTACATAGTTCCTGCCCTCATGCAGTTCATAATCTCATAGGAGAGATTATTAATAAAAAGTAATTGAAATTAAATATGTGGACTGAAAATTATCCATCAAATTTGTCAAAATGAAGTTCTTTGACCTCAGCAAGAACCATTTTAGATTGGAAGGTGAACAAACCAGACTGACATGGTTAGGAAGGAAATGGAGATAGTGGATATTCAAAACAAAAATCAAAAAAGAGAGTGGGGAGGGAAGGGCAGGTATATAAATGTAGGAAATAGTAGGTAATCAGTCTGTTGATTATACAAATATTTCTCCTAATTTTTCAGGGAGGCAGCACAATCGTTCCTTATTGCCTCACTCCCCTCATCTTAGGGGATTTTGCTTGTATTTATTCTATAAACTTTGTACTTTTCATGAAGAAGATATTTTGCTAGGGCCCTTGCAAGCCATAAAGGTTCTTTTTCCTAATTGGAAAGCTATGGATCACCTAAAAACCATCAGTGATCTGGGTTGCAGTGGCCCTGACATGATCTTTCCATTGAACCCGTAAAGAAAGTCTACATTGTGGCATACTGAAAATGAGATACTAGGCTATCCCAGGGAAAGTGTATCTAACTGTTAGATTCATAGAAATAATTACTGCATCTATATATATATATATATATATATATATATAGATGAATTATGGGAAGATATCAAGAGCATTATCCATGAAGAAAGCAAGAGATCACTAAAAAGACAAGAAAAGAAGAGAAGACCAAAGTGGATGACAGAAGAGACTCTGAACCTTGCCTTTGAGCAGAGAATAGCTAAAGCAAGTGGAAGAAATGAAAAGGTAAAAGAGCTGAACAGAAGATTTCAAAGAGCAGCTCGAGTAGACAAAGCCAATTACTATAATGAAATGTGCAAAGACCTGGAGTCTGAAAACCAAAAAGGAAGAACACGCTCGGCATTTCTCAAACTGAAAGAACTGAAGAAAAAATTGAAGCCTCGAGTTGCAATATTGAGAGATTCTATGGGCAAAATATTGAATGATGCAGGAAACATCAAGAGAAGATGGCAGGAATACACAGAGTCACTGTACCAAAAATAACTGGTCGATCTTCATCCATTTCAGGAAGTGGCACATGATCTAGAACCAATGGTAATGAAGGAAGAAGTCAAAGCTGCAATGAAAGAACTGGCAAAGAACAAGGCTCCGGGAATTGATGGCATACCGATTGAGATATTTCAACAAACAGATGCCCCATTGCAGGCACTCACTCAGTTATGCCAAGAGATTTGGAAGACAAGCTACCTGGCCAACTGACTGGAAGAGATCCATATTTGTGCCCATTCCAAAGAAAGGTGATCCCACAGAATGTGGAAATTATAGAACAATATCATTAATATCGCACGCAAGTAAGATCTTACTGAAGATAATTCAGAAACGTTTGCAGCAGTATATTGACAGAGAACTTCCAGAGGTTCAAGCCGGATTCAGAAGAGGACGTGGAACAAGGGATATCATAGCTGTTGTCAGATGGATCTTGGCTCAAGGCAAAGAATACCAGAAAGATGTTTACTTGTGTTTTATTGACTATGCAAAGGCATTTGATTGTGTGGATCATGACAAATTATGGATAACATTGAGAAGAATGGGAATTCCCGAGCACTTGATTATACTCATGAGGAATCTGTACCTTGACCAGGAGGCTGTCATTCGAACAGAACAAGGGGACACTACATGGTTTAAAATCAAGAAGGGAGTGCGTCAGGGTTGTATCGTTTCTCCACACTTATTCAATCTATATACTGAGCAAATAATCCAAGAAGCTGGACTATATGAAGAAAAACGTGGTATCAGGATTGGAGGAAGAATCATTAACAACCTGAGATATGCAGATGATACAACTTTGCTTGCTGAAAGTGAGGATGACTTAAGGCACCTACTGATGAAGGTTGAAGAATACAGTCTGCAGTATGGATTACGTCTCAATATAAAGAAAACAAAAATCCTCACAACTGGACCAATGAGCAGCATCACAATAAATGGAGAGAAGATTGAGGTTGTCAAGGAATTCACGTTGCTTGGTTCTACAATCGATGCCAACGGAAGCAGCAGTCAGGACATTAGACGACGTGTAGCATTGGGAAAGTCAACTGTGAAGGAACTGTTTCAAGTGCTGAGGAGCAAGGATATCTCCTTGAGGACTAAGGTGCGCCTGACACAAGCCATGATATTTCTAATCACCTCGTATGCATGTGAGAGCTGGACAATGAATAAGGAAGACCAAAGAAGAGTTGATGCTTTTGAGTTGTGGTGCTGGCGAAGAATGCTGAAATTATCATGGACTGCTAAAAGAACTAACAGATCTGTCCTGGAGGAAGTGCAGCCAGAATGCTCCTTGGAAGCAAGAATGGCCAGACTTTGTCTCACCTATTTTGGTCATGTTGTCAGAAGGGACCATTCCCTGGAGAAGGATGTCATGCTTGGTAGGGTGGAGGGTCGGCAAAAGAGGGGGAGGCCTTCAACGAGATGGATTGACACGGTGGCTGCGATGATGGGCTCAAGTATAGCAGGGATTGTGGGGCTGGCACGGGATCGAGCAGTGTTTCGTTCTGCTGTGCATGGGGTTGCTATGAGTCGGAAATGACTCGACGGCACCTAACAACAACAACAATATATACTTTTTTTTCTTTTTAGAAGCAGACTACCCCATCTTTCTCCCATGGAACAGCTGGTAGGTTTGAACCTCCAACATTTTGATTAGCAGCTGAATGCTTTAACTACTAAGCCACCAGAGCTCCTGGTAGCACTATAGTTCAAGCATTGGGATATTTACTAAAAGGTCAGCAGTTCAAACACACCAGCTGCTCCATGGGAGAAAGATGAGGCAATCTGCTTCCTTAAAGATTTAAAGCCTTGGAAACTCTGGGGCAGTTCTATTCTGTTCTATAGGGTTGTTATGCATCAAAATTGACTCGATGGCAATGGATGGGTTTATATATTTTTTTCCAATGACCTTATTATTTTTTAAATAATTTTCTTGTGTTGTTGAGAATTTACACAACAGAACACACACTATTTCTACATGTGCAATCCAGTGACATTGATTACATACTCCAAGTTGTTTAACCAATCTCACCCTCCTTTCAATTAACTTAATGTTATGACTTAATTTGCCAACTGCAGTCATGTAAAATTTTTCGTATTTTGAAATCCATATCATTGCTGGTGATAGAAGAGTATGGATATAAATTGGAGGTGTAGACAGACCCTCATTAAGCTTAGAGAGGAGAAGAGATCTGGAGAACAGAGCGACCTTGGTATTCAAGAAATCATGTGAATGCTGTTACCTGGGAGTTTGAGTGACTAGGGTGGTTTGTCATGAGGTGACTGTATCCAGTCTTTCTCATATCCACCTCTTACTCATTGGCAACCTTAACCTGGCAGAGGAGGGTTTAAAGGTCAGTGACCACAAGCAAAAGAGAGAAATCAGGTTGGAGAATGTCAAAAATTATTAATGAAGAATGATGTTTATGAGTGGAAGGCATAAACCCCATTGCTATACTCTTCAGCAAAGAAGGAGTATCATCTTGTGAGGAGGTAGCCTTCATTGATTATTGATTCATTAATCTCTGTAGAAAGGATAACTTTGTGATCTGAATTGCAGGCCCTACTCTAATATGGTTTGTAGTGGGAGTCCATAATCAGAAAATATTTTGTTTAGAAGTATGCTAACCAGAAAGCTGGAGCTTCAAACCCACCAGTCATTCCTTGGAAGGAAGGTTGGGCAATCTACTTCTGAAGTGATACCACCTCAGAAACCCAAGGAGGGGGTTGCTATGAGTTGGGGCCAACTCGACGGCACATAACAACAGCAACAACAACAACAACAACATGTACCTGAGCAGAAGTGGGAATCCCACCATCACAAACATAGATAAGCACAATGTCTGTATGGGAGCAGATGGGAAAAAAATCCATTGCCATGATGGTCCAAAGCTCCTTTGGTTTGTGAAGACTGAATGGCATAGTGGGCAGAAGATTTAGTCAGTTCTTAGGTGCAAGGCCTAGATCTGTGAAGTGGTAGCTGTGTAATTTTATGCAAACCTCTGGCCCTTGGTTTTCTCGTTTGTGAAAAGGAAGTGATAAGAACACTCACGTCACAATGCTGTTGTAATTTTAAGTAAGAAAAGATGTATGTGCAATGACTTTAGGAAAGTATAAATCACTTAACAAATTGAAATACATTCTTCTAGATTCTGGAACAATGCATCCTCCCACCTTACTGGAGGTTCTTTCTCAGTCTTTTTTTTTGTTAGTTCCATATCGTGTTCACCTCTAAAAGTTTCAGGGATTCTTCTTCAAACCTTTACCCTTCCTTATCTATACTTTTGTTGGCAATCTCATCCAGTATCATGGCTTTGTTATTATTATTATTAGGTGCTGTCAAGTCAGTTTTGACTCATGAGACCCTATGTACAGCAGAACAAAACAATGCTAAGTCCTACACCTTTCTCACAATCATTGCCATACTTGAGCCCATCATTGGTAGCCTGTATGTCAATACATCTTTTTGAGGGTCTTCCCCTTTTTCACTGACCCTCTTCTTTACCAGACATGATATCCTTCTCCAGGTACCACTCCCTTCTGACAACATGGCCAAAGTATCAGAATAGAAGTCTTACTATTTTTGCTTCTAAGGAGCATTCTACCTGACTTCCTCCAGGACAGATTTGTTCATTCTTCTGGAAGTCCATGATACATTCAGTATTCTTCTCCAACATCACAATTCAAATGGATCAATTCTTCTGTGGTCTTCCTTATTCATTGCCTGGCTCTAATTTGCATATGAAGCTACTGAAAATATCATGACTTGGGTCAGGCATACCTTAGCCCTTAAAATTTGCTCTTAACACTTTAAAGAAGTCTTTTGCAGCAGATTTGGCTGGTGCAATGTGTCATTTGATTTCTTGACTGCTGTTTCCATATGGGTTGATTGTTCATCCAAGTAAAAGGAAATTCTTGACAAACTCAATCTTTTCTCCCTTTATCATGATGTTGCTTCTTGGTCCCTTTGTGAGGATTTTTTTCTTTATGTTGAGGTATGGGAACTCTAGTGGCATAGTACCTAAGGCATTTGACTGCTAACCAGAAAGTTGCATGTTCAAATCCACCAGCCACTCCTCAGATGGAAGATTGGGCAACCTACTTCCATAGAGATACCGCCTCAGAAACCCAAGGATGGGTCACTATGAGTTGTATTCGACTCTATGGCAGTGAGTTTGGTTGTGTTGTTTTTTTGTTTTTTGTTTTTATGTGGATGTGGAATCCATACTGAAGGCTGTAGTCTTTGATCTTCATCAGTAAGTGCTTTGAGTCTTCTTCACTTTTAGCAAGAAAGGTTTGTGTCATCGGCATATCTCAGGTTGTTAATGAGTCTTCCTCCACTCTTGACACCATGTTCTTCTTCACAGTTCACCTTCTCAGATTATTTGCTCAGCATACAGATTAAGTAAATATGGTGAAAGGGTACAACTCTGATGCACACGTTTCCTGATTCTAAGCTATGCATTAGAATAGCTATGCATTGTTCTGTTCAAATGAATACGTCTTGTTCTATGTACAGGTTTCTCATAGGTGTCTGGAATTTCCATTCTTTTAAATGTTATCTATAATTTGTTATGATCCACAGACAAATGCCTTTGTATACTCAATAAAACATAGGTAAAAATGTTTCTGGTATCCTCTGCTTTCAACCAAGATCCATCTGATATCAGCAATGATAGCCCTCATTCCACATTCTCTTCTGAATCCAGCTTAAATTTCTGGCAGTTCCCTGTCAATATACTATTGCAACCATTTTTGAATTATCTTCAGCAAAATTTTACTTGTGTGTGATAGTAATATCTTCTGTAGTGACACCGCCTTGGAAACCCAAGGAGGGTTTGCTAGGAGTAGGATCCGACTAGATGGCACTGGGTGATAATGATAATGTGTGATACAGGCTTAAGTACTGTCTATTCACCAATGACCACCAAATTGCCAACTTATATTTCCAATTTCAATTTCTCTGAATCCCATCCTCTGATATCAAAGTGGCTCCTTGACATCATCATATGGATATCTGACAGATATCGCAAAATTAAGTTCTTTCTCTTCCCCTCCCATCCTTACTCTTCCCTCAACCTACCCATCTAAATAAACAGCAGCTCCATTCTTCCAGTAGCCAAGGCCAAAAAGCTTCTGAGTCATCTTTGACTCTCCTCTTTCATCCCACATTCAATCTATCAGAAAATCCTGCTGACTTTACCTTCAAGATAAGTCCAGAATTGGGTCACTTCCCACAGTCTCCACTACTTCCATCAAGCCACCATTATAACTAACCTAGATTATTGCTATATCCTCCTAAGTCTTCTCCTTGTTTCCACAGCAGTCAGAAAGATCCTGTTAAAAGTAAGTTAGAGCATGCCACTTTTCTGCTCAGAGTGTTTAAATTATCTACAGGGCGCTATGTGATTTGACCCTTTACTTCTCTGACCTCATCTTCTACTATCTCCCTTGTGTCGACTCACAAGAGCTGCCTTGTTCATTCTCTGACAAGCCAGCTATGTTCCCACTTCAGGAATTTAGCTTTTCTCTAATATCTACAAAATTCCCTCCTTCGTTTCCTTTTGGTCATTGCTAAGGTATAAGGGAGCTCTGGTAGCATAGTGGCTAAGGCACTTGACTGTTAACCAGAAGGTTGGCGGTTCAAACCCACCGGCCACTCCTCGGAAGGAAGATGGGGCAATCTACTTCCATAGTGATACTGCCTCAGAAACCCAAGGAGGGGTCGCTATGAGTTGGGTCCAATTTGACGGCACATAACAACAACAACAACAAGGTATAAGGAAGACCGAAGAAGAGTTGATGCTTTTGAGTTGTGGTGCTGGTGAAGAATGCTGAAAGTACTGTGGACTGCTAAAAGAACTAACAGATCTGTCCTGGAGGAAGTGCACCTGAAATATTCCTTGGAAGCAAGAATGGCCAGACTTCGTCTCACCTATTTTGGTCATGTTGTCAGAAGGGATCATTCCCTGGAGAAGGATGTCATGCTTGGTAGGGTGGAGGGTCGACGAAAGAGGAGAAGGCCTTCACGAGGTGGATTGACACAGTGGCTGTGACAATGGGCTAAAGTATAGCAGGGATCATGGAGCTGGCGCAGGATCAGGCAGTGTTTTGTTCTGCTGTGCATGGGGTTGCTATGAGTCGGAAACGACTTGACAATACCTAACAACAACAACAAGGTATCACTTTCCTAAGCATTTACTAAATCCTTTTAAAACTCTGCTTCCCAGAGCTCTAGAGGGGACTGGGTATTCCTTTCATACCTCCCCCAAAAGACTCAGCATTGTGAGTATTCTCCTCCCTCATTTATTTGTTTATTTGCTTTTACGCTTTCATTTGAACAGAGTTCCTCCAGTTGAAAAAAAGAAAACAGTGTGAAAACTGTTTGTCTGTGAGATTAAAAATAAAAATCAGAGTTTAATTGCTGTGAGTGAAATGTTATTAAGGGCTTAGAAGTTGTCGCAGAAACATACTTCTCCCTTCCATTTTGTGGACCACAGGCTGGTTCCCTTCTGTATAGTCTTGGGTATGGAGTCACTCAATATTGCTGTTGTGAGTATAGATGAATATAGTGCTCCTACCAGGGCCAAATCTCCTCAGTATTGTTGATCAGGGTTCAGCACTTTGTTTCCTACCAGCAAGGTGCATCATGGTACTCTTCATATTCTTCTGGCAGATTTGATTGGGACTCCTTCCCAGGATGGGTCCTTCCTAGTGAGTAGAGGCCCACACTGTGCTGGCTGCTGGCAGCAGTATTAGGATGTAAGTACTAAAGGCAGTCAATAGCTTCAAGTACTGGAGAGTGTGTTAATTCTCCAGCAAAATGACCCAGACCCTAAGCAAGCACATCACATCCAGTGACAGTCTCTTTGGATAGCAAATTCAGAGACTTTACTTGGTCAGTGTTCCTCAGCCCATTCTGCAAACCTCTAGGTCTTCACGAAGGCCTTCTAGTGGGTTCTTATTGTTAAAGGCAAAAATGGTTTCTGTGTTGATTTATTATTTTAAAAGGTAATACATTATTTTTAGTGAACTCTTAAGAATACAAGTATTACATATTTACACTCTGCTTGCCTCTGATCTTATGGAGCTAATTTCCTAGGTGACAAACAAGTAGATAAATAATGTAATTCAAGATAGTAGTAGTAGTACTATGAAGAAAATAAAGCAGTTTGCAACAAGCTAGTAACCTAAAGTTAAGTAATTTAAACCCACCAAACAGTCCCATGGAATAAAGACCTAGAAATCTGCTTATACAAAGACTACAGCACAGAAAACCCTATGGAGTACAGTTCTACTCTGTAATGCATGGGGTCGCCCTGAGTCAGTATTTTTTTTTTTTTTTTAATTTGTCCCCATGATGGTGAACATTTAGCATTTAGATTGTTTCTAATTTTTTCCTGTTTTAAATATCACTGGAATGGACATCTTTTTTTTTTTTTTTTTGCAATGAACATCATGGTTCTTAAGCAAATGTATGGATGCTTATACTGAGTAGATTCTGAAAGGTGGAACAACTGGGTCATATAACCATTTAAAATCTTAATAGATACTGCTAAATTGGTCCCCAAAGTGTGATAGTACAAAAAATATATACTATAATTTAAAGCAATAATAATGTGTGTTTCTGTTTTTACAATAAATATTGCCTTATTTAAAAAAGAATAAATTCAGATGAGGATGTGGAGAGATTGGGATTCTCATACACTGCTAGTAGGACTGTCAAATGATGCAACCACTGTGGAAAGCAGTATGGTGAGTCCTTAAAAAGTTGGAATTAGAAATACCATTTGACCCAGCAATCCCATTACTAGATTGTTGTTGTTGTTGTGTGCCACTGAGTCAGACCTGACTCATAGTGACCCCTCCTTGGGTTTCTGAGGCAGTATCACTACAGAAGTAGATTGACCTTTACTAGGTATATATCTTAAAGAAGTCAGAGCCAGGACAGGAGCAGATATATGCACACTCATGTTCATTGCAGCACTATTTACAATAGCCAAAAGATGGAAACAACCTAGGTCCCTTGCAACAGAAGAATGGATAACCAAACTATGGTACATACACACAATGGAATACTATGCAACCCTAAGGAATAACACAGAATTGGCAAAACACTGCATAATGTGGATGAACTTGGAGGACATTATGCTGAGGGAAATAAGTCATTCACAGAAGGACAAATATTGTATCAGTCTGTTACTGTAAAAAGTCAAGGAAAGGTTTGTATGTGGAAGGAAATTTCTTTGTTGGTTACTAGGGGTGGGAGAGAAGCTCTGGAAGCATGATGCTTAAGGCACTTGACTACTAACCAGAAGGCTGGTGGTTCAAAGCCATCAGCCACTCCTTGGAAGGAAGATGAGGCAATATACTTCTGCAGTGATACTGCCTTGGAAACTCAAGGAAGGGTCGCTATGAGTCAAGTCCGACTCGATGGCACATAACAACAACAACAACAACAACAAGGGGTAGGAGGGGAGAGGAAAGGAGGGAACACTGTTAGATAGGTAGAGTTTTATATAAACTAATAAAATAAATTCAGTATGTAATAAGAATGCTTCTGATATATACTCTACATTCTATTGCTAGATCCTATGAATTGCACGTAGCATAGTGCCTAAGACACTTGACTGCTAACCAGAAGGCTGGCGGTTTAAACCCACCAGACTCCTCAGAGGGAAGATGGGACAATCTACTTCCATAGTGATACTGTCTTGGAAACTCAAGGAGGGGTCATCATTATGAGTCAGGTCTGACTTGATGACACATAACAACAACAACAACAACGTGAATTGCACGGGGAGCTCTGGCGGCATAGTGCCTAAGGCATTTGACTGCTAACCAGAAGGCTGGAGGTTCATACCCACCAGCCACTGCTCAGAAGGAAGACTGGGCAATCTACTTCCATAGAGATACTGCCTTGGAAACCTAAGGAGGGGTTGCTATGAGTCAAATTGGCTCGATGGCAGTAGGTGACTGTGAGAATGCACAGTAGTATATAAAAAAAACCTCACGGCAGTCAAATCAGATCCAACACATAGTGACCCCTCCTGGGGTTTCCGAGGTGGTATCACTATGGAAGTAGATTGGCCAACCTTCCTTTCAAGGAGTGGCTGGTGGATTTGAACCACCTTGGATTTGAACTAACCTTCTGGTTAGCAGTCAAATGCCTTAGGCAGTATGTTACCATGTAAGGTGTATATTACTGAATTTATTTTTTAAACTAATGAAATAACCTTCTACCAATCCATGTTGTTGTTGTTGTTGTTATGTGCCGTCGAGTCAAACCCGACTCATAGCGACCCCTCTTTGGGTTTCCGAGGCAATATCACTAAGGAAGTTGGATTGCCCAACCTTCCTATTGATATTATTTTGCTTATTTTACAGTCATGCTGCCTGGTAAGTATGCTAATGAAAGTCAGTCTACACTAATTCTAGTGATAGCACTGTGAAAAAGAGTCATTAAAAAAGCATGACTGGAATTTGGGTGCAAAACAGAGTCAAGAGCCACATTACAGAGAAGATGAAGCTTAAACCACCTCTTCAAACTGCAAATAAGTGTCATGAAAGGGCTAGGAAAACATTCAGGGTGAAGGAACTCTTTGTGCAAAGCAAACAGGTAATAAATGTTTGAAAAATGCTGTTCTGTTATACATAGTTGGGGATTGGAGGTGAAGCAGTGACAGAAGATGAGGCTAGAAGGAGTTCACAAAAAGTTGCTTGCTTGATTTGAAGGAGTTTGGACTTACTCATAACGATGATGGGATTGTAAGAGAAATTTTAGGGAAGAGTAAATATAAGTGTGGATATTACCAAAATTAGGTAAAAAAATGTCAATTATAAAAAAGTATATCTTAAAAATGTCTACATTTATATATATTTAGTTCAAATTAACAAAATATAGGATCTTTTATTTCACAGTATCATTCAATCAGCAAGAATAAAAGATAAATCGTGAGATCCATTAAGATGGCAAAAACATCAAGAACATTTGTTATTGAACTTCATTTGAATTGGTTTCATATTACACATGCATAAAAAGATAATTTTCTATTCCTTTTGCAATTTTGTGAGTTATTACCTTTAAAAGAAGACTTTACAGCAATCATTCATAGATCCATTCAGTTCACTTATTACCTCTGGAATATTTTCTTTTAAAAATATTACTTGGGGCAATTTTAACCAGCCTCAGTTTCAAGCTTTAAAAAGCAGCTATTTTACATACACAGTAAGTACTTTTTCTGAAAATTTTGTGTTATAGATTCATAATTCACAGTGGGCTACCCCTGTTAATATGCACTCACAGCTGCATGTAGCCCTAGGAACCATTATTATATTAAGAATAATGTAAAGACACTTAAACTTACTCTGTATCATCATGCATATTACCAAGTCTGTGCCATTATGACTAGCAGTCACAGCACACAGCATAATGGCATGTTAAAGAAGACGTTGTGGTGTAAACTAAATGCACATTAAGAATACACAAAACTCTGCTGAATTTTAATTGTTCTTGTTCATATGGCACAGAGCTCTAACGATCCTCAAAATGTGTGTGATTTAAATAAGCCATCCTTATTCCATTCCATTTAAGCCCTTGGTGTGAGTTAATCGGCTTTAGTGGACTCATTCCTTGTGATGAACCTCATGTGAGAAAAGCCTGACTCACACATAGAGAAGTGTGTAGTATACAGTGAACAAATAAAATGAATCATCTCTAATCTACCTCACTAAAGATGCTCTACTCACCTTTGGGTTTATTCATGAAATTGTATGAATTTAGAAGGGATTCGTCTAATTTATCTCCCCTTCTACAGGCTGTTCTCCAAAGGCTTTACATATAAAAGAATTACAACCAAGTAAGAATGTTGCCAAAGTTACAAAGTGCAAAGGAGAGATCTTTACTGCTGTCTTGGTACTTTGTCTAAGAAATAATATTAGCAATAACCATAACTAACAAACTCCATCAGTGGAACTTAGTCTTTCAGTAGCTTTATTTCCTCTGACCTGGTGAGTATGGTGTGATAGCGGTATATAAGATAACCCATTTCTCATGATTTCTCACAAATTTCTTCCAAATTTTGTTGAAAGAACATGAAATTCCAATGAGTAGGTATGAGGTCTTGTGTTCTCATATAGTAGTAATCACAGGTGATCTTTCTCTTTGTCATTTTTAAAATATTTAGGAAGAATATTTGTGCTTGGTAGTATACTTTTGGGGAAACTAGAAAGCACATAAATGATGCTAATATGACCATAATATTGATATCCCATAAAGGCAACTAACCTACTGTAATGGAATGTGGTTGATATGGTTTTGTCTGCTCACCTCCCTTCTTCTGGTATATACCCACTTTCCTTTGAGAACCATTACTCCCTTATTCCACATGGGGTACTAACCCCAGTGACCTACTCTTGCCTGGTGGAAGACTAGCCATGTGCCTCAGAGCCTAGTCATGGGGAAGGAAACTTGACCCAAGTAGGACTGGAAAGTCATCCCCAAGGGATCTGGAGCTAACAGGAAAAATAACCTTTATCCACTGGGTATGCTGAAGTGGATAACATGAAATAGAAGTGAAGGAGTTCAAGTGAAACAGTCTTGCCAATATCATTTGAGCCTCTGAACACCACGTGGAATGAAAGCTGCTCCTGTGGACTTCCTCTGGTATATGCAAGGTCAAATCCCATAGCTAGAGACTTGATTGACTTTCTAGTCTCCTTCTTCTCCTACATTTCCAATCCAATTGTCCATCTATTCCACTGCATGATTTGTTTTTGAATCTACCTTCTCCTCTCTAGCTTCACTTCCACTGTCTCGCTTCATAAACTAATTATTTCACTCCTAGATTAATGCAATATCTGGGAAACTGATCTTGCTGCCAGCCATCACCAATATACCCATCACACTGCAATCAGAGTAATCTGACATATGATACAGGCTTCAACCCTTTACTTAAGACCTAAATTTCTTCCAGTTTTCTTTTCTAGCTTCATGTTCCATTATTTCCCATTACATACACACACACACCACTATTCACATACATACACCTCATGATGGGAGAGTTGTCTCAGTTTATCACTACATAATTATGGAGTGCATAATTATGGAGCATATAAATCTACATGATTATGGGGTTAGTCAGCAGGTCCTCACTAAGTTGCATTCTCTGATTTGGCGTATATCAGTAATATTTGCATTTCCGTCTGCTACTCTATTGTTTGGGAGCTCTGGTAGCGTAGTGGCTAGAACACTTGCCTGCTAACCAGACGGCTGGCGGTTCAAACCCATCAGCCACTCCTCGGAAGAAAGGTTGGGCAATCCTACTTCCGTAGTGATACTGCCTTGGAAACCCAAGGAGGGGTCGCTATGAGTCGGGGCCGACTCGACGGCACATAACAACAACAACATAACAACTCTATTGTTTTATTTAGTAATTTGTCTCACAACTGATGTAGGGAAAAGTGGTGCTATTTTTGGCCACTGCTAAAGGCTCTAACATCACTGTACCTGAATGTGTACCTGTCCTCCACCTCTAACATTCTCTGTCTTACCTTCTAAACCTAGTCCAAATATCACTGCCTCTGTAAAGGCTATCCCAACTATCAGCGGTATGAAAGTGTGTTGTTGTTGTTGTTAGGTGCCATCGAGTCGGCTCTGATTCATAGTGACCCTATATACAATGGAATGAAACACTGTCCGGATTAAAGTGTAGGAGAGTCAATTAGTTACCTTTTTTCCTTTCAGATTCAACTCAATAGATATTGGACACATGAGTCAAAAGTGAGCTCAAGGTACCAATGTTATTAACAGTAAAACTAGATTGGAGAATTATGTATCCAGCTCATATACAATAATATGCTTTAGTTGCAGATGAAAACACAAAGAAGAGTCAGCTCTTTCACCGTTGCCCTGAGCCTCATCCATTAAGCAATCGACCTCATGAAAAGTGTAAGCAAAAACTACTACTTCCAAAGACAGTGGTCTTAAACCCCAAGTGGCTGTATCATACATAAACAGTAACATGGTTATCAATGATGAATTTAAAAAGTGAGGTTTCCAGAGTATCAGACTCTTATTGATCTCTCCAATGAGTTAACACGGTTAATGGAGAGGGTAGAGAAGAGGCTTCATCTCCACAACTTCCTCAAAAGCATGTAAATATTCTAAAGCACCTTTTCCTGAATGAGTAAAGGTGAGAAACAGGGAAAGAAGAACAATTGTCTTCCTTTGTGTTGCTCAACTTCTTTTTTTTCTTCTTCTTCTTTAAATTTATTTATTTTGTCACTGTTACGAATACACACAGCAAAACATACATCAAATCAACAATTTAGTGACATCGATTACATTCTTCAAGTTGTGCAACCATTTTAATCCTTTTCTGAGTTGTTTTTCCCCCATTAACACAAACTCACTGCCCTTTAAGTTCTTATCTAATCTTTTGAGCTATTATTGTCAATTTGATCCCATACAGAAACTTCTTTAAAAAAGTGATGCTCAAGGCAGACGTTTTTAATTAGTTAAGCTAAGCTATTGTTTGGCTTTAGGAAGATTTCAGGGGATATTTTGGGGTTAAGATTTAAAGATTATCCATTACAGAAACAACAGAAGACAGACACAGAGTAATCCATCACAGACACCCAGACACTATGGGAGAGAGATCCAATAGATCTACCGGCTCAGGACCATATACTGGGAGACACCAGACTCAATTGGCACAACAAAATACATAAAAGCCTTGTTCTGCATCCTACATTGGTGAGTAGAAACTGGGGTCTTAAAAGCTTTCAAGCAGCCATCTAAGATGCAGCTAATGGTCTTCTAGTGTCAGAAGTGAATGCAAAAAAATAAAAATAAAACAAGGGTATTTGAAAGCAATCAGCCATAGAACTGGATGGCCCTTGAGACCAGAAGAACTAGATGGTGCCTGGCTACCAATGCCAACCACTCAGGAAAGGATCAAATCTGGAGATCCTGGATAGAGTGGGAGGAAAAATGCGGAACAAAATCCAAAACTCAATAATGACCGGAATTACTGGTCAGAGGAAGTCTGGTAAGACCTCCAATACTATGGTCCTGGAATACATTCTGTGCCTAGAATAAAATGCATCCCCAGGGGCTGGCTCTCAATCCCATTGTTAACAAGATATACATGCAGACCATTCAACCCAGGATGACACACCCACATAATCTATGGTAATACATCCCTTGGAACAATGGACCATGGGGCACCAGAGGACCAACATTCAGGTTGAAGAGGTGCAGGATAAGCAGGAGTGCATGAGTGTGAGGGGCACAGGAACAGGGTTGCAGGGTAGGGAGGGGAGGAGACTGGGTTGGGGTTGGACACGGTGAATGGGGAGTGAATCTAAATGTACAGTAACGTTGGATGTAAAACAAGCTTTTAAAATCAAATTTAAAAAAAAGGTTTAAAGATTATCTCCAGGCAATAGTTTCAGGGCTTCATTCACCCTCCGTAGCTCCAGGAGGTCTAGAGTCCATGAGAAATTGAAATTCTGTTCTGCATTTTCCTTCCTTTGATCAGGGTTATACTATGGAATATTTGATGAAAATGTTCAGTAATAGCAGATAGGCACCATCCAGTTCTGGTCTCATGGCAAAGTTGGCAGCTGTTCATGGAGGCAATTAGCCACACATTGTATATCCTCCTCCTATTCCTGACTCTCCTACTTCCTTTGTTGTTCCAAGAAAATAAAGACCAATTGCTGCAGCTTGGATGGCCTCTAGAAAGGTTTTAAGACCCCAGGCATTATGCAACAAAGTAGGAGGTAGAACAGAAGCACTAAATATATTATTTGGCCAATTAACTGGTTCCTCAACCTCTTAATTTTCTTATACCCAAATTCTCCAGAGTTGCCTAAGAAATTTTTTTTTTTTACATTTATTTATTTGCAGTGTTCCCTCCCCTCTCCTCCCACCCCTGGTAAGCAACAAAGAAAGTTTCCTTCCATATATATAAACCATTCCTTGACTTTTTACAATAATAAAATAATATAATATTTGTCCTTCTGTGATTGTCTTATTTTATTCAGCATAATGTCCTCCAAGTTCATCCATGTTTCGTGGTGTTTTATAGATTCTATATTATTCTTTAGGAGCTCTGGTAGCATAGTGCCTAAAGCACTTGACTGTTAACCAGAAGGCTGGAGGTTCAAACCCACCAGCCACTCCTCGGAAGGAAGGTTGGGTAATCTATTTCCATAGTGATACTGCCTCAGAAAACCCAAGGAGGGGTCGCTATGAGTCGGGTCCAACTTGACAGCACCTAACAACAACATATTATTCTTTAATGTTGCATAGTATTCCATTACAAGGAAGACTGAAGAGTAATTGATGTTTTTTAGTTGTGGTGCTGGCAAAGAATGCTGAAAGTACCATGCACTGCTAAAAGAACTAACAAATCTGTCCTGGAGGAAGTGCAGCTGGAAAACTCCTTGGAAGCAAAAATGGTCAGATTTTGTCTCACCTACTTTGGTCATGTTATCAGGAGGGACCATTCTCTGAAGAAAGATGTCATCCTTGGTAAGGTAGAGGGTGGATGAAAGAGGGGAAGGCCCTCAACGAGATGGATTGACACAGTGGCTGCGTGATAGGCTCAAATATAGCATGGATCATGGAGCTGGTGCGGAACTGGGTGGTGTTTCATTCTCCTGTGGGTAGAGTTGCTATGAGTCGAAGATGACTCGATGGAACCTAACAACAACAGCAAGCATTCCATTGTGTGTATGTACCATAGTTTGGTTATCCATTCTTCTGTTGAAGGGTGCCTAGGTTGTTTCCATCTTTTTGCTATTGTAAGCAGTGCTGCAATGAACATGGCTGTGCATATATGTGTTCCTGTCTTGGCTCTCACTTCTTTAGGATATATACCTAGTAATGGGATTGCTGGATCAAATAGAATGGTGGATTGTTCACTCACAGACCATTGTAGGCAGCACAACAGGATCCCAATCCACAGAAGAGTGTCTCTTTTCCCAAGATGTCCATAAATATATTGGAAGCAAGCCACACCCCTAGGGAAACTCCTACATATACATCCAATCCCATCATGGGAATAACCCACATCACAACTGCTTAAACCACACAGAATTGTGGTCCAACCAAGTTGACACACAGCTCCAACTATCACAATGGCTAATGATCATGAACATATCTTCATCTGTTTGTTAGCCACCTGAATATCCTCTTTGGTGAAGTGTTTATTCATGTCTTCTGCCCATCTTTTAATTGGATTGTTTGTTTTTTTTGCTGTGGTGGTGTTTTGGAGTTTTCTACGGATTTTAGAGATAAGTTCCTTGTCAAATATGTCATTGCTGTTGGGAAGTGCTCTGGAGATGTCTATAAGGTCAAGTTGGTAGATTGTATTGTTTAGCTCTTCTGTGTCTTCATTGAGTTTCTTTCCAGTTGTTCTAGCTGTGATTGAAAGTGGTGTACTAAAGTCTCTTAATATGACTGTGGAGTCATCTATTTGTCTTTTCAATTCTGTTAAAGTCTGATTTATATATTTTGGGGCTCTTTCATTGGGCCCATAAATATTTATTATGGTTATATCCTCTTGTTCAATTGATCCTTCAATCATTATATAATATCCTTCCTTGTCTCTTATGGTGGTTTTTGTCTTAATATCAATTTTATCAGAAATTAATATTGCTACTCCTGCTATTTTATGATTGCCATTTGTTTGATCTATCTTTTTACAACCTTTGATTTTAGTCTACTTTTGTCTTTCTCTCTAAGGTGTGCCTCTTGTAGACAACATATTGACGAGTTATGTTTTCTTATCCGATCTGCAACTCTCTGAGTCTTGAGTGGTGCATTTGATCCATTGACATTCAGTGTAATTATCAACAAGTATGAATTTGTTGCTGTCATTTTGTTATTTTTGTGTGTGTGTGGTGTTGCTGATTTCTTTGTTCCATGTAATATTCTGTGCTGAGCTCATTTTGTTTATGAATCATGTCATCATTTCCTTCCTTAATATTGTTTTAATATATGCTAATTATTTTTTCTTGTTCTCTTTTTTATTTTGATGTGAAGGTTATCAGTTTTCTGTGAGGTTACCCTGTGATTTATAATTTTTTTTTTCCCCAAGTTTAGGACAGTCTGTTCTGTCTTGCAATTGTCTTGACTTCCTCACCATTTAAAAGTTCTGTAACTACACTATTTTTTCCCTCTTTTTGCTGTGTAGTTGTTCTTAATTGCCAATTGATGTTTCTGGTTCCCTGTTTGCAATCTTATAAGCTTATTTTACTTTGGATACTTCCTTAAGTGGTTTGGTTTCTGGGTTATGTCATCATGTGTGTTAATCACTGGCTGCTGTTTGCTGTTGTTGGTTCTCTGTCCAAAGGACTCCTTTTAGAATATCTTGTAATGTTTTTCTGGTTTTAACAAATTCCCTTAATTTCTGCTTATCTGGAAATTTCCTGATTTCCCCACCGTATTTGAGGGGTAATTTTGCTGAGTTTATAATTCTTGGTTGGAAATTTTTTTCTTTCGGGGTTTTATATATACCATCCCATTGCCTTCTCAGCTGCATGGTTTCTGCAAAGAAATCAGAGCTTAGTCTTATTGGTTGTCCTTTGTAGCTAACTTTTCATTTTCCCATACTTCTTTTGGATTCTTTCTTTACTTTGGTTTTGGTGAGTTTGATGATGATGTATCTTGGTGATTTTGTTTTGGGGTCTATCCTGTTTGGAGTTCATTGGACTTCTTGAATGGATATATTCTCATCTTTTATCATATCAGGGAAATTCTTGCACTTGACTGCTAACCAGAAGGCTGGTGGTTCAAACCCACCAGTAACTCCTCAGAAGGAAGGTTGGGCAATCTACTTCCATAGTGATACCGCCTCAGAAACCCAAGGAGGGGTCACTATGAGTCAGGCTCGACAGCACATAACAACAACAACAACAACAACAAATCTTTGACTATTTTCTCTAGTTTTTTGGTCTCTTCCTGTTCTGGAGTTCTGATTACATGTAGGTTATTCCTCTTGATGGTATCCCATATGAATCTTAGGCTGTCTTCATTTTGTTTTGATCTTTTTCTGGTTGATCTCTTTCCAAAGAATTATTGAGGTATTTGTCTTCCATCTCACTAATTCTGTCTTCCTTTGATTCGATTCTACTGCTTTGCCAGTTCAATGTGTTATTTATTTCTGAAAATTTAGAATTAATCTTCCAGATTTCTATCTGTAGATTTTGTATTATTTCTAATTTTTCATTTATTTTGTCATCTTGCTCTTGTGTTGTCTTCCAAAAATTGTTCTAGGGTTTAATCTGTGTTTTCCTTAATTTTCTCAGTGTTTTCCTTGATCTGTCTCTTAACCCATTGAGGATACCTAAGTATAATTCTTTTGAATTCCTTATCAGGGAGTTCCAATGCTGCTTCTTCCTTGGGGATATATTCTGGATCTGTCTCCCTGTCCCTTTTTTCCACTGCTTTATCTTGCTTCTTTATGTGGGCTGTGATGGTCTGTTGTCTCTGGGATATTGTGACATTGTTGTATTTATATTTAGTTGGTGATTGTATGTTGGAGTCATTCGCCCAAGATTTTCATTTGGCTGTATCTGAATAAGCAGGGAATTGTGCTCCTTTGTTTGCTAGTTGGCAGCACATATGCACTCAACCACCTATCTCCTTTCCAATCATTAGCCTCCAGTATGTCTGTGCTGTTCTTGGCAAGCAGAGCCTATTCTTAGGTCCCTAGTATCTGAACAAGAATGCTGTCATTTTAAATGCCCAAGATGGCTGTACCACTTATAAATATTCAAAATGACTGTGCCCTCTGAACAGCTGAAAGACTGCAGCTCAGTTTGTCTTCTTCTTTACTGCTTTTCTTTTTAGTCATTGGCTAAGAGTGCAGTCATTCATGCAGCCCTTGGCAAGTAGGGCAGATTTTTAGGTTAATTCTTAGGTCCTAACACCAATTGGAAATGTTAAAACTGTGTTGGCCATCAGGATAGCTGACAATCTGCAGCTCCAGTTGCCTCCTTGTTCACTGTTTTTGTTCAGGTTCTTTTACAAGTTGGTGTTTAATCCCCTTGTCTATCATTCCTTTCAAAGGTGAGGGCTCCAGGATTATCTTCTGTATCTGTATCAATTTGTTTCCTTCCTTTGTTGAGGAAGGTCTGTGTAGCTTGTCTGCCTATTCTACCATCTTAATGGAAGTTTCAATTTCCCTAAGAAATTTATATATTCTTTTGTTTATCATTTTGCTATAGATGTACATGTTTTATTATATTCCTGAAATATTTGTTGTTGTTGTTGTTATGTGCCGTCGAGTCAGACTCAACTCATAATGACCCCTCCTTAGGTTGCCGAGGCAGTATCACTACGGAAGTACATTGCCCCATCTTTCTTCCAAGGAGTGGCTGGTGGGTTTGAACTGCTAGCCTTCTCGTTAGCAGTCAAGTGCCTTTAGCCACTATGCTACCAGAGCTTCTGAAATATTAGAGGTTTTTAAAATACAATTATTTGTCTATGTTCCATGCTTAGTACACAGTAGGGGCGCAATAAAATTTACTTCCTAAATAAAGTAAAGTGAAATCATAGAATCTGATAAATAGACAAGTATCTTAGAAGTTATCTAACTAGGCAGGAAGCCTACATACAATGTCCCTGAGCATTGATTATTTGTTCATTTGAGCATGTCTGTGAACAGGAACTCAAGTTCACAAATTATATGTAGACATAGAGAAGAAAAAAATTATCACTATATGCTGAGAAGGACACACACCATTTTCTTTGATATTCTTGTAAAAAAAAAAAAAAAAAGGCATTCCAAGCATGAGAAAATATCAGCAAATCCAGTCTGAGGGACATCACAAAATAACATATCAGCGCTTTTCAAACATGTCAGGATCATGAAAGACGACAAAAGACTGAAGAACTGTCACAGATTTGAGGAGACCAAGGAGACATAATAACAAAATGCACCGTAATTTCCTGGATAGAATACTAGAAAAAAAAAAAAAAGGGGGGGGGACATTATTGGAAAAACTGATGAAGTTAGATGAAGGTATGAAGTTTAGGTATTAGTATTGAACTATGTCAATTTCCTCATTGTGATAACTGGATTATTGTTATTTTAGATGTTAACATTAGGGAAAATAGGGCAGAGCATAAATAGGTACTCTTTATACTATCTTTGCAAGTTTTCTGTAAATCTAAAATTAGTTCATAATAAAAAGGTTTCTAAATCTTCTCTGTAACACATATATGAATGTGGGTTTATAATAGTTACATCTTACAAATTCATTGCTCTTCTTTGAATCTGGGACACAATTACACTATCAGGCATCATAGCCCATCAGAAATAGCTGAATGTCTATGATCAAGGAGCATATAGTACACAAATATTGGATAGCTCACTGTCACCAGTCTATATCTTTGTATAGGTCTGTGCTCCAGAGTTAAAATTGCACTCTTATCTTTGGGATTCATCTGTTACTGAGAAAAGGCAAGCTATAGTTTGTAACATCTTCAGTGGCCTCCACAGATCTCCAGTCTTCCAACCTCTCTTTCTAATAACTCATTGTCCTCCCATCTTACCTGCCAGCTTTCTACTTCAATTCTACTTAAATTCCCTTACACAGCATCTGTGATATCACTACCTCTTACTGGAATTCATGAAGAGAGAAGACGTTTCATATAGAAAATAAAATGAAGACCTCCAGTCAGAGTGGTAGGAGAGGCTTGGAGGTGCACAGGCTTACATGGGGGAGGGGTTGTAGATGTAGTGTTGATCCTCTGGTTCTTGCAATATCAGGAAATGAAAAATCTCAGAACATCATTAAACTTTGAAGCAATGTTAGCTTTTTCAATTTTATTAGAATCCAGGGTAATGGTGAACCTAATTAAAAATATGCTGTATCCCAGACTAAAGCCCTGGTGGCACAGTAGTTAAACACTCATTTGCTAATCAAAAGGTCAGCCCCTCCACTGGAGAAAGATGAGGCAGTCTACTTTCAAAAAGATTTACAGCCTTGGAAACCTGTGGAAAAGTTCTACTTAGTCCTAGAGGGTCACTACAAGTTGGAATCTATTCAATGGCAGTGTGTTTGGTTTGTTTGTTCCTTTTTGTTTATCCTAGCCTGATGTGTCTCTGGAAAGACTTCTCCTACATGCCACCCCAGATCCTCTGTTCAGTGATTAGTTCTGCATGGACCTTGACCAGCTTCAAAGAGAACCATTGTGATAGTGTCTTCCTCAGGCCTGTGACCAGATCCCTGGCTTCCTGCTCCTGTGCTGATGTTGTGGTTTGGAGCATTGTAAGAGACTATTCAGTGTCTATACAAGTATAGTCCTGAAATTCAAGGGTGCTCATGCCCTGTGGGTTGAACCTCTGACTAATATAGATGGGGGTTAATGGATAAATCCTCACCTAATTTCTCCCTGGACACTAAGTCTTGAGCCACGTTTCATGTGTTTTTCAGATAACCAGCAGGATTGATCACTCAGTCACCCGTAGTGGAATCCAACTCCATAACATATTCTTGCAAGGGCTTTCCTTCACATTTCCTTTTCCTTGGTCTCTCACTTCAATTCCCTAGAGTCATACTGTAAGTAGAGTAGAAGTCCCAGGCTCTACTTTCTAGGAAACCCACATGAAACAGCCTTCTTGCAGATTTCAATTAAAATGTCCCATGGGGTTTGAGGAGTAATAACTGGCGACAGAAGGATAAAACAAAGCTTCTAAAAAAACATATGTTAAGGTCAAAGAAGCTTTTTCCATTAAATATATCACTAAGATTTATGCAGTAACACATAAAATCTTGGACTATGTGTATGTTCTATGGCTCAACCAAAAATAATACAAAGACCACAAACACTATAGAGAAAAAAAAAACCTTGACTGAGCTTTCATATTTGCCCTTAACTATGGAATGCAAGGTGGTCTTCCCCAAACGTAGGCAATCAAAATAATTTTTCTCTCCTCTGCTTCCATATGTATGTCACTTTCTACATATGCAGAGACTGTGGAAATCAGGAAACATCATCAGAGAGAGATGAACACTCAGTGGTACATGAGAAACTGAATGCTAGCAATAAGCAGTCTTCTCTATTGTAAACATGTGTCAAGAATTGTTGGGGAAAAAAAGAATACCTGCAGATTCCTCTATGTCACTGGTATAGACAGAGACCCAACCACAGAAAAAAAATAGCAGAGCTGACCTACTCCAGATAAAGTAGTTGCTAGAAATGATATGGAGACATCACTCTGCCCTTCATATCTAAATCTGAGAGAAAGGATTTTCCAGCAACCAGTAAGTAGGTCCCAACTCAAGGTGACCCAATGGACAATGGAACGAAATGCTGCTATTCCTGTGTCATTCCCATGATTGGCTGTGGACTGGACCAGTTATCCTTTGGGTTTTCATTGTCTGGTTTTCAGAGGTAGATTGCCAGGTCTTTCTTCCTAGTCCACTGTAACTGGGAAGTTCCACTGAACCTTGTTCAGTGTCACAGCAATATGCAAGCTTCCACTGACAGACAGGTGGTGGTTGTGAATGATGTACATTGGTCAGGGATAGAAAGTAGGTCTCCTTCACAGAAGGCAGGAATTCTACCACTGAACTACCACTCCCCCACAAGGGTTGCTAAAAACACATTCTCATGCTAAAAACACTCACATGACAAGACTTGGAGAGTGTTCTCCTCATCCAAGAGGAGTAAATAATAAAATCAGCACATGATAGAAGAAAAAGTGTTTTGACAATTCTGAAAAATACATACGGAAATAATAAAAGCAATTTTGGAAAAGCATCTATCTGGTTCTCTCTCAAAATGATGCAAGACAACACCTCAGAGACACAGATCACAAAACCATAATAGAAACTACGGGAAGATAAAGGCAATAACAAAAAGGAAACTAGATGAAATAAGAAAGGATTTTAATGAGTCCTAAAATCTAATTTAGGGAGATCTAGTGGTGTACTGCCTAAGGCATTTGACTGCTAACCAGAAGGCTGGTGGTTCAAACCCACCAGCCACTCCTCAGAAGGAAGGGTGGATAATCTACTTCCATAGTGATACTGCCTTGGAGACCCAAGGAGGGGTCGCTGTGAGTCAGATCTGACTCCACAGTAGTGAGTTTGGTTTTTTTGGTTAAAATCTAATTGCAACTTATAAAACCATGGCAGTAAAAACCAAAGTTGACACTGTGCAAAATTCCAATCTTTCATGAAATGGTTCTACTCAAGACGTTCTAGAATTCAGAAAGAGAGAGTAGAATAAACTATAAGATGAGAAGCTGATATCCAAACTAATACATGTAGGGGACCGAGGGTTCAAACCCCCCAGCTATTCCTCGGAAGGAAGACTGGGCAATCTACTTCAGTAGTGATAACGACTCGGAAACTCAAGGAAGAGTTGCTATGAGTCGGAATCGACTCCATGGCAGGGAGTCGTAGAAAAACACAGATTCTTAGTACCCTTTTTTAAGGATGGTAAATTAGTGGCTGAGTGCATGGGATTTGGAAGAAGTCATTTTGGGTTCAAACTCCCTGCTACTTACTATATAGGAAGCCTCGGAAAAGTTAATTAACATCCCTGTACTTCAGTTCCTTTACTTTTAAAATGAGAATGATAATAGCTTCTATTATCATCAAATTAGATAATATATGTAAATGATTTAATGCAAGTATTTTAAGCACTCAATAAACACTAACCATCATCATCATTAGACACAACAATCAAAGATGTAGTCAAAGAAATTTTTCCTGAGATAAAAACAAACATACAATGTGTAAATTGAACTCACCATGCTTCAGAAATGGGTAATAAAAATGGTACACTCCTGGCTATATCTCAGTGATTAGTTAATTTTAATATAACAAGAAAAAAAATCCTAGAAATTCAAGACTTGTAGCTCAGAACAAAAATCAGGCCAGCCTAAATCTTTTCCTGCCATAGTAAGCACCTAAAGCCAATAAACCAGAATGGCATTCTCAAATTATGCCATTTACAAATCTCTCTGGAAAAAAAAATTACTCAAATATGTTATGACTTACTGAGAGATGAATCAAAATCAAGAAATCACGTATAGGCAATTGTAGCATTAAAACCAACTAACATAATTTCTGCAGATACATTTACAACTTTGTTATGGACAAAATTACACATAAACACACATACACAATAGCTCTGTATTTAGCCAGCAAAGATCACACTGGGAAAGAGAAATAGAGATACAGTAAATTCCTCAACTTACCTAAGGAGGAAGGACATTTCTGCCAGGCTCTTAATTTTAAGAAATGGAGAAATGAAGATTATGTGTTTATTTGATGAACTTAACAATAATCAGAAGTAGAATTTAAAAGAGGATTATACTTGGCACATCAATAGAGAAAATAACAGTAATATTTATCAAAAGACAGAAAAATAAAAATTTGAAAGTACAAAAGAAGCTGAAAAAGTAAAATATTAAATTTCACAATAAATAAAAATAGATTATTTGCAAAGATACAATTAAAAGAAAAAAGAATGGTCAAAGATGTATTGGTCAAATGCCAACAAAATAAAAAAAAAAAAAGAAAGAAAGATGAGAACAAGGAAGAAGGAAGAATCTAGAGCAACAATGTTAATGTGAAACAAAACAGAGGGCAAAGCCAACAACACAAAACATGAAATGAGTAGGACAATGGTCACTTAGTATTAAAGAAAAGTATAAGGGAAAGTTTGAAGATTTAAGGAGAAAGTTTCAGAAACATAATTATAAAAAGCTTTTACAAGCTCCTGCCAATCTACAGATTAAAATGCCAAAAATACGACATAGATGCTTCAAAAATGTAATTAATGGGCTGTGTTAATTAATAAGATCTATTGACTAATTAAAAAACATAAAATATATCTTTTTCTAACATCCATGGAACATTTCAAAGCATTGAATACATACTAAACTATAAATAAAACCTCAGTAAGATTCAAATATAGAAATTTTAAAGATATTTTTCCAATTATAATAAAAAAGAATAATAATGTTTTAATTAAAATCCCAAAGATATTAAAATACTCTCCATAAAGAGTGAAGGGTACTGAAAGCACATAATGATATACAATGAAATCTTTTTAGAAATAACGAGAATGAGAACTTTACACACAAACACACGAAAGTATGAAAGACAGCATGCTTTTCATTAAGAGGTAACTTTATATACCTAACTGATCATTAAATCTTGATTTGTTGGTTTTCAATGCAAGAAGTTAGAAAAATAAAAAATAAACATAAGGAAAGCAAAGGTAAAGTGATAAAAAACAAAGAACTATAAATTAGTGCCTTTAAAAAATAAAAGAAAACAAAAATTACTATGTAAACTAAAACAATTATTCAACTTAGCAACAACAAATAAACTCCCTGAAAAGCAAAAATAAAGACAATAGTATAAATTACTTTAAATACCAAAAAAAGAATTAATCATAAGCAATAAAATTTCTCTGCCACATAATAAATCAATACTATTTTAAAATCTACATAACAACAACAGAAGGAGAGACATAAAAATGATAAATGAGAAAGAGAATACAAAATACACACTGAAGAATTTGATTAATATTATAAAGAAATATTAATACATCTGTAAACCTCAATGAAATTAATAATTTCCTAGAAAAAAAATATGTGATGAACATTTATAGAGAAATTATTGGAGCATTATAATTGAGAATATATGTATTCTGAAATATTGCATATCTTTTAAATAAGTGATTTCAGTAATCTTATGAATTACCCTAACAATCATGAATCTGCCAAAATTTTTGTCATAAGAATCTAAGTTACTACAATGTTTGCAATGTATAATATATAGAAAAAACCTGAAGTAATCTAAATGTGCTGCAAAGGAGACTGGTAAAAATGATCGATCATTTAGTAGAATCAAAAGAAATGTAAAAAATATTAGCCTTCCATTTAGTAGGCACTGTGTGTGAGGGGGGTTAGCTTAGTGAACCTGTAGTAAAAGTCAGAGGATTTATGAAGTCATGTAGACACGCTATGTCATTTAAACTTCATAACAATAAGCATACATATACACATAAAGAACCTTCTACTCAATGGTAATCATAGAAATTAAAATATAAAAAACAGTAAAACATCAAATTAAGCAAGGATTTAGTATGGCAAAGTGTAAAGGTGGGATATTCACATATGTCGCCAGCAGAAATGTAAATTGCTACAAATTTTGTAAGTGATTTTGCAAAATTTTTATGTATATATAATATTTTATAAATGTATAAGTTTGCACATATTTAGAGTTGGAACATTCATATAATAAATGATTTTATAGTTTAAGATGCTTAATATAAGATTTTTAACAATGTGAAAAAATACAGGAAAAAATTAAAATCAAACAATAAAATAATTTAGATGTCAAATAATTCAATATTATGGAAACATTACAATCATGTTTTTAAAGAATAATTACAACTTGGAAAAATTCTCATGAAAGAATATAAAGTGCAAATATTACATGCAAAATTTAATATACAATGTGATTCCAGATGTGTGTACATATGTGTATGTAGATATATATATATCAAAAAGTACACCAAAATGTTAAAGTGGTTATGGATAACTTATTTTCTTTGCTGAATTTGTAGTGTTTTTCCAAATTTTCTATGTTGTTGTTGTTGTTGTTATGTGCCGTCGAGTCTGACCCGACTCATAGCGACCCCTCCTTGGGTTTCCTAGGCAGTATCACTACGGAAGTAGATTGCCCCATCTTCCTTCCGAGGAGTGGCTGGTGGGTTTGAACCGCCAGCCTTCTGGTTAGCAGTCAAGTGCCTTAGCCACTATGCTACCAGAGCACACATTTATTGCAAAACAGAAATAATGACATAAATAAATAAAGGATACAGTGTAATCCTCCTCAGTGGTTGAAGAGAAATAGAATCTTAAATAAAATGTTTAGCCTTAGAAGAAGGTCAACTTGTACTGGTCCCTAACACACTTTTTCAAGTTCCTCACATTTCCTTCTACTGCCCCTTAATTTCTCACCAATAAGCCCAGGAAGTCAATTTTGGCAGCCCATAACATTTTGATTCTGCCTCAACTCCATGTTAGGTTGGATGTCTTTTGTGTCTGCACTCAAGATGCTGATGTAAAGAAGTAGGATACTATGGTATTATTATTTCTAAACCAAAAAGCAAACCCACTACCATTGAGTTGGTTCTGATTCATTGAAACCCTAGAGGACAGAGTAGAACTGCCCCATAGGGTTTCCAAGGCTGTAAACCTTTACTGAAGTAAACTGTCTCATCTTTCTCCTGCAGAGAAGCTGGTGGGTTGAACCGATCAGCTTTTGGTTAGCAGCCAAATGCTTTAACCAGTGTTACACCAGAGCTCCTTTTCATTATTTCCAGGTGCAATCAAAACTTTACACAATGTTATAACAGGTGTCCATGTCTGGTGACAAGAGATCTTCCTCACTTAAAGGAAGGTGTTATAGATTGAAGTTTGTCCCCAAAAACCTTGGGTTGTAAATCCCAACCCCTATACCTGTAGTACACCCCATATGGGAATGGGTGTTCTTTGTTATATTCATGTGGCAATATTAGCTTAAGGTGTGTCTTAAATCAATGTCTTTTGAGATATAAGGAAGACATCATGCCAGCAAGCAAGTGGAGATGGGAAAAAATAGATGCCATGTCCAGTGGCATCACTAAGGTTGATGTCATCCAGTGCAGTAACTCATGGTGTCAAACCCCTCTCCTCCATGAACCTCTTCCAATACCAGACCATGCTGAATCCTTAGTAATGTTTATCATCAATTTTAATAATAGAATAATATGTGATAAATATAGTTGTAAATTGCTTAAATGTAAAATTTCTTAGGCATCAGTGTAGTATCTCTTTACCATACTTATTCAATCTCTATGCTGATCTAGTAATCTGAGAACCTAGACTATATGAAGAAGAACACAGCATCAGGATTGGAGGAAGAGTCATTAACAACCTGCACTATGCAGATGACACAACTTTGCTGAAAATGAAGAAGGCTTGAAGCACTTACTGTTGAAGATCAAAGACTACAGCCTTCAGTACAGATTATATCTCAATTAAAAAAAAAAAAAACTGTACAACTGGACTGATAGGCAACATCATGATAAATGGAGAAAATAGTGAAGTTGTCAATATTTCATTTTACTTGGTTCCACAATCAACACCCATTAAAGCAGCAATCAAGAAATCAAATGTGTTGCACTAGGCAAATCTGCTGCAAAAGACTTCTTTAAAGTGTGAAAGAGCAAAGATGTCACTTTGAAGGCTGAGGTGTGCCTGATCCAAACCTTGGTAGTTTCAATGGCATTGTATGCATGTATAGCAGGACATAAATAAGGAAGACAAAAGAAGAACTGATTTGAATTGTGGTGTTGATGAAGAATACTGAAAATACCATGGACTGCCAGAAGAATAAAAAAATCTGTCTTGGAAGAAGTGCAGAGGGAATGTCCTTAGAAGCGAGGATGGCCAGACTTCGTCTCACCTACTTTGGTCATGTTTTCAAAAGGGACTAGTCCCTGGAGAAGGATGTCATGACTGGTAAAGTAAAAGGTCAGCAAGGAAAGGGAAGACCTTCAACGGAGATGAACTGACACTGTGGCTCCAACAATGCGCTTAACTATGGCACAAGATGGACAGTGTTTCATTCTGTTTACATAAGATTACTATGAGTCAGAACCAACTCCACAGCACTTAACAGCAATAACATAGAAATACTAACAACCAAATTATTTTGTAAAATTTTTACATTGATTTTCATTATTATTAACTGAGCAGAAGCCTTTTAAAGTTATTTTTCTCCTTTTCCTTAATTAATACTTCATTGTCCAAAAAGTCAATGAAAGTTGGAAAAAGTCAGAAGCAAAGAAGAGTGCAAACAACCAAGGGCACTTGGAAGCACTCAGCCCTAGGACATGCAGGACCTCGAGACCAGGAGAACTAGATGGTGCCTGGCTACCAATGCCAACCACTCAAGAAAGGATGAAAACTGAAGATCCAGGATAGAGTGAGAGGAAAAACATGGAACAAAATCCAAAAACACAATAATGACCAGAATTACTGGTCGGATGGAGTCTGGTGGGCCCCCCAGTACTATGGCCCTGGGATACAATTTGGGCCTGGAATAGAACTCACTCCCAAGGGCTGGCTCTCAGCCCAGTAGTAAATGAGAGGTACATGCAGACCACTCAACCCAGGGTGATGCACCCATATCCTCTACAGAGATGCATCCCTTGCAGCAATCAACCTCAGGGCACCACAGAGGCAACATTCTCAGGGACAAAATGCAGGACACACAGGAGTACACAGCTATGAGAGGCATGTGGGAAGGAGGAGGAGAGTGGGTTAGGGTTGGGGATGGTAATTGGGGAGTGAAACCAAATGTACAAGAAATGTTGAATGTAAAACAAACTCTGTTTTGTTATCTTGCACCTAAAACACAATAAAATAATAACAATAATAAAAATAATAGCCATAATAACAACAAAAAAAGTTATTGATATAGGTTCACAAATACTAACAACCACAATATTGTAGCTAAAACACCAGAAAATTTGACAAACTCAGCAACTATAAAACCACCCATAGCAATGAAAACGTGTGCTTAAAGCACAAGCAGAAAAAACCACGATTCTAAATGAATTGTAATTGGGTAATAATGACAGCTCTGACCGCAATACATTAGAAGGTTCAAAAAGTAAATTAGCATAGAGTTTTAGCCTTGTAGGTATATTCATACATATAAGCTGGGCTTACAAAAAATGTTTTTCTTGTTATAATTAACTGTTGTTGTTGTTGTTGTTGTTATGTGCCGTCGAGTCAAACTACTAAAAAAAAAAAAAAATTCACTGCCATGGAGTCAATTTGACTCATAGCGACCCCTCCTTGGGTTTCTGAGGTGGCCTCTCTATGGAAGTAGATTGCCCAATCTTCCTTCTGAGGAGTGGCTGGTGGGTAATTAACTACAGGGATATTTTTTATAAAAAATTAATAAATTTCTGCTGAAACACTGCACAAAAATTTTATGGACAATTATTTTGTTGTCACTTTCTCTGACTGTGACCCAGTGCAGTCCACACACACACACACACACACACACACACCCTTAACGATGCTGTTGGTCATACCACACAAAGATCACCAAGGAGCCAATGAATGGAAGATGAAAAGAGACAAGCACTTTCCCCCAGAGCCAACAGAGAAAGATTTCCCCTAGAGGAAGCACCCTGAGTTCTGACATCTAACTTCCTAAACTGTGAGAAAATAAATTTCTATTTGTTAAAGCCAGCCACATGTGGTATTTGTTATAGCAGCACTAAATAACTAAGACAGAAGGCAAATGCGTCTTACCACGAAAGTGCAAGAACAAAGGTCACTCATGAACTCTGTCCTTAGTCCTGTACTTTCAAGAGTAGCAGACACACACTTTAATACATGAAAATGGTAAATTTGTGTGATCTTTCTGCAGGACAGTTGATTATAGTGTGTTCAAAATGTTTGATGTGCAGAACCTTTGTAACAGACACCACTGACTACCAAAATGCATCCTCCTTACTAATAGAACCCCAAATGTTTACTCAGTAGTACTGTGTCCAGACTTAAGGGGAAAAAAAATCCAGTCTCCCTTGCTGTCAGGGGTTGAGATTGCCTTTTGAGGCAATTCTGGTCAGTGACACATGAACAGAAATGTATGAGGCATTTCCGGGAATTTTGCCTCCCTATATAGACAGAAATCCTTCCCTTTCCTTTTTGTCACCTCTTCCCACCATTTTCTGGCCTGAAATGAGAATGCTATGCCAGAGATAAAGCAGTCTTTTGCAACCAAGAAGAACAAAGTAATGTGTTAAACGTGGTGGAACAGAGAGGGAAAAATGCATCCGGTTCCTTGGATATCTTCTCCAGACATGAGCTCTAGACCCCTTGTTACCAGAGACAAATAAATGTCTTACTTGGATAAGCCATAGCTACTAGTCTTTTCTCTTATAAACACATGAGATGTACTCTTAAAATACACCTTTTACTCCAACAAGTCCTTTGTAGAAATGTCTTCTGTGGAGCAAGTCATACAGGTGCACAAAGATGTCTGTAGAAGGATCCACACTGCGGTTTTGTTGATGAGCAGGTGAAACTGGAACCACTCTGTTACTCAATTAAATAAATTATGGGATACTCATGCTCTTCAATACTATATGGCCATCAAATATGATTATTTAGAGTTACATTTACTGACAGAGAAAGATGTTCACAGTCTATTATTAAGTGAGACACCTAGTTTCTGAATAACACATCCTTTGTATATAAAATGTATGTATGTATGTGTGTGTGTGTGTGTGTGCGCACATGTCCCTGGAGATATGTTTAAAGATTTTTATCAAAATGCTAGTGGCATTTATCTTTGAGTACTTGTAATTTTACTTTTCCTAATTTGGATGAATGTTTTTGTTTGTTTTGGACATGAGCATGTCTTATTCTGATAATTGAAACAAACAATAAAGCTGTTTCCACTTTGAAAATATGTAAGTAAAGTGGAAGGCCCATGAGCAGTACTGTTGTTGTTATGTGCCATCGAGTCAGACCTGACTCATAGCGAGCCCTCCTAGGGTTTCCAAGGCAATGATATTACTACAGAAGTAGATTGCCCAACCGTCCTTCCAAGGAGTGGCTGGTGGGTTTGAACCGTCAACCTTCTGGTTAGCAGTCAAGTGCCGTAGGCACTACGCTACCAGAGCTCCCTGAGCAGTACTAAAGGAGGTAAAATGCATATGGTGGGAGACACAGGCCATCTGAGTGGCTTCTTTTCCCATAAAGCTCCAGTAGGATTTAGGTCTAAAGCAGAAACTCAAAGGAAGATGAAAAACTAGATTGCTTCCACTGTTAGCAACTAAGAATGGAGAGTTTCAGAGAAAGAGAGGTATGCTGGTGAAAGGAGGAGCAAAGAGACATAGGACAGGGGGTACTTCAATTTGTATGAATCAATCCAGAGTGTGAGAAAGAATAGAGTGTACAAATTCTTCTTTCTGGTCCTTTGCACTGATGTAAATATCACAAAGTTATGAAATAACAAACATGAAAAAATAACACAAGCCACAACAAAACATCCCTGTGGTGATAACACAAAGGAAGGCTGGATTTGGTTAGATTAAGTAAAAAGCTTATTTAAAAAGATTGTTTTCTCCCCACATCAAATCATCATGAAGGCCATAATACTACTAGTATTAACAAAGGACATGATGAAAGAACGTCATTTCTGGATGTTCAGAACCCTGTATGAGACAAATAATTCCATTGAACTCAAGGATTCGGTCAGGGTTCTAAGAACTAATGATGCCCATTTGGTTGAAATGGCTGCAGAGCCACAGGCTGAAATGCAAAGAGGAGATTTTCAGGAGCCCTAGCTCCTGAGTTTCCTAGGGGTTCAATTTAATTCAAATTGCATTGAATATGTAGCTATTTCAATATTTACATTCAGAAAATGATAAATAAATAAACTTAATGGTTACTATACATTTTACAGTTTGAGTAATCACTAACTTTATCAAAATTTTCTACTTTCTGGAAAATATATAATATACTCACAAGGAGGGCTTCAGAAACAAACAAACAAAAACAAAACAGAATAAAGCTAAAGCAATTTTGAAACACACACACACACACACACACACACACTCAGGGCCCTTTATATGGATATCTTTAAAGTTACCCTACACACTCTCATCTTTTCGAGATGATTTATCAGAGTCTACTCCCTGCATATGACAGCCACTTGTTCAAGAAGCATTATCTTTTCCAACCTTATCTTTGAAGAATTTAGGACATAGTTCTATAAAATGGAGAATCATAGACATCTTTCCTCATGAAATTGTACAACAAGAGATTTGTGAAACACACTATGACATACCATTGGCTATTTTACCCCAGAAATATCTCACATCCACCTGAACCTGAATTCATCTTTGCAACTTAAATAATCTTGATAAAAGATGTGGCAGAGAAATGAAACATTCACACAATCACAAGCTTTATAATAATTTAGTTTAAGACAAGTTTTAATGTGATGCTTCAATGAACTCAAAGTTCATTTTAAAAACCCTAGACATACGTTACATGACAAAAGAGAAAAAAGTCAGCAACCTTTTGGCCTAGGAAATTAAGAAGGAGACCACATACAATCTGATATTTTCAATTAACACCCTATATGTTTCCTCAATCCATAACCTGTCTGAAATCAATGAAACCTTTTCCACATGCTGCCGCAATTTGTATGAATCAATCCAAAGTGTGAGAAAGAATAGAGTGAACAAATTCTTCTCTCTGGTCCTTGGCACTGATGTAAATATCACAAAGTCATGAAATAACAAACACGAAAAAATAACACAAGCTACAATAAAACATCCCTGTGGTGATAACACAAAGGAAGGCTGGATTCGGTTAGATTAAGTAAAAAGCTTATTTAAAAAGACTGTTTTCCCCCACATCAAATCATCATAAAGGCTATGATTAACTTTTTTTCCAAGTAACTTCCTTTTTACCTCATACCAAAATTTAATGCCTGTTCAAATTTATCACTAAGGGGGAAAAAAATCTATTGACCAGTAGTTTTGTTCAAATCTAATTATAACTGGAATGCTACTTGCACTGAGTTTAAATCCCCGATGTCCTCATTGTATGTGCAAATATCCCAGAGGGTTATTAAAATAGACTCTCCTCTGATAATTTCTATAAATGCTGTAATTTTACATTCTATATTTTTAAACCAAAACCCCAGTCCTTGTCACATCTTTCAACACTGGAAAGGAGACAGGAGGAGGGTGACAGTAATTGAATTTGAAGTTGATTTTTTAAGGTCTCCTGAACCTGAGTGAAAGCCTTGGTGGCACAATGGTTAAAACACTAAACTGCTAACCAAGAGATTGGTGGCTTGAACCCACTACCTGCTCCAGACTGGTGGCAGTCTGTTTCCGTAAAGATTTGCAGCTTTGGAAAACCTATGGTGCAGTTTTACTCTGTCTTTTAAGGTTACTGTGAGTTGTAATGACGTAAATGGAAACAGGTTTGATCTTGTTTTTGTTTCTGTTTCTGTTTTGTTTTGTTTTTTAAACTGAACCTGTGTGTATGGGGGGGAGACAACAAAATACCACTTCGCATAATAATAAAATGCAGAAAAATAATTTTGTTTTTAAAACCTTTGCTTTAAAAAGACTAAATTATTGTGTTTATTAATCCACTTATGTTTCTGATGCGATTCATCATAAAGACTTATGGACAATCGTGAAGCTAATTATTTTCATATATGATCTAAGCAGTGGATAAGGGTCATTGTTTCATTTCTTCAACACTTGAATTGCTGGCATGAAGCTCACAATTGCTTCTCCCTATTTATGTGCGTCTGACACAATTTTATGTGGCACAACACATGTATATCATATTGCGAGGTGTTCAAGGAAATAGAGTGGAAATGGAATACCAAAGAGAGGTGGATAACATTTCAAATGATATTAGAAATAAGATAGAATCCATGAATTAGGGAGACAGAAAAAGTCCATTTGACTAGTTTGAACTGAAAGAAAGCAGGTTCTCTCCTGGTGTGGAGGGCTACATACCATCTCTGGCTGAGTTTAGACCAAGAGTAATGGCTGAGAAACCTCTCATATTCCCTCCCATTTCATTTATAACTTCACCTCTCACCATCATTACCATAGACTAGTTCAATCTTCTCCTCACTACCAGTCTCATCTCTTCCCTACCCTTCTAACTTGAAATATATCCATCCCCCCTCTTTAATAAAACATGTTCACTTCATTTTAATGCCCTTTCTAGTTATCAGTCAATATCATCATTTCCTTTTTATGCAAACAATGTAAACACCTGGAGCTCTGGTGGCTCAATGGCTAAGACATCTGGCTGCTAAGCCGAAAGTCCTTGGTTTGAATTCACAGCTGCGCTGCAGGAGAAAAATGAGGCAGTCTGCTTCCCTAAAGATTTAAAGCCTTGGAAACCCTATGGAGCAGTTCTACTCTGTCCTATAGGGTTTCTATGAGTCAGAATTGACTCAATGGCAGTGGGTGGGTCCCCACTTCCTGATCCTCATTCTAATTGTAACTCATGAAATCTGATTTTTTTTTTTTATCCCTATCATCATCATCAGTGATGACTCCTGTTTATTAAATCCAATGCCTTTCTGTCTGTCTGCTCTGATGCATTTGATACTGGGGATTCTGCCAGAAATATTCTCCTCTTTTGATTTTTTGTTTTGTTTTGTTTTGTTTTCCTCCTGTTACCCTGTGACTGATTTATATCTATACCTAGTCATGCTCCTTCTTCTTTACAATGTTGTTGTTGTTGTTGTCGTTGTCAGGTGCCATCAAGTCTGCTCCAACTCATAGCAACTGTATGTACAACAAAATGAAACACTGCCCAGTCCTGCACCATCCTCACAATCTTTGCTATGTTTGAGCCCATTGTGGCAGCCTCTTGTCAATCCATCTTGTTGAGAGTCTGCCTCATTTTTGCTTTTTTGTCTCTAGTTTACAAAGCATGATGTCCATCTCCAGGGATTAGTTCCTCCTGATAATATGTCCAAAGTACATGAGATGAAGTCTTGCCTTCTTCACTTCAAAGGATAATTCTGCCTATACATCTTCCAAGATGTTTGCTTGTTCTTCTGGCAGTCCATGATCTATTCAATATTCTTCACAAACACCATAATTCAAATGTGTCAATTCTTCTTTGGTCTTCCTTAGTCATTGTCCAGATTTCACAAGTATATGAAGTAATTGAAAATACCATGGCTTGGGTCACGCACACCATAGTCGTTAAGTAGACATGTTTTCTTTTTAACATTTTAAAGAGGTCTTTTGCAGCATATTTGCATAATGCAATATGCCATTTGATTTCTTGACTGCTGCTTCCATGGGTGTTGATTGTTGACTCAAGTAAGATGAAATCCTTGACAACTTCAATATCTTTTTATTAATAATAATAATAATAAAAACCACTGCTGTAGAGTTATATCTTTTATGATGATTAAAATTAAAGCCAACAACAGAACAACCAGATGAAATAATGCGAATATTCACATTGCCAAGAATGTAATCAATATCACAGAACAACTTGCATAGAAATTGCTGAATGGGAACCAAAACTGCTGTGTAAAATTTCACTGAAAACACAATAAAGTATGATTAAGGAAAAAAGAAACCCTAAAACCAATATTTTACGGCATTTGATATGTGCAATATATGTTTATTTACTTGCCTTATTGGATTCTCCAACCCTTTTACTCTTCCTTGATTTACTTACTAACTGAGCTCAGTATTTCAGGACTTCAACAATAAAACAGTTGAAAGTCGATTGTAAAACTACCTTACCAGCCCAGAATTTCTACCTCTAGCCAAGTTTCACATTTCAAACTACCTTCAAATCATTTCCTCTTGGAAATTATCTTTCAGACTCCAATTCAAACTATCCAAACTAAACTTACCTTCTCCCTGTCTGCAGGAAAGAGAGAATGGAGGAGAGACAATAACAACATCCCACCACCTCATTCTACCTCTAGATATGGAATTTCCAGAGCAGTCAATGGTGATATAATAAAGGAAAATTAGGCTCCATCTGTGGGTTTTTTTTTTTTTTTTTTCCCCTATCCATTTTTCTTCATCTTTGTCCTGGGACAAGGACCATTAAGCACAGAACAGTATGCAATATGGATGAACAGGTCCTAAATAGCATAGATTAATTCCATGCAAGTGGGCTTGAGCCTCAAAATAAGTAAACAAATTAGCTTGGTAAACAGAGATTGGGGAAGATGGCTTGAGAGGCAGACATCTCTAGAATTGGCTTTTAACAAATTAAATGGGGTTTCTAAAGGGAATGGAGAGGTTTCAAGAGGTTTGGAGGAAAAAAAAAAAAACTAAGCTTAGAGAACAGTGGCTTATGTTTGATCCAAACTGACTGAAAATGTCAGCCACCCTGGTTAAAACCAAGACAAAATACAATGGATATCTGTATTACCAACAACTGAACTGCTTTGAGGATTCAGAAACATACATACTCCTGGAAATTATGACTAGTGCCATACTAAGGAGGGATCCATAGAGAATACTGGGCTAGAGGAAACCACTTTGCAGCCCAGGGCAGGGAGTCAGAATTCCTGGCCAAGGAAAGGACCACAATGAAAAAGAGCTGGCAAATCATTTCCCATGAATGTCTCTGCTCTTATCATATAATTTATTTTCTATCCCATCCAGAGGCTGTAAGATATGATTAGAGTATGGTGTTGACCTGCAGCTTTCTTACTTTTTCCACCAATAATAAATGGCATTTTGTTATAATTATATTTTTCTTCCATTATTGAATATGAATTGACTTAGGTTTGGGTGAATTTTTATGTACTTTATAAACTGTAGAAGCTTGTGCCGAAGGGGGTGGGAGGCCGCATCTTCTGACCTCCTCTAACCCCACAAGGGGAAGACAGAATCACCATCAGTAGCCCAAGGCCTATCACTGCAAGGCCAGACATGCTGCCTCCCTCTAGCCCTTTCACCAGCCCTGACACCAACCTTTCCTCCCGCAGCACCCACCACCTCTCTGCTAGGTTTGATAATTTGCTGCAGTGACCACACAGAACGCACAGATTATGGGGTTTATTAGGAAAGCAACAGACTACAATTGAACCTCAGGAACATGCTCAGTCTCTCTTAGCCCACTATCTCTCAGCCAACGGTCTTTCTCAGTCTCTCTCAGCAGTGCGTGTCTCTCGGTGTCTCTTTATCAGCAGTGTGTGTCTCTCATGTCTCTCACCAGCACATCTTTCTCAGCCAGCAGTCAGAGAGACCCCTTTGGCCTCTAGGAGGGCTCCTTTTGAGCCTGGCACAGTGGCCAAACTAACCAATCATATCAGAATTCTAAACACCTGACAGAGAGTGAACTTCCCAGAACATTACTTTATGCCGCTCGCAACAGAAATACCCCAGGTGGATAACATTAACAATCAGGAGCTCCTCAGTTGCTCACAGCAAATTCCACCATGGAGTTTACAAAGACTTATGGCTAGAAAATCTATACTTTACTAAAGCACAGCATGGGAATCATGATAAGTTGAGATATCTTTGTAATTGGAAGCATAAGAAAAAGATAATGTATGCATTGGGCATCCAGGTAATGAACTATAGTAGATACCTATTTGAGATATCTTCCAAGACTTCTTTCAGATCTATACCTTAATCTACAGAAGAAGGCTCTTGGCAGGTGTGTATACCATGTGACCTACCTCTTATCCATAGTTGAGGAAACACAAACACAATCAAACAGACAAATAGACACACAGTTTCAAATGCTACTATAGGTTCCATGAGAAAGTAAATTAATGCATCTACAATTTTCTTCGAGCATAGTTCTCAGTATATAATAGGCATTGAAGGAATAGTATTTGGACTATCAAGGCATTTTTGTGAAGTGCCTAAGGCATTTGGCTGCTAACCAGAAGGCTGGTGATTCAAACCCACCTGCCACTCCATGGAAGGAAGACTGGGCAATCTACTTCCAAAAAGATTTAATGCCTCAGAAACCCAAAAGGGATCACTATGGGTCAAAATCAACTCAATGGCAGTGAGTTTGGTTTGCTTTGGTTTTTTGTAACATAGGTAAGGAAACTTGGTGGTACAGTGATCAAGCTCTAGGCTGTTAATGGAAAGGTCAGCTGTTCAAATTCACCAGCCACCCTGTTGGAGAAAGATGTGGCAGTCTACTTCTGTAAAGATTACAACCTTGCAAACCCTATGAGATAGTTCTACTCTGTGCTATAGGGTCACTATGAATCTAAATAGACTTGATGGCAATGGGTTTGGTTTTGGTTTATATAGCATGTTGTTGTTGCTGTTGTTTGCCATCAAGTCCACCCGGACTCATAGTGACCCCTCCTTGGGTTTCCGAGGCAGTATCACTACGGAAGTAGGATTGCCCAACCTTCCTTCCGAGGAGTGGCTGGTGGGTTTTGAACCACCAGCCTTCTGGTGAGCAGTCAAGTGCCTTAGGCACTATGCTACCAGACCTCCTTTATATAGCATAGGGAGATACAAAAAGCAGTGAAGTAATTTGTGTATGTTCTGTCTTGGAACATTGAGTAGTAGCTCCATGTGTGTTAGGTAGTAAAAACTACATTTAAAACTGTGAAAGATTTCTTAACCTCCAGGTTTGTTATCCCAAGTCATGTTTGTGCAAGGCAGGCTTTAAAATGAAAAAGGCCTGTTTCCTAAGTTCAGAAGCACTGATGAAAAGAGAAACTGAGACTATGATCTATTTGTAACCACTTTTTGAGATAGTAGAAAAAAAGTCATATAGGAGAGAGAGGAAAGGAGGAGACTAAAAGGAAAGTGGAGTAAGCTAAACCCTTAGTGTCTATGAAAATGAAGAAAGGTTGAGCTTGAAGACCTCAAACCCTGATAAGTTATGTTGGGGCTTAACAATAGAAAGACCATTTGCCTCCTGAGCAACAAATATGTATTAGATTAAATTACTGATGAGGAAGCTCTGGAGCCTAGCAAAGTGGTCAGCCTTAGAAGTATAGACTTAAGTGTTATCTACTCTGGAGAAGGAAGAGGTCACAAGTTATAAGACTACAAAGAGAAAATGAAGACAAATAAACTGAAGACAGAATCTACATTTAGTAGATTGGTAAATGATGAAGAACACACACACACAAAATGAACCAAAACAAAAAAACAGAAACAGTTGACTTCAGAAATAGGAGGAGAACTTATGCTGGCACAAGAGCGAAGGAAAAAGAATGTTCCATGTTGGGGACCAAGAAAAAGACCCCCAAAAACCATGATTGCAAGGGACATGTTCTAATTACAGTGAAGAGATGACAAGGCTTCTCTTATGATTGAGTGTTTGCTTTTAGAGATGGCAAGACCTCTCTGTGGTTGAATGTTACTTTAAGAGATGGCAAGGTCTCTCTCATTGTTAAATACTTAATTGGCAAAACATCAAAGTATTAAAAGTAGATGTTATTCTCCATGTTTTTTATTTTATTGGGATGTTTCAAACTTTGGGTCACTGTGTCCTAGTAAACATTTATCATTTTACACTCCTAATTACTGAGAAGACTTTTGTGATTGTTTTAATGACAACCTGTTATCCTTGAGCATGTAGAGGAGTAAAACTTTAGCTCTGTAGAGAATAAGCTGACTGTATGGATTCCAAGACTAATGATGTGATCATGTGCAAACATATAAATAAAGTAGAAAAAAGACATCAGGGGTCGCTCTCACAGAACATGCAGGGCGTCCACCTGGCCCCTGTTCCTTAAAAAATAATAAAAAAAAGAAAACCATTAATCCTTTTTTGTTGCTTCATTTTGTGACCTGTGTGGTTTTGCTGGTTGTGGCAGTTCCAGAATAGAAGAAAGAAGTTATATTAATTTCCTAGGACTGCTGTACAAAGTACTGCAAACCAAGTGGTTTAAAATAGAAATTTATTCTCTCTTAGCTCTGAAGGCTATGAGCTCAAATTCAAGATCTCAGCAGGACCATGCTCTCTCTGAAGGCTCTAAGGAATAACACTTCCTTGCTTCTTCCTGGCTTCTCATTGTTGCCAGCAATTCTTGGCATTCCTTGACTTACAGCTGCATCACTTCACTCTCTGCCTCCATCATCTTGCAGCCTTCTTCCCTCTGTTTATGTCTCTGTGTCTCCAAATTTCCCTCTTCTTATAAGGACATCCGGCACTGGGTTGGAGCTCATCTTATCCAATATGACCTCATCTTAACTTGATTACTCTTTTTTTCCCCTCTGGAGCGCAGTTTCACTCTGAGACATATGGGGTCACCATGAGTTAGAATCAACTCAATTGCCATTGGTTTTGTTTTCTTTATTTTTAACTTAATTACTCTTTTTTCTTTTTCTTTTTCACCCCTCCCACCCCTGGTAACCAACAAAGAAAATTTCCTTCAATAGATAAACCTTTCCTTAACTTTTACAATAACGGACTAATACAATATTTGTCCTTTTG
>NW_006921620.1:10069903-10075133 GCF_000298275.1 Orycteropus afer afer | reverse complement strand
TTGGGGTTTAGTCCACTTCTGTATCCTTCCCTTCAAGGCTCAGGGGTCCAAGATTATCTTCTGTGCCTGTGTTAATTGGTTTCCCTTTTCTTTGTTGAAGAGGGTGTGTGCAGTCCTTCTCCCTAGTCTGCCATCTTGCCGGAACTCCAACTTAATGACTCTTGCAACCACACTATTTCCAAATAAAGTCATATTCACAGGTACCAGGGATTAGGACTTAATTTCTTCTGGGGACACAACCCACAACAGTGGTCAAGTTTCAGAAAATGGTAAAGTAAAATAGGGCAATGACTAAGAACAATCAAGAAGGGAGTCATTAGCATGGCCCTGTTCTGTTTCTGGCACAAGAAGAAAATAAATGAGAACCATCGCGGGTGGTGGAGTTAAGCTTTTTGGGGAAACTATAGACCTCACAGAGGAGCTCTGGCAGCATAGTGGTTAAAGCATTTGGCTGCTAACCAAAAGGTCAGTGGCTTGAACCAATCAGCTGTTCTTCTCCAGGGGAGAAAGATGAGGCAGTCTGCTTCCATAAAGATTTACAGCCTTGGAAACCCTATGGGGCAGTTCTATTCTATCCTATAGAGTCACTATGAGTTAGAATTGACTACAAGGCAGTGGGTTGGGTTTTTTATGTAGACATTACACACACAGAACCTTAGTTTTCTTGGCTTCTTGAGGAATATAGATAAAAATAAACCAAAATCATAAATCTTTTCAAAAATTTTAGTGGTTCCCTAGTAATCATGGAATTAAAGTACCTACTCCTAAACCTGAACTATAAAGCCTGCCACAGTGAGACCTGTTTCTCTCTTCTCAGTCTTATTTTTATCACTCTTACAGGAACTCTTTTTTTAAAAAAAATTGTTGTGTGTATATATGTATAGATAGATAGATATATACATACATACATGCATACATACATACATACATACATAAACCAAACCCACTGCCATTGAGTCAATTCTGACTCATAGTGACCCCACTGGGTTTCTGAGGCAGTAAATCTTTATGGAAGTAGATTGCCCAGTCTTGCTTCGGCAGAGTGGCTGGTGAGTTTGAGCCACCAACCTTCTGTTTGTCTCTTCCTACCTGATCTTCACACCTGTCTATGCATTTACATATAGCCTGGTGTTTGGTATTAGTGGAAATGCAGTGTTATGCATGTACTAGTATTTGCCTCTGTTGTCTAGATCTTATGTGCATGTTCGAGTGTCTATTCTTTCCCCAATGTCATAATGCTGGTCACAGATGTCTTCCACACCATCCCTCCCCTCACCCAAATCAACATGTGACCCCCAACTAGTCTGAAATTTTCCCTCCCCTTTCCTCCCATCCCTGGTAACCAACAAAGTGAATTTCCATCCCTAAGTCAACCTTTCCTTGACTTTTTACAATAATGAGTTCATACAATATTTATACTTCTGCAATTGACTTATTTCACTCATCATAATGTCCTCTAAATTTATCCATATTGTGAGGTGATTTGTGTATTCTTCATCATTCTTTAACATTGCATAGTATTCTGTTGTGTGATTGTACCATAGTTTGGTTATCCATTCATCTCTGGATGGGCATTTAGGTTGCTTCCACCTCTTTGCTATAGTGAATGGTTCTGTGATGAACATGGGCATGCATATGTCTGTTCTTGTCCTGTTTCTCACTTCTTTAGGATATATTCCTATTAACGGATTTGCTGAATCAAATGGCATTTCCATTTTCAGTTTTTTAAGGAAGTGCCATACCATTTTCCATAATGGTTTTACCATTTTGCAGTCCTACCAGCAGTGTATGAGAGTTCCAATCTCTCCACAACCTTGTCAGAATTTGTTATTTTCTGTCTTGTTGAACTTTGCTATTATTGCTGGAGTGAGATGATATCTCATTGTTGTTTTGATTTGCATTTCTCTGATGGCTAATGATCGTGAGCATTTCCTCATGTGTTTATTGGCCACCAGTATATCTTCTTTAGTGAAGTGTCTCTTCATGTCCTTTGCCCATTTTTGAATTAGGTTGTTTGTCTTTTTGGTATTGAGGTATTGAAGTTTTCTATAAATTTTGGAGATAAGTCCCTTGTTAGATATTTCATGGCCAAATACATATATTTTCTCAATCTGTAAGTTCTCTTTTTACCCTTTTGCAGAAGTCTTTCAATGCACATAAGAATTTAAATTTTAAAAGGTCCCATTCATCTAGCTTCTGTTCCACTGTCAGTACATTTTGGCTTGATAGAGGATGCCCCCTATTACCGCTTCTATTTAACATTGTATTGGAAGTTCTAACCAGGGCAATAAGGCAAGAAAGAGAAATAAAAGGCATCTAAGTTGGCAAAGAAGAAGTAAAGCTATCTCTATTTGCAGATGACATGATCCTATACATAGAAAACATAAGAGACCCAGCAAAAAAAACTACTGAAACTAATAGAAGTGTTCAGCAAAGTGACATGGTACAAGGTCAACACACAAAAATCAGTTGGATTCCTCTACATCAACAAAGAGGCCTCTGAAAAGGAAATAAGGAACATAACACCATTTAAAATAGCTACCAAAAAGATAAAATACTTAGGAATAAATCTTATCAGGGACACACAAGACCTATACAAAGAAAACTATAAAACACTACTACAAGAAACTACAAGGGATCTACATAAATGGAAGAACATGCCTTGTTTATGGGTAGGAAGAATGAATATAGTGAAACTGTCAATACTACCTAAAGCAATCTAGACATCCAATGCAATCCCAATTTAGATTCCATCCACATTTTTTAAGGACCTGGAAAAACCAATCATAGTTTCATATGGAAAGAAAAAAGATCTCAGATAAGCAAAGCACTGCTGAAGAAAAAAAAACAAAGTAGGAGGTCTCACACTCCCAGATCTCAAAACCTACTATACAGCCACAGTAGTTAAAACAGTGTGGTATTGGTGCAATGACAGACAGATCAGTGGAATGGAATAAAAAACCCATAGATAGATCCATCCATCTATAGACAGCTAATCTTTGACCAAAGACCAAAATCCATAAAATGGGTGAGAGATAGCCTCTTTAACAAATGGTGCTGACAAATTTGGATATCCATTTGCAGAAAAATGAAACAAGACCCATACCTCACCCCATACACACACACACACACACACAAACAAAAAAAAAAAAAAAACTCAAGTTGGATCAAAGACTTAAATGTAAAACCCAAAGCTATAAAGCTCATCAAAGATAAAATAGGGGCAAATCTAGGGGCCCTACTCTACAGAATACATAGACTATCTTCTGCTCATTTTTCGATTAGGTTGTTTGTGTTTTTGATGTTGAGGTGTTTTCTATAAATTATGTTCATCTTGTTCTGCAATCATCGACTATTTGTTTCCAAATTTTTCCATAATCCTTAACAGAAGCTCAGTGCCCCATAAGCAATGACTCCTTCTTTCTCCCTCCATGCTATCCCTGGTCCTCATGAGAAAGCTTTGAAGTCTATACATTGGCCTATTGTAGATATTTTATATAAGTAAGATCCTATTATGTTTTTCCTTTTATGACTGACTCATTTCATTCTGTGTAATAATTTCACAGTTCTTACATGCTAGAGCATGTGTCAGGATTTCATACTTCAATGGAAGAGCAATATTTCATTGTATGTGTGTTCCACATTTTATTTATCCATTCATCTGTTGATGGACATTTAGGTTGTTTCCATCTTTTAACTATTGTGAATAGTGCTGCAAATTCTCTTGATTATATACCTAGGAGTGGAATTGCTGGATCATATGGTAACTCTATGCTTAACTTTTTGAAGGAGTGCCAAAATGTTTTCCAGAATAGCTGTGCTATTTTACAATTCCACCAATAATGAATAAGGGTTCTGTGGTAGTCATGTTTGTGTGTCAACTAGGCTGGGCCTGGTTGAGTGGCTGGGCAGCTGGTGGTAGTATTCCCCATGACGAGACTGGCAATCAACTCTGTGGTGGGATCTACCACAAGCAGCTGAGTAGCTGCCTTTAGGTATATGGTCTGCTTCCTGGATATAAGCAGGAGCTTTGGGAATGGTCTCTACCCTATGGCACACTTGGACCCTGCATGTAGCTGTGTCTTTGTTGAGCAGCCTGCTATTCTCTGCCAACCTTGAGACTTACAATGGACTTAAGTTAATGGCCTGCCATGTGGTTTGGTAATACCGGGACTGTGCCTTTTTACTTGTCAATCTTGGGGCTTCTAGCCTCAGCAGCCAGCAGCTGTCTGAGTGAAGTAACCCCTCTAGTTCCAGTGAGCAGGGAGCAGGATGCAGAGCTGGACCCCAAGGTTGAGGGGCTTTCACCCAGCCCATAGAGCCTGGCACTTTGAACTTGGACTTAAAGCCTCCAAATTGTAAGAATAAACTCCTGTTTGTTAAGGCCATCGCATTTGTGGTATATTTCTCATCAGAGCGGCACTAGGTAACCAGAACAGGTTCCAATTTCTCTACATCATCACCAACCCTTGTTAATGACTGTGTTTTTTTTTTTTTTTTTTTTTTTTTAAATATTCATCCTAAGGTGTGAAGTGGCATCTCATTTTGGTTTTGGTTTTCATTTCCCTAATGACTACTATGATAGGGGTTTGGTTTCAGTTTTAATGTCTATGGAGCATCTTTTCATGTTCTTTTTGGTTATTTGATTTCTTTTTTGGTGAAATATCAATTTAAGTTCTTTGTCTATTTCATAATTGGGTTGTTTGTCTTTTTGTTGTTAAATTAAGGCATTCTTTATATACTCTAAATATTAAATCCTTATAAGATATATACAAAAAAAAAAAAAAAAATCTCACTGCCATCAACTCAATTCTGACTCATAGCAACCTCCATTGGATTCCCAAGGCTGTAAATCTTTACAGAAGCAGAATGCCTTATCTTTCTTCTTTGGAATGGCTGGTGGGTTCCAACCACCAACATTTTGGTTAGCAGCCAAATGCCTTAACCACTACACCACCATAGCTCCTCTTTATAAGATATGTAGTTTCCAATTTTTTTCTGAGTCTACACATTGTTTCTTCACATAGTGGATAAAGTCTTTTGATGAAAAAAGTTTTTAATTTTGATGAAGTCCCATTTACCTATTTTGTCTTCTGTTGCTTGTGCTTTTGGTGTTTTCTTCTAAGAGTTTTATGGCTTTAGTTTTCATATTTAGGTCCTTGATCCACTTTGTGTTCATTCTCATATATAGTGTGAAGTAGGTTCAGCTTCTTTTTTTTTTTTTTTTTTT
>NW_006921620.1:10067164-10069373 GCF_000298275.1 Orycteropus afer afer | reverse complement strand
GTTGGGCAATCCTACGTCCGTAGTGATACTGCCTCGGAAACCCAAGGAGGGGTCGCTATGAGTCGGGTCCGACTCGACGGCACATAACAACAACAACAGTGGAGTATTGTAAAGATAAAATGTGTAAAACACTTAGAAAAATGTCTAGCTTTCAATAATGTTACTGCTTATTTATCATGAAACCTTCTTTTATCACTCTATTTGGATGTTATCTCAAGCTTGGCTTGTGTGTGTGCGTGTGTGTGCATGTGCTTTTGAGCATGTAACATGGTATATTTATTTGGTCGTTAGGTTTTACTTGGGATTTTCAGTCATCATTTGCATGTATTTCTCTTTTGAATTTGATTACAAGTTCTTTGAGGATAGAAGCCATGTCTCATAACTTCTTACTCTTTAACATCTAGACTATTTCTTTGTCATACATAAATGCTTGATAAGTAATTAGATGATGTATTTCTACCCAAGTTGTCTGTAAAACTCTAAAGAAAGACATTTATTAGGGACCTGATTATAAATAATTATCCATACACAATGGCTCATGCATATCAAACAATCAATCCTATTATTCAAATATTTAATCTGTAAAATAACTAACTTTCACATAAATAATAAGAGGTAAATCCTCTGTGTGTGTGTGTGTGTGTATGCGTTCTCAGATCACTGAACCACTGGCAGCTGACCACAGCCCAGAAAATCAGAGAAACAAGATTTAAACCTTATTTTCCTCTTGAATACCTCTTATAAGCACTACTTGAATTAATCTTTATCCACTGGGAAAGGCAATATATGCTAGTAGACTTTCTTCCACAATTGAAAGTTTATCAGGGAAGACAATAATTTCAGCAGAGATCAGGTGAGACATAAAGGTCTAAAGACCTGTTGGGTGCTGTGTATGTGTGTGTGGTGGTGGTGGGGGGGGGGAATGCCTTGTTTCTACAGGCAAAATAATTTGCTATTTAAATCACTTTTTCTTCGCAAAACGAGTGCAGAATTGGTTGTTGGAAAGGGCAAGTTGGCAGCCCTGTCTGTCTAATGCCCCCCCAGGATGATTCAAGATGAATAAGGAGACTTGGGGGTCTGAAGTTTATTACTTCATGAAGAAAAAAGCCCAGGGCCACAAGAGTTGCTCTCCCTCTTTATCTTCTGAGGCATGAGTTCAAATTCTCATAGCAATCCTGCAAACAATAGAGATTAGGAAACAAAGGCTAAGAGTGAAATAACATGGCTGGTAAAGATGTACCTAAAAGTGTGAGATTGTAAAACCTACTTTCTTTCCCCTAAACAGTCACATTCCACTTCCTTAAAATCATGGCTCTTTCTAATGCTTAATGTTACTAGTTACATTTTCAAATTAGGAAAGCTTTAGTTATAAAAGTCTGGATACTGCCTTAATCTACATTCTTATTTATTTATTTATTATTGTGATTTGGGTGAAAGCAAATTCACTTTCCGTATGTTGTTGTTGTTGTTAGGTGCCATCGAGTCATAGCGACCCTATGCACAGCAGATAGAAACACCGCCTGGTCCTGAGCCAGCTCCATGATTCTTGCCAGATTTGAGCCTATTGCCTCCACTGTGTCAATCCACCTCGTTGAGGGCCTTCCCCTCTTTGGTCGACCCTCCACTTTACCAAGCATGACATCCTTCTCGAGGGAATGGTACCTTCTGATGATATGACCAAAGTATGTGAGACGAAGTTTGGCCATTCTCACCTCCAAGGAACATTCTGGCTGCACTTCCTCCAGGACAGACCTTTTAATTCTTTGACCAGTCCACGGTACTTTTTGCATTCTTCGCCAATACCACACAGCTCAAAAGCATCAACTCTTCTTCAGTCTTCCTTATTCATTGCCCAGGTCTCACATGCATATGAGGCAATTGAAAATATCATGGCTTGTGTCAGATTCACCTTAGTCCTCAAGGAGGCATCTTTGCTCTTCATCACTTGAAAGAGGTCCTTTGCAGCTGATTTTCCCAGCATAGTGCCTAAGGCACTTGACTGCTAACCAGAAAGCTGGCAGTTCAAACCCACTAGCCATTCCTTGGAAGGAAGATGGGGCAATCTACTTCTGTAGTGATACTGCTTCGGAAACCCAAGGAGAGGTTGCTAGGAGTCGGGTCTGACTCAACAGCACATAACAACAACAATAACAACAACATACGTCCTCTGATGCCCTGACTGCTGCTTCCATTGACATCAATTGTAGAA
>NW_006921620.1:10061486-10062963 GCF_000298275.1 Orycteropus afer afer | reverse complement strand
CTTTGGGCGTCCCTGAGTTGTCTCTCCTCACCTGTATCCCTGGGGCTGATTCCTCTTCTGTCCAGGTTCAAGGCTTTTATCCCCTTCCTCCTGCTCTTCCGGCCTGCTACTCTGGACGGGCCTGAGTTTCCCCTCTCACCTAATCCCTTCAGCTGATTGCTCTTCTGTCCCAGTTCAAGGCTTTTATCCCCTTTCTCCTGCTCTTCTGGCCTGCTACTCTGGCGTCCCTGAGTTGTCTCTCCTCACCAGTAACCCTGGGGCTGACTTTAGAAGTAGTCTTTAGAAGCACATAAAAATTTAATTTTTAGAAGGTCCCATTTATTTGTTTTATCTTCTGCTGTTTGTTTTGGGTTATGCTTGACAGTCTATTTATGTCATATATTACTACTCACCATCAAATTGGATTCGACTCATAGTGACCCCTCCTTGGGTTTCTGAGGCAGTATCACTATGGAAGTTGATTGCCCAACCTTCTTTCTGAGAAGTGGTTGGTGAGTTTAAACCATAAGACTTCTGGTTAGCAGTCAAATGCCTTAGGTACTATGTCACCAGAGCACCCATGCCATATATTAGGGCCCCTAAATTTGGGTAAAAGTTTACAGAGTAAATTCACTTTCCATATGGCAGCTCACATACACTTTGTCTCATGGAACTTTACAGTTTTAGTTTGACCCATCTGGAGTTAGTTTTTGTGTATGGTGTAAGGTACAGATTTCATTTCATTTTTTCTGCAAATAGATATCCAGTTTTTCCAGCACCATTTGTTAAGCAGACAATCTCTTCCTCATTTAACAGATTTTGCCCCTTTGTCAAAGATCAGCTGATCATAGGTTAATGAATCTATTTCTGAGTTGTCAATTCTATTCCATTGGTCTATGTGTCTGTCGTTGTACCAATACCAGGCAGTTTTGACTACTGTGGCTGTATAGTAGGTTTTAAGACCTGGGAGTGTGAGACCTCCTACTTTGTTGTTCTTCTTCAATAATGCTTTGCTTATCCGAAGTCTCTTTCCTTTCCATATAAAGTTATTGATTGGTTTTTCCATATTCTTAAAGAATATCGATGGAATCTGGATTGGGATTGCACTGAAGGTATAGATTGCTTTGGGTAGAACTGACATTTTCACAATGTTCATTCTTCCTATCCATGAACATGGTTTGTTCTTCCATTTATGTAGCTCACATATGGTTTCTTGAAGTAGTCTTTTATGGGTTTCTTTGAACAGATCTTTTGTGATCCTAGTATGGTTTATTTCCAGGTATTTTATCTTTTTAGTAGCTATTATAAATGACGTTGATTTCCTTGTTTCCTTTTCAGCAATCTCTTTGCTGGTGTAGAGGAATCCAACTGATTTTTGGATGTTGATCTTGTATCCTGCTACAATGCTAAATCTCTCAATTAGTTCCAGTAGATTTTTGACTCAGTCTCTTGGGTTTTCTAGATATAGGATCATATCATTAGGAAATAGTGATAGTTT
>NW_006921620.1:10048835-10052518 GCF_000298275.1 Orycteropus afer afer | reverse complement strand
CAGCCACTCCTCAGAAGGAAGGTTGGGCAATCTACTTCCATAGTGATAATACCTTGGAAACCCAAGGAGGGGTCACTATGAGTCAGGTCCAACTCGACAACACATAACAACAACAGCAACCACAACTATGACTGTGGAGTCATCTATTTTCCTTTTCAATTCTGTTAAAGTCTGATTTCTGTATTTTGAGGCTTTTTCATGGGGTCCATATTTTTTATGGTTATATCTTCTTGTTCAATTGATCCTCTAATTATTATATAATGTACTTCCTTGTCTCTTATGGTGGTTTTTGTCTTAAAGTCAATTTGATCAGAAATTAATATTGCTACTCCTGCTCTTTTTTGGTTGCCATTTGTTTGATCTATCTTTTTCCAACCTTTGATTTTTAGTCTGTTTTTGTCTTTTTCTCTAAGGTGTGTCTCTGGTGGACAGCATATTGATGGGTTACGTTTTCTTATCCAGTCTGCAACTTTCCGTCTCTTGAGTAGTGCGTTTAATCCATTGACATTCAGTATAATTATCAACAAGTATGAATTTGTTGCTGTCATTTTGTTAAGTGTTTTTTCTTGGTGTTCCTTGTTTCTTCATTCTGTATAATTTTCTGTGCTAAGCTCATTATGTTTGTGATCATATTCTCATTTCCTTTGCTGCTGTTGTTTTAGTATTTACTAAATATTTTTGATGGTCCTCTTTTTCATTGTGATGTGAAGGTTCATCATTTTTTCTGTGAGGTTACCCTATGGTTTATAATTTTTTCCCTGAGTTTAGAATAGTTCATTCTAAGTCACGACTCTCTTGACTTCCTCACCATTTAGAAGTTCTATAACTACACTATTTTTTTCCTCTTTTTGGTTTGTAGTTGTCCTCATTTGCCAGTTGATGTCTCTGGTTCTGTGTTTGCAATCTTGTAAGCTTATTTTACTTTGGATACTTCTATAGCTGTGTTGGTTTCTGGGTTATGTCATCTTGTGTATTAATGGTCAGTTGTTGTTTGCTATTATTGGCTTTTGTTCAAAGGACTCTCTTTAGTATCTCTTGTAAAGTTGGTCTAGTTTTAACAAATTCCCTTAGTTTCTGCTCATCTGGAAATCTACTAATTTCACCATCATATTTGAGGGACAATTTTGTTGGTATGTATTTCTTGGTTGGAATTTTTTTTTTTCTTTTAGGGTTTTATATATACCAGCCCATTGCCTTCTCATTTGCATGGTTTCTGCTGAGAAATCAGAGCTTATTCTTACTGGTTGTCCTTTGTAGGTAACTTTTCATTTTTCCTGTGCTGCTTTCAGGATTCTTTCTTTGTCTTTGATTTTGATGAGTTTGATCATGAAATGTCTTGGTGATTTTGTTTTGGGATCTATCCTGTTTGGGGTTCGTTTGACTTCTTGAATGGATATATTCTCATCTTTCATCATATCAGGGAAGTTCTCTTCCAACAAATCTTGGATAATTTTCTCAGTGGTTTTCTTTTTCTTTTCCTGTTCTGGAATTCCAATTACATGTAAGTTATTTCTTTTGATGATATCCTACATGTTGTTTTGATCTTTTTTCTGATTGATCCTTTTCCAAAGAAGTATTCAGGTATTTGTCTTCAATCTCATTAATTCTGTCTTCCATTGATTCCATTCTATTCCTTGACCTTTCAATGTGTTATCTATTTCTGAAAATTTATTATTAATCTTCTGGATTTCTACCCATAGATTTTGTAGCATTTCTAATTTTTCATTTATTTTGATTTATTTTGTCATTTGGTCCTTGTATTTTCTTCCAGAATTCTTCCAAAGGGTCACAGACTTGAAAACTCTATGGAGTGGTTCTATTCTGCATACATGGGGTTGCTATGAGTCAGAATTGACTCAACAGCAACAAATAAACAAAAATTTATAATGAAACCATATTACACTCTCTTCACACTTCAAGGGCATTGTCTAATTAATCTTCACAATTCATGAAGAAAATATACATTACTTCCATTTAACAGATGAGGAAACTCAGACTTACAAATAGTAAGATAAAGAGTCAGAAATTGCTAGGGGGTCTACTGAACTCCCAAACTAAGTTCTTAATGACAGCTGTTCTATCAAACACAGCCAGAAAAATTCATCTACCATTTCTGTGACACTGAAAATTTCTACCTCCCTCTTTGAAATAAAACTTCCGGTTGTAGTAGAACTGGTATCCACAAATGTTTCTAAATCACTAGGTTATTTTTTTTTTCCTACTGTTTAAGAAAATTTGGATTTTTCAAAGATTTTTCAGCAAAAGCAGAAATAGCAATCCAGTCAGAGTACTGGATTCAGTCCATTGGAGTAGCTAGAGAAAAGTTCTGTGAGTGGGAACTGCTGCAGACATGGACTTTATACTGACCTGGTTCTGAAAGTTCTGTGCAAGCAACACGTTAAGTGAAATATCAGACAAACAGCAAGATCCAAAATAAAGAAATAAGCTTCTAGGAAGGCCTATCTCTATTTGAGAGTCTGTGTGAAGTGATGATTTTCCTGGCATTGCTCAGAATGTTTATGCTAAGACCCAGTAGTGTTTTCTACTTTACTCCATCTCCTAATCAGCTGAGTTTGTAAAAGCCACATTAGTGCAATCAGTTGTCTTTCTCTAGAGGAAAGAGTAGAACAGAAGAATTCTTTACCTACTCCTAGGAAGTAACCTAAACTTACATCTTTTGTACCTAGGAAGTATCTACATACTAGGAGACATTCAAAACAGAAAAAGTGGATCATGCAAACCTCAAAATCTATTTACCACCTTAACTAAGTGTTCAAACATAACATACAGATAATGGGACAAATCTACATCATGTGCTGTGTGTGCACAGCATCATCCATGAAGTACTACTCTTTACCAAAATACAAACAAAATGTAATCTTGAGTCTAGTTATGAAGAAACAAATGAATTCAAACTGAGAACCACTCCACAAAATAACTGGCCTGGACTCAAAATAATGTCAGCACTATGAAATATGAAAATGAATTAATGAATGAGGAACTGTTGTATATTAAAAGAGACTCGAGAGATGACAACTAAATGCAAGATGGAATCCTTAATTGTATCCTAGGTTTTCTAACAAGAGGAGTAATCTGAATATGAACTATATATTAGATAATAGTACTGTATTGAGTTCAGTTCCCTGAATTTTATTTATGTAGGAAAATATTCTTATTCTTAGAATAGAATAGGACTATTCCTATTCTAGAAGTAGCAAGATATCAGAAACTACTTCTCAAATAGTCCTGCCAAATATATATCATAGTATATAAAATGACCTGCTTATATATAATTCTCCATATACAATGACAAATGAACATCAGAGAATTCTATTACTCAAATATTTAGATCTGTAAAATAATTAACTTTCACAAAAGTAGGAAAAGGTAAATCCTATGTGTATACGTATGTATGTGTGTGGTGTGTATGTGTGTCTGTATATACAAACACACACACACACACACACACAAAACCTCACTGCCGTCAAGTCAGATCCTACTCGTAGCAACCACTCCTTGGGTTTCCAAGGCAGTATCACTATGGAAGTAGATTACCCCATCTTCCTTCCAAGGAGTGGCTAGTGAATTTGAACTGCCAGCCTTCTGATTAGCAGTCAAATGCCTTAGATGTTACATTACCAGAGCTGTGTGTGTATATATATATATATGTGTGTGTGTGTGTG
>NW_006921620.1:9999165-10048735 GCF_000298275.1 Orycteropus afer afer | reverse complement strand
TGAATTTTTAATGTTAAAAAGTTAGAGAAAAAATTGTAAAAATAAATTCATTTCTTTGAACTACAGTAGTTGAAATTTTGACATTAATGGATAAATGAGCAGTCTTGGTCAGCTGTGTTGGAGAAATGTATTTCATTCATCTCATTCATTCAATAAATTGTTATTGAAGATCCACCATACATCAGCTACTATGCCAGACTACAAATACAAAGATCAATAAGATATTAATCCTGCCCTCAAGAAGCTCACACACAGTTTTATAGAGAGATTACTTTCTAGTTCAGTTTATGGGATATCATCTGCCAACACCATTTTTTTTTATAGTATGTTCTGTTATAGTATTAAATGATCACATTTTTTAAAAAAGTGAGACAAAATTCTAATATTAAAAGATGTGTTGGCTATGGTCAATAGGTACTCAGCATCAATTTGTATCCTTTTTTATGAATCTTGCCCTAAGGGAACAAAAATTTCTCATTCTTGTAGCTAGAGATACAAATGCAAATTAATTTTGCCAATTAAATACACATACATGAAGTCTGGATATTGAAAAAAGATTAAAGAGCAGCTTCCCGTTAATCTGGTTCTGGCCATCATGGTCATCAAAACCACCAAACCAAAACTCACTGCCGCTGAGTCAGATCTGACTCACAGCGACCACTCCTTGGGTTTCTGTCATGGTCATAGAGACATGATTGTCAAGAGGCAGTTGTGGTTGGACTCGGCTTTCCTATGTTTAGTCATTGGTCTTACCTCAGTCCAGTGGCAGTTGTGGCAGCAGTAGTAGTAATAGCGGGGGAGCAGCAGCTCCCTGTTGCCTTGACTACAGCTATGATGGTATGCCCTTAAACTCACTAGTCCAATAGTGACTCATCAGACACTCCCCAACTTCCAGTCCTTTAGTGTCTTTTTTTCTTTTAACAATTTTGTCACTACCTAATCTATATTAAATCACTTACCATTTTAAATACAGTGTTCTGTTTGCTACCCTGAGCTTTGACTAATAAATATTACTTGCCATTACCGATAAATAATAGATTGTTGGCTTCCTGAGTTTTATCTTAAAATTGAGTTGCGAGCCTATTTCTTATTTGAAACATCAGATTGTATGAGCTTAATTTGAACTTCCGATATTGTCCACTGAGTTCGGTAATGGTTGGGGACAAGACCAAAAGGGAGATTTTTTGAAAAATCAAATCTCACTTCTCTGGCACCAAACTGTAGAGATCAATCAAGTCAAATATCAATTTATCATCTGTTCTGTTCTTTTCTGTTCTGCCACCAGCTATACATGCTACTCCTCTTCCTCTGACCCTAACCATCCAGAGCTAGACCAGACATCAAAGTTAAAGGATAACAGACTACCAAGTATGTGGGTGTGTGTAAATGTTCCACCACTTATCTGCCACTTTGTCATATTGTGGTGGCTTGCATGTCACAGTGCCAAGATAGAAATATGCCACTGGTATGCCAAATATCAGCAATGTCACCCGTGGTGGACAGGTTTCAGTGAAGCTTCCAGATGAACAAACTAGGAAGAAAAACATAGCCAGGACACTTCTGAAAAAATTGGCCACTGAAACCTTATGAATATCAGGGAAACATTGTTTGATATAGTGCTGCAAGATAAGTCTGTCAGGTTAGAAGCATTCAAAATACTAGTAGGAAACAGCTGCCTCCTCAAGGTAGAGCTGACCTTAATATCATGAATGGAGTAATGCTTCTGTTCTTTCACTTGCTGACATGGCAGAACTCAAAATGAAAAGAAACAGCTGAAAACATTCATTAATAATCAAATGTGGAAAGTACAAAGTGTGAATCTAAGAAAACTAGAATTACTGAAAATTGAAATGGAACAAATAAATATGAATATCTTAGGCATTAGTGAGCTAAACTGGACTGGTATTAGCAATTCTAATTCAGACAAACATATTTTCTGCTATACCAGAATGATAAAGAGGAATTCCATTTCAGTCTTTTGATAAAAGAACATTTCAAGATCTATCATGAAATTCAATGCTGTCAGTGATAGCGTAATATCCATCTACCTACAAGGAAGGCCAGTTAATACTACTATTATTTAAATTTATGCACCAGCCACTAAAGCCAAAGATGATGAAATTGAAGATTTTTACTAAACATGCAATCAAGATGTACCGATAATTACCAGTGGTTGGAATGTGAAAAAAAGAACTCTGGTGATGCAGTGCTTAAGGCATTTGACTGCTAACCAGAAGGTTGGTGGTTCATACCCACCAGCCACTCCACAGAAGGAGGATGTGGCAATCTACTTCAATAAATATTTACCTCATGGGAAACTCAATGGGGAATGCTATGATGGCAGTGGGTTTGGTATATGTATATATATTGGAATGTGAAAGTTAGAAACAAAGAAAAAGAACTGGTAGTTGGAAAATATGACAATCTTGATGATAGAAATGACACTGGATATCACATGAAAGAATTGTGCAAGACCAACAACTTATTCATTGCAAATTCCTTTTCTCAACAACATAAACTGAACTTTGACAGATGTAATACACAGGAATCAAATTGACTATATCTGTGGAAACAGACAATGGAAAAACTAAATATCATTAGTTAGAACAAGGCCAGTGGCCAACTGCTCAACAGACAATCAATTGCTTATATGCAAGTTTAAGTGGAAGGAGAAGAAAATTAAAACCAGTCCACAAGAGCCAAAATACAACCCTCAGTAAATCGTTCCTGAATTTAGAGGCAATCTGAAGAATAGATTTGACACATTGAACATTAATTATTGAAGACCTGATGGATTGTGGGATGACATCAAAATCATCCTAAATGAAGAGAGCAGAAGGTCATTAAAAAGGCAAGAACAGAAGAAAAGACAGATAGATGTCAGAAGAGACTCTGAAATTTTCTCTTGACCAGAGAGTAGCTAAAGCAAATGGAAGAAATGATGAAGAAAAATTGCTGAATGGAAGACACCGAAAGGCAATTCAAGAAGAGAAAAAATATAATGAAATGTGCAAAGAACTGGAGTTAGAAAATCAAAAGAGAAGAACATGCTTGGCATTTCTCAACCTGAAAAAACTGATGGAAAAATGTCAACCCTCAATTTGCAATACTGAAAGATTCTATAGGGAAAATATTGAATGATGCAGGAAGCATCAAAAGAAGATGGAAAGAATACAGTCACTGTACTAAAAAGAATTGGTCAATATTCAACCATTTAAGGAAGTAATATATGATCAAGAACGGTGTTGAGGGAAGAAGTCTAAGCTGCACTGAAGGCATTGGTGGCAAAGAAGGCTCCAGGAACTGATGAAATACCCATTGAGTTGTTTTAACAAATAGATACAGCACTGAAAGCACTCACTCCTTTATGCCAAGAAATTTGGGATATAGTTACCTGGCCAATTGACTGGAAGAGATATATATTTGTGCCGATTTTAAAGGAAGGAAATTCAAAAGAATGTGGAAATTGTGGAACAATATAATTAATATGAAGTACAAGTAAAATATCAATTAATATCAAGTATAAGTACAATTTTGCTGACAATTAAAAAAATAATTGCAGCAGTATATTGACAGGGAACTACCAGAAATTCAAGTTGGATTCAGAGGAGGACACGAAACGAGGGATATCATTCATTGTTGATTTCAGATGGATCTTGGCTGAAAGCAGAGAATGCCGTAAAAATGTTTACTTGTATTTTGCTAACTATGCAAAAGCATCTGACTGTGTGGATCATTACAAATTATGGATAACATTGAGAAAAATGGGAATTCCAGAACACTTCAGTGTGCTCATGAGGAACCTGTACATAGACCAAGAGGCAGTCATTAGAACAGAACAAGAGGATGCTGTATGGTTTTAAATCAGGAAAGGTGTGTGTAACAGTTTTATCTTTTTACCATACTTATTCAGTCTGTTGTTGTTGTGTGCCATTGAGTCAGACCTTACTCATAGCAACCCCTCCTTGGGTTTCCAAGGTGGTATCACTATGGAAGTAGATTGCCTAACCTTCCTTCTGAGGAGTGGCTGGTGGGTTTGAACTGCCAGTCTTCTGGTTAGCAGTCAAGTACCTTAGGCACTATGCTACCAGAGCTCCTTATTCAGTCTGTACGTAGAGCAAATAATCCAAGATGGGCTATGTGAAGAACACAGCATCAGGATTGGAGGAACTCATTAACAACTTGCAATATGTAGATCACACACCTTATTTGCTGAAAATAAAGAGGACTTGAGACATTAACTGATGAAGATCAGAGACAACAGTCTTCAGTATAGATTGTATCTCAACATAAAGAAAAAAAAAAATCCTCACAAACTGGACCAATTAGCAACATCATGATAAATGGAGAAAAGACTGAAGTTGTTAGGGATTTCATTTTACTTGGATTCACAATCAACACTCATGGGAGCAGCAGTCAAGAAATCAAGTGACCTATTGCTTTGGGCAAATCTGTTGCAAAAGACCTCTTTATTAGTGTTAAAGAGCCAAGATGTCACTTTGAAAACTAAGGTGTCCCCGACCCAAGCCACAGTATTTTTAATAACCTCATATACATGTGAGAGTTGGACAATGAATAAAGAAGGCCACAGAGGAATTAGCACATTTGAGTTGTGGTGTTGGTGAAGAATACTGAATGTAACATGAACTGTGAGAAGAACAAACAAATCTGTCTTGGTGGAAGTAAAGCCCGGATGCACCACAGAAGCAAGAATGGCTAGACTTTGTTTCTCATACTTTGTTCATGCATCAGAAGGTACCATTCCCTAGAGAAGGAAATCATGCTAGGTAAAGTAGAGGGTTAGCAAAAAGGGGGAAGACCCTCAATTAGGTGGATTGACACGGTGGCTGTGAAGAAGTACTCAAGAATGGCAAAGATTGTGAGGATGGCACAGACCGGGCACTGTTTCATTCTTTTGTACATAGCATCACTATGAGTCTAAACTAACTCAACAACACCTAACAATTACAACAACCAGTGCCTTTCCAAGATTTTCCCAAAGAATTTCTTCACCCAACAATCTTCACTAATCTATCTGATCATATCTTCATGTTTCTTCCCTTCATTTCATAATCTACTTCTTTTTTACTTTTTAATAAGAATCAACACTTAGATGATGTTTGATAGTTTACTAAACATTTTCAAAAAATATTTTTGTTATGAAGTGGGTTTTATTAACCTAAGGAGCTCACATAAGACATTTTGCCTGCTAACCAGAAGGTTGATGGTTCAAACCCACCAGCTGCTCAGCAGAAGGAAGTTGGGGCAATCTACTTCCCTGAAGATTTACCATCTTCAAAACGTAATGGGGGTTACTATGACTTGGAGTTGACTTGATGGTAGTGGTTTTTTTGGTTTACTGACATACACATTTGGCAGATAAAGAAACTGAGATTCAGAGACTTATTCACAATCAACATTCGTGGAAGCAGCAGTCAAGAAATCATATGACCTATTGCTTTGGGCAAATTTGCTGCAGATTTGGATTTCTTATCCAGCATTCTTCAGCTATGAGTGAAGAAGTAGATACAAGACTGAACCTAAGTATTTTATTTCTTTTACTATGTGATCATGCCTTTACCCCAGCATCAGAATTTATACTTCAATAGAGAAGAGAATTGCACTATGGGCTATTGTGTTTCAAAAGGTATGGGATGGAGCAAATGTCACAGAAATTTGAAATCAAAGGAAGCTGTAAATGGAAGGTAGTTTCTTTTGTCCCATTTTCTCATACTGTGCTCTTGGGAGCCCTGGGTAACCTTTGGGTGTCTTCAGGAGTCCATGAGGGTGGGAGAATTGTGTGCTGGATAACCCATCAATCAGAAAACTTTCATCTCTTCTACACATTGAAATTTCACTAAATATTCTTTCAGACACAATATTCCCTAGCTTTAAAAAAAAAGTTTAAAAACCATTGCTCAGACAAACAAGCAAAAGAAAAACTGAATAACCTCCTGCTCTAGTCCAAATCTTAGACAGGGTAAATAATTTTCCCAAAGTCACACAGCTCATAGCAGCATAGAACCAGAAAGACCTGCAACTCAGTTCTTCCAAGTCCCATCCCAGGGCTCTTTCTACCACACCATGATAAATGCTACCTATCTGGAGAAAAAAAGTCATTTAAAAGCCCATTACAGAAATGACAAACCAGGAGCCAGAAACAAAATCTTGAGGAAAAAAGTAGGCCAAGTGCTGTTCTGAGGTCTGAGAAGGCCATTTTAGTCTACTCAGGCACTGATTCAATTTTTCATTTTGGCATCATTAGAGCTTTCTTCTTTCTCATGTCCAGGTACAACTTATTTTCAGAAAACTCACTACAGACAATTATCTACTTGGGGAAATTAATGAGATTCTTATTTAATGATGCTCCTTGTCCTCCTATACAGAAAGATAAATTAGAATTTGTCCCAAAAACAATTTACAAAGAGATGAAAAAATATACTTTAGCATTCACACACAGCCCCAGGTAAATGAAAAATAAAAGTTACACATAATAAGCATGGAAAATAGAATCAACATGTTAATAATAATATAATGTAAGGAAATCATTCACCAGAATACTCAGGTAATGAATGGGCATATCAATGTAATTTTCTCATGACTGATACAATCAAAAAGTGATGATTTTAGCCCTCACTAAAATTTCTGATGTAATTTTAATCATGCTTTAAACAAAACTATGATATTCTTAATGCAAATTATTTAATAATATATAATATTATATTGCTTCTGGATAATCATTCTGAATATGAATTCTCACTGAGCTCCATAAAGGTGAGAAAACTAGATATAACACAGTTTATTCCAAAAGCCATGGGGCCCCAGTGGTGCAGTGGTTAAAGCACTTGGCTGCTAACCAAAAGATCAAAGGTTCAACTCACCAGCTGCTCCACAAGAGGAAGATGTGCCAATCTGCTTCCATAATGATTTAGAGCTTTGGAAAACCTATGAGAAGCACTATCCTGTCCTATATGATTACTATGATTTGGATTTCAGTATTGATTACACCTCAACATAAAGAAAAGAAAAAGCCTCACAAGTGTACCAATAAGCAACATCATGATAAATGGAAAAGAGATGCAAATTGTTAAGGATTTCATTTTACTTGAATCCACAATCAATGTCCATGGAAGTAGCAGTCAAGAAATCAACTGTCACAGTGCATTAGGCAAATCTGCTGCAAAAGGTCTCTTTTAAGTGTTAAAGACCAAAGATGTCATTTTGAAGATTAATGTGCACCTAACCCAAGCCACAACATTTTCAATACCCTCATATGCATCTGAGACCTGGACAATGAATAAAGAAGACCACAAAAGAATTAATGCATTTGAATTGTGGTATTGATGAAGAATGGTGAATGTACCATAGACTGTTAGAAGAATGAAGAAATCTATCTTGGTAGACGTATAGCCTGGATGTTCCTTAGAAGGAAAAATGGCTAGATTTCATCTCTCATACTTTGATCATGTTGCCAGAAGGGAACAATCTCTGGAGAAAAATATCACAATTGGTAAAGGAGAGGGTCAGTGAAACAGGGAAAGACTCTCAATGAGATGGGTTTACACAGTGGCTGCAATGATGGGGTCAAGAATGGCAAAGATTGTGAGGATGGAGCAGGATTGGCAGTGTTTCATTCTGTTGGATCTAGGGTCCCTATAAGTCGGAACTGACTTGACAACACCTAACAGCAACATAGGAATGTTAGGGAGTGACTTCAGGTACCAACCATAGCTTGGGAATCCCACAACACCCTCACTTTTGGCTTGCTGGCTATGAATTGGGGTATGGCTCTACCTCCTCAGAACGTCAAACATAAGCTCTGTCTGAATTGACTGATTTTTCTTTCAGATATGTGTCATGTTATTCTGCTTCTTTTCATAGACAGTAATTTTTTTGCAAGATTCTAGACATTGGAAATGTTAGTTTGCTGTGTGTCTGGATTTTGTTTTCTTCTTTTTAAGAATGTTGAAATTTTGTTTAATGGACATTATAGTTGCATGACTCAGTTTGATCCTTCTGAGACTTGTTTTTATGTTTTGTTAGGGCAAGTCAAGTCTAGGACAGCCTTTATGTCTGGTTTATCCCTGCAGTTAAGGCCTTATCCAACTGGATGCATGCTTTAGGTGTTGAAAGTAATCTAATAAACTATTCAGAACTCGAACATTTCTCGGCCCTTAAGGTCCAGGAATTGTTTTTTTTTTTTTTTTTTTTAATAACTTCTTCAGTTCATTGTTTGTTCTTATAGAATTTCATCACATGCATATGCAGCTCAGTATTCAAGCGAAGACAGAGGGAACTCATATGCATATTTCTGGAGCTATTATTCTGAGTAACTCTCTCTGCTCTACTGTTTTGCTCTACAAAATCTAACTTGTTCACCCTCTCTGAACTCGCATGTCTGACTCCACAATTTAGTGACACTTCAGTGCTCTGGGTTCCCTTTCCTATTGCCACAGAATGGAAAGTGTCTGTAGGCAAGACTCTAGACAATTTTTTTTTCTTTTCTTAGGACTCACAGTCATGTTCTACCTCATATCCAATGTGAAAACAGTTGTTTAGTATATTTTGTCCAGTTTTTTAATTGTTTATAGTGGAATGGAAATTCAAGAGCTGGTTGTTCTCTCACAGAAGTGGAAGTAATTACAACTTTAAGAAAGAAAATTATAGACAAATTTTAAGTAAAACTGCCTTTTGGAATAACCAAAACCCATTGTTGATAAGTTGATTCCAAATCAACTGTAGTCTCTGATCTTCGTTAGTAAGTGCTTCAAGTCTTCTTCACTTTTAGCAAACAAGGTTGTGTGATTTACTTATTGTGGATTATTAATAAGTTCCTCCAGTCTTGATGCCACATTCATCACATAGTCCAGCTTCTCAGATTATTTGCTCAGCAGACAGACTAAGTAAGTATGGTGAAAGGATGCAACTCTGATGCACTCCCTTCCTAATTTTAAACCATGCAGTGTCCCCTTGCTCTGTTCAAATGACAGCCTCTTGGTCTATGTATAGGTTCCTCGTGAGCACAATTAAGGGTTCAGGAATTCTCATTCTTCTAAAACCTATCCATAATTTGTTATGATCCACACAGTCAAATACTTTTGCATAGTCAATTAAACGAGTAAACATCTTTGGGTATTCTCTGCTTGCATTCAAGATTCATCTGACATCAGCAATGATATCCCTCATTTCATGTCCTTCTCTGAATCCAGCTTGAATTTATGGCAGTTCCCTGTCAATATACCATTGTAACTGTTCTGAATTATCTTCAGCAAAATTTTACTTGTGCTTGTTGTTGTTGTTATTAGGTGCCATCTAGTCGGCTCTGACTCATAGCAACCTTAAGCACAACAGAATGAATACTGCCAGCCTCACAATCCTTGCTATATCTGAAACCATCGTTGCAGCAACTGGGTCAGTTGATCTCACTGAGGGACTTTCCCTTCTTCACCGACCCTCCGCTTTACCAAACATGATATCCTCCAGGGAATGGTCCCTTCTGACGATGTGACCAAAGTAGGTGAGATGAAGTCTGGCCATTCTCACTTCCAAGGAACATTCTGGTTGCACTTCTTCCAGGACAGATTGGTTCATTATTTTGACAGTCCATGGTACTTTCAGCATTCTTCACCAACACCGCAACTCAAAAGTATCAACTCTTCTTTGGTCTTCCTTGTTCATCCAGCTCTCACATGTGTAGGAGGCAATTGAAAATACCATGGCTTGGGTTAGGCGCACCTTAGTCTTCAAGGAGACATCTTTGCTCTTCAGCAATTTAAAGAGGTCTTTTGCAGCAGATTTACCCAGTGCAAACATCTTCTGATGTCTTGACTGCTGCTGTCATTGGTATTGATTGTGGAACCAAGTAATATGAAATCTTTAACAGCTTCAATCTTTTCTCCATTTATTGTGATGGACTTATTGGTCCAGCTGTGAGGATTTTCATTTTCTTTGTGTCAAGATGTAATCCATATTGCAGACTGAAGTCTTTAATCTTCATCAGTAAGTGTTTCAAGTCATCCTCACTTGCAGCAAGCAAAGTTGTGTTGCCTGCATATGGCAGGTTGTTAATGAGTCTTCCTCCAGTCTGATGCCACGTTCTTCTTCATATAGTCCAGCTTCTCAGATTATTTGCTCAGCATACAGATTGAATAAGTATGGTGAAAGGATGCAACCCTGATACACTGTCTTCCTGATTTAAAACCATGAAGTATTCCTTTGTTCTGTTCAAATGACAGCCTCCTGGCTTATGTACAGGTTCCTCATGAACACAATCAAGTATTCTAGAAGTCCCATTTTTCTTAACGTTAGCCATAATTTGTTATGATCCACACAATTGAATGCTTTTGCAAAGTCAATAAAACACAAATAAACATCTTTCTGTTATTCTTTGCTTTCAGCCAAGATCCATCTGACATCAGCAATGATACTTCTTGTTCCACATTCTCTTCTGAATCCAGCTTGCACTTCTGGAAGTTCTCTGTCAGTATACTGCTGCAACTGTTTTGGATTATTTTACTTGTGTGTGATATTGATGATATTGTTTGATAATTTCCACATTCTGTGGGATCACCTTTCTTTGGAATAGGTACAAATATGGATCTTTTCCAGTCAGTTGGCCAGGTAGCTGTCTTCCAAATTTCTTGGCATAGCTGAGTGAGTACCTCCAGTGTGGCATCCATTTGTTGAAATGCTCAGTGGGCATTCCATCAATTCCAGGAGCCTTGTTCTTTGTCAATTCCTTCAGTGCTTTGACTTCTTCCTTCAGTACCATTCGTTCTTGAACATATGCCACCTCCTGAAATGGATGAAAATCTATCAGTTCTTTTTGGTACAGTGACTTTGTATTCCTTCCATCTTCTTTTGATGTTTCCCACATCATTTAATATTTTGCCCATAGAATCTTTCAATATTACAACTTCAAGGTATGAATTTTTCTTCACTTTCAGCTTGAGAAATGCCAAATGTGTTCTTCCCTTTTGGTTTTCTAACTCCAGGTCTTTGCACATTTCATTCTAATAATTTGCTTTGTCTGCTCGAGTTGCTCTTTGAAATCTTCTGATCATCTCTTCTATCTTGTTATTTCTACCATTTGCTTTAGTTACTCACCACTCATGGGCAAGTTTCAGAGTCTCTTCTGACATTCATTTTAGTCTTTTCTTCCTTTCCTGTCTTTTTAATGACCTTTTGCTTTCCTCATGGATAATGTTCTTGATGTCATTCCACAATTTTCTGGTTTTCAGTCATTGGTGTTTAGTGCATCACATGTATTCTTTAGATGGTCTCTAAACTCAGATGGCACGTAATCAAGGTCATATTTTCGCTCTCATGGACTTTTTAAAATTGTCTTTAGCTTCATCTTGAACTTGCATATGAGCAGTTGATGTCTGTTCCACAGTCAGCACCTCGCCTTGTTTTGGCTTAAGATATTGAGCTTATCCATTACATCTTGTCACAGATGTAGTCAACCAGATTCCTGTGTACTCTGTCTGGTGAAGTCCACATGTATAGCTGCCATTTGTGTTGCTGAAAAAAAGGTGTTTGCAATGAATAAGTCATCAGTCTTGCAAAATTCTGGCATGCAATCTCCAGCATTATTTTTATCATCAAGGCCATATTTTCCAACTACCAATGATTCTTCTTTGTTTCCAACTTTTACATTTCAATCACCAGTGATAATCAACACATCTTGATTGCATGTTTGGTCAATTTCAGATTGCAGAAATTGGTAAAAATCTTCAATTTCCTTATCTTTGGCTTTGGTAGTTGGTGCATAAATTTGAATAATAGTAATATTAACTGGTCTTCTTTGTAGATGTATGAATATTATCCCATCACTAACAGCATTGTACTTCAGAATAGATCTTGAAACATTCTTTGTGACAATGAATGCTACACCATTCCTCTTCAGTCTATTTCAGCTCACTAATACCTAGAATATCGATCTTTATGTGTTCCATTTCATTTTTGATGACTTCCAATTTTCCCAGATTCATACTTTGTACATTTCATGTTCTGATTATTAATGGATGTTTGCAGATATTTCTTCTCATTTTGAGTTGTGCCACATCAGCAAATGGAGGTCCTGAAAGCTGTACTCCATCCACATCATTAAGGTTGGCTCTACTCTGAGGAAGCAGACATTCCTCAGTTGTACTTTGAATGCCTTTAAACTTGAGTGCCTCATCTTTTGGCACTATATCAGAGAATGTTTCAGGGTTATTTATAAAGTTTTCCAGTAATATATCATAGAGTGTTTCACTGCTATTCTTAAGGTTTTCACTATCCAATTCTTTGAGAAGTGGATGACTCTTTCCTTTTTCTGAGTCTGTCTTAGTCTAGAAGCTCCACTGAAAGCTATCCACTATGGATGACATTGGTGATATTTGAAATGCCAGTGGTATAGCCTCCAGCCTCAAAGCAACACACAAGCCACCACAGTATGACAAACTGACAGACGAGTGATGGACTTTCACATGATATTAATGATATTGTTCCATAATTTCCACATTCTGTTAGATCACTCTAGGTCATAAATATGGATCTCTTCCAGTTAGTGGCCAGATAGTTGTCTTCCAAATTTCTTGGCATAAAGGAGTAATGCCTCTAGCACTGCATCCATTCATTGAAATATCTCAGTGGGTGTTTTTTTCAATTTCTGGAGCCTTCTTTTTCACCAATGCCTTCAGTGAAGTTTGGACTTCTTCCCTCAGTACCGTCAGTTTTTGATCATGTGCTACCGCCTTAAATGGTTGAATGTTGACCAATTGTTTTTGGTACAGTGATTCTGTGATCCTTCCATCTTCTTTTTTCTTTTTAAATTTTTTATCGCAATTTGGATTCAAATTTACAAAGCAGTTGCTGTCACATTTTGTTTCATGGCACCAGTTACAATTCCAATGATAAACTCTCCTCCCATCTCTTCCCTGTGAGTACTGCTTCTCTGTGTCCTTCTTATTCATGCATTCCTGTCTGTCTAGCTTTCCCCTTATGCAAATGGTGCCCCTATCTCAAGGTTGACTGTTCTAAGGCATCCATCTTCCTGGGGCAGATGCTCCACTTGTAGGCCTTTCTATTGTTCGGCTGAGAACTAATCCATGAAGTGAGTCTGATTCCAAACCCAGATAATAACCCTTGGGTCATAGTCTCAGGGGTTTCACCAGTGTTTATCTAACCAGTAATTCTGGTCATTTTTGTGTTTTTGAATTTTTGTCCACATTTTTCCTCCCACTCTATCCAGGATCTCCAATCTTGATCCATTTCGGAGTGGTTGGCATTGGTAGCTGGGCACATCTAGTTCTTGTGGTCTTCGCCTTCCATTTTCTTTTGATGCTTCCTGTGTCACTCAATATTTTGCCCATAAAATCCTTCAATATTGCAACTTAAGGCTTGAATTTTTTCTTCAGTTCTTTCTTCTTAAGAAATGTCAAGCATGTTCTTCCTTTTTGGTTTTCTAACTCCAGGTCTTTGCACAATTCATTATAATAATTGGCTTTGTCTTCTTGGGCTGCCCTTTGAAATCTTCTATTAAATTCTTTTATGTCTTCCTTTCTTCTATCTTCTTTAGCTACTCTCCATTCAAGGGCAAGTTTCAGAGTTTCTTCTGACATCCATGTTGGTCTTTTCTTCCTTTCCTATTTTCATTTTCTTCACGGATGATGATCTTGATATCCTCCCACAACTCATCTAGTTTTTGGTCATTAGTGTTCAATGTGTCACTCTATTCTTCAGATGATCTCTAAATTTAGTTGTATTTTGGCTCTCGTGGACTTGTTTTAATTTTCTTCAGTTTCAACGAGCAATGTTGCATTTGTTCCACTTCTTAGCAATGTTACTTCACTGAGTCCCAGTTCCTGCATTTGTAAAGTGAAGAAACTTAGACAGTTATTAAAAGGATTAGATGAGTTAATATATCTGAAGCTATTTAAAAGTACTGAATACACTCTACCTATTATTTGGTACCAGATGAAGCATTAAATATTATTTATCATAATTCTATAAAGGTAATTCTGATCTTCCTCTGAATTTTGATAGTTAAAAAAAGATATTCTATCACTAAAATTCATCATTCTGAAGACAGTTCTACAAACCATGCTTCTAAGACACCTACGTCTTTTGTCAAAACATGTTTAATCAAAAACTTATATGTACTTTATTAAAAGTAAGAGACTCTTTTCAAGGGAAATGTTAGAGCAGTGTAGACAAATTTTGTATGTTTAATGCTTTTCCTAGAAACAGTTACCCTTGCCCATCTTTAAGTCAGCAATGCTCAGAAACCTCTGTAGTTGAAATTCTGTAACTTGTGAATTAACTGAAATATATTTCCAGTACGACAGAATTTTGTGAAGGGATAAAGTGACTTTGAATGTTGTGCAGAAAACACAATGATCTCTAAATTACATATGAAAAAGTGAGAGATATTTCAGACAAAATAAAATCATGTTGGTGCATTTCAATACCTCTCTATAAATAACATTCATAGGACTTCATTAGGTGATTTTGTTATCCCTGTGAAATATTACTTGGTTAAAAGTATAATTCTGAAACTGCAATCCATAATCTAAATACTTTGAACAGATGCAATAGCTTTCTTATAGGATTTCAATGTACTTGGCAAATATTTATTCACCTCTGCTCTGTCTCTGCATGTCAGGTTGTGAAACTAAGACTCATAGAGTGGGAGTCATGGTCTATGCAGTTCTTCTTCCAAAATAGAAAAAGAGAAGATTATATGAAGTTATTAACCATTAATTTCTTACCAATCTATCTTTCTCTGCTCAAAGTGAAGAAGCCCAGGTAGTAACACAGTAGATAAGAGCTTGGTTGCTAACTGAAAGGTTGGCAGTTCAAACCCACCAGCTGCTCTGAAGGAGAAAGATATGGCAGTCTGCTTCTTTAAAGAAACTCTATGGGGCTACTTTGCTGTGTCCTACAGGGTCTCTATGAATCAAAATGAACTCTGCAGCAATAGGTTAAGTTTGGTTCAGTGAGACCATTACAAAATTAGGTAGGTACAACAAGATAATTTTCTAAAGTATTGGAGTTTGGATTCTATTAGAGTTTGGATTTTAAACCAGAGAGAAAAATTACATATTGGTAATTCTACCTTCTATTTGGATTCTTATAGTCTGAATGAGTAATTCCAAAATTTTCACAACTGCTATGACTCAGGTAGGAGGCTAGCACACTGGGCCTCCTTGATAGAATTGAGTAAGACTTCAATGTCTGAACTTACTAACCCTTACTCAGGTCAGTTCCTACCATCTGTTCCCAGCACCCAAATTAAGTTGTACTTTGTGATTTGGAAATGCAGAAAAGTCCCAGAGACTTTGGTTCCAATATGGGACCTGTCAGTAATGGGCTAGGTGGGCAAGTGCAAGTTGTTCACTATTGAGTCTGCTTCTTTCATTGTACAATGAGTGGGAAAATTTTGACAACAGCTTAAGGTTCAGTCTGCCTCTTAGATTTTAATTTTAATATAAAGCTAGTAATCTTTTAAGGGAAAGATAAAATATTGGCAAACAATGGCTCATCATCCAAATCCAACTGACTACTTGTTTTTGTATAGTCCACAAAAAAAGAGTGGTTTTAAATTTTTAAATGTTTTAAAAAAATCTAACAAATAACAACATTTATATCAAGTATTTTACAATACATTGGGCACTGGTTTAAATATGTGCATTTGTTAACTCATTTAATCTTTTCTTTTTTTAATTGTGATTTGGGTGAAAGTTTACTGAGCAAATTCACTTTCCATACAGCAGTTCACATACACTTTGTTTCATGACATTGACTACAATTTACCACAATGCAACAGCTCCCCTCCCACTTCTTCCCCATAGTTACCTCTTCCCTGTGTCCTTCCCTCCATACACTCCTGCCCCCTAACTCTTTTAATCGTTACAAGGTTGTGAAATAGGTACTATTATTCACTTTATAGAGAAGAAAGCTGAGTAAGTAGCTAAAGATCACACATTAATGACTTCCAGTTTACCCAGAACTCAAGTTCAAGGAATCTTACCCCAGAGCCTGGGCTCTTATTCTGCTTCCCATGTGAAAAATTAATCCAGCAGTATGAGTGTAAGATATATGTGCCATAAACACATAAAATATATGTGCCAAAGAGATGCAGGCAACACATTTTGCAGCATTCTCAGAAAGGAAGATCACTGTGTTAGAGAAGCAAGGAAAAGCTTGTAAAAGAATGAGACCACAGATAATTTTTTTTCAGTTGCCATGGCATTGATCCCAACTCATGGTAACCCTATGTGTGCAGGGTCAAACTATTCCATAAAGTTTTCATGGCTATGACTTTTCCAAAGCAGTCTTTTCTTCTAAGGTACCTCTGAGTGCATTTGAACCACCAACTTTCAATTAGTAGCATTGCATAACTATCTGTGCCATCTAGGAACTCAGAGAATGCTAACTTTGAACCCCAAATAAATGAAATATTACCCATTCTAAAAGAACTCAAAACTTATTATTGTTGTTAGGTGCTGTTGACAGAGCAGAACTGCCCTATGGGATTTTCCAGGCTGTAATTTTTATAGTAACAGATCTCCATGTCTTTCTCCCATGGAATCACTGGGTAACTTTGAACCTCCAACCTTTTGATTAACAGCCAAGTGCTTAACCATTTCACCACCAGGGCTCTTTAAATTAATCATTGTTTTTGTTGCTGTTGTTGTTATGTGCTGTCGAGTAGACCCGACTCATAGCGACCCCTCCTTGGGTTTCCGAGGCAGTATCACTACGGAAGTAGATTGCCCATCTTCCTTTCAAGGAGTGGCTAGTGGGTTTGAACCACCAGCCTTCTAGTTAGCAGTCAAGGGCCTTAGGCACTATGCTACCAGAGTTCCTAAACTAATCATTAGTAGACCTGTATTAATAGAACTTTGGACTCAATTATTGTTATATTAATTAATGATATGATTCAATTATTATCAATTGTATAAATAAAAATGTGTGGAAATTTTGTTATCTGCCTTTTATATAAGTATCTACAGTTTGTCTTAGATTTAGCCTCATGGCATATAAAGCCTAAAATATTTACTACCTGGTCTTTTTCAGAAATAGTTGGCTGACCCCTGCCCTAGAATATTAAAGTGTGAAAATAAATTTAGGTGATTGGAGAAATGATTGCAACCATTAAAATTAACCTTTCTCTCCTTTATTAGCATGTTATCATCAGTAAAATTAGGTACACCTCAGGCATTATGATGCTAATTCTATTTTAAATTTTAATATATTATTTTAAGTTTAAGAAGTAATTATTATTTGAATAACAGAACTAAAAAACCTCCTTTGAATGGAGACAAAATGGAGTAAATGAGCATTCAGGGAAGCATCACACAGCAGCTGTTTTAACCAGATAGTCATATTTTGTTTCTGTGGCCACAGGCAATGGAATGACACCTGGTACCATTCTACTGACATTAAAGGTAAAGACATGATAAATCTTAATGCCAAACTGCCACAGACCCAATCCAGACATGTAGGCTAAATGCTCTTGTAGGATTGTTGTTAATTTATTGTTTTACTTATTCATTTAACTGGATACTCCCATAAGCAAATTCCTCCACTGCACACATCTTTGATTTGCCATGAAACATTGCCATTATTTGTGTGAAATTAAATGTGCTTTAAGAACTGAGCACAAGCAATTCCATAACTTTACCTGAATACTTGTGAAGAAATAATGCCTGTGGACCAAATGAGATGAGAAATCATAGCCTTGAGTTCTTTCTCACTTTGACCTAGCCCCATCAAAATGTTCACGGTCTGTTCCATAGAAATGCTAACACATCTCTATTTCTCTTTCAGTGTTGAAAACTGGGTTCAGAATTTTTATAAAAATGTGCTATTTTTGTGAATCTACTCTCACCAAATTCAGCAGTAAGTTAAAAAATAAATAAATAAACCTCAATATACAAATTCTCCACTCCTCGGAAGGAAGGTTGGGCAATCCTACTTCCGTAGTGATACTGCCTCGGAAACCCAAGGAGGGGTCGCTATGAGTCGGGGCCGACTAGACGGCAAACAACAACAACAACATACAAATTCTGGCAAAGTTAAAAGCCAAGGTGTTCTATCATCTCTTTAAATTCAGCATAAACAAAACTCAGTCCCAGCACCTTGCCAAGCTAATAACTCTTCTTCTTGTCCTGTGTGTTTAAAATATAGCACCATAATCTACTCCAGGTTAAAACCTAGCACACTTTTATTCTTTTTTTCCCTATGGGCTCAATAACAAATCAGTTACTAAAAGTTTAAATATTTATCATGTACTTACTACTTGATTTAATTTCTTCGTGCTTCACATATCATTTCTCACCCTCATAATAATTGTGTAAAGTAGTTTTAATAAGTACCATTTAACTGATAAGAAAACTGAGTCTCAGAGAGATTAAATAAATTGTGGGTATACGTACTAAGTACTAGAGTTCACATTAAAATTCAGGATGTCTGATTTCACAGTTTTGATCTTCCTAAATTTTTCTTCACACAAATTCTCATGTTTTTCTGTTCTTTTCATTATTGAAGCTTCAACTCTAGCTCACGTCCCCATCACTTCATACATTCTCATAGCCTCTTGGGCTCCAGTTTCTTTCCACTTAATCCTCTACCCACTTCTGTCATTACTGATCTTTCAATAATATGAATGAGAGACAAAAAGAGTTGTTGAAAAGTTTCTTAGTTGGTTCACAGGACAAAATCTCTTCTTTTGAGACTTTCTAATATACTTTCTCTGTAAACTAGTATTGTTCTTGCCATATTTGTCCTTGCCATCTCATAACTTTACCCTCTTTTTTCCAACTAGAGTCAAAGATTTTAGCAGGTTTAGAATTTACACCTGTCATGGATTGAATTGTGTCACCCCAAAACATGTCAACTTGGCTAGGCCATGATTCTTAGTATTGGTGATTGCCCTCCATTTTGTGATCTATGTAGTAAATGCTAACTTCTATATGTTGATGAGGCAAGATTAGAATGGTTTATATCTTCAGTCACAACCTTATAAGGAAATAACTCAAGTCCCACCCTTATTCAAGTTATACTCATCTTTGTGGTCACACCTATAATTTTATAAGTGATAAAAGAAAAAAACAAAAAGAGAGCAGAGAGTAGGAACCTGACTATTACCAAGACAGAAGAGCCAGGAGAGGACTGCATCCTTTGGACCTGGAGTCCCTGTGCTGAGAACCTCCGAGACCCAGGGAAAGATTAATACTAAGATGCATAGAGATCTCCAAGAGATACTAGGCCCACAGATGTGGAAAGGAAGCAAAGGACCTTCCTGACAGAGAGAACCTTCTAGAATTTGCATCTTGAATTCAGACATTTAGCCTCCTAAACTGTGAGAGAATAAATTCTTTTTGTTAAAGCCATATATTTGTGGTATTTCTGTGACAGCAGCATAAGATAACTAAGCCACCACTCATCTGTCAGTTAGTGTACTGTGGTGGCTTGTGTGTTGCTGCAATGCTGGAAGTTATATCACTATTATTTCACATAGCAGCAGGGTCACTCATGATTGGCAGGATTCAGCAGAGCTTCCAGACTAAGACAGACTAGGAACATTGTCTAGTATAGTATAGGATGATGAGCCCCTCAAACTGAAAGACACTCAAAATACAACTAAGGAAGAGCTGCCTTCTCCAGCTAGAGTCTACCTTAATGACATGCATGGAGTAAACTTTCCAGAGCTTCATTTACTGATGTGACACAAGTCAAACTGAAAAGAAACACCTGCAAACATCCACTAATAATGGAATGTGGAACATATGAAGTATGAATCTAGGAAAATTGGAAGCTGTAAAACATTAAATGGAAAACATAAAGATCAATATCCTAGGAAGTAGTGAGCTGAAATGGGCAGGTATCAGATATTTTGAATTAGATAATCATACGGTCTACTATGCCTGGAATGACAAATTGAAGAGAACTGGTATTGCATTCATTGTCAAAAGAAAACATTTCAAGATCTAAGCTGAAATACAATGCTTCTAATGTTGAAGTATAATATTATAGGATAATATCCATACACCTACAAGAAAGACCAGTTCCTGTGACTAATACTCAAACCTGTGCACTAGTAACTAGTGCTAAAGATGAAGAAATTGAAGATTTATATCAATTTCTGCAGACTGAAATTGATCAAACAGGAAATCAAGATGTATTTATTATTAACTGTTGATTGGAATGTGAAGAATTATCGGTAATTGGAAAATTTACCCTTGGCGATAGAAATGATGCTGGAGATTGCACGACAGAATTTTGTAAGACCAACAACTTACTCATTGCAAATACTTTTTTCGACAATATAAATGGCAGCTTTACACATGAACTTCACTAGAAGGAATACACAGAAATCAGACTGACTACATCTGTGGAAAGAAGCAATGGAGACACCCAATATCATCAGTCAAAACAAGGCCAACAGCTGACTGTGGAATAGACTATGAATTGTTCAAATGCAAGCCCAAGATGAAGCGAAAGAAAATGAAAATGAGTCCACAAGTGCCACAATATGACCTTGATTATATCCCACCTAAATTTAGAGACCATATGAAAAATAGATTTGATGCATTGAACACCAGTGACAGAAGACCAGACGACTTGTGGGATGACATCAAGAATATCATCCATGAAGAAAGCAAAAGCTCATTAAAAAGACGAGAAATGAAGAAAAGACCAAAATGGATATCAGAAGAGACTCTGAAACTTGCTCTTGAATGGGTAGTAGCCAAAGAGAATGAAAGAAATGTTGAAACAAAATAACTAAATAGAAGATTTCAAAGGGCAGGTTGAGAAGAAAAAGTGAAGTATTATTATGAAATGTGCAAAGACCCAGAATTAGAAAACCAAAGGAAAGAACATGCTCAGCATTTCTCAAGCAGGAAGACCTAAGGAAAAATTCAAGTCTCAAGTTGCAATACTGAAAGAATCTATTGGCAAAATACTGAATGATATAGGAAACAGCAAAAGAAGATGCAAAGAATACACAGAGTCACTATACCAAAAAGAATTGATTGATTTTCAACTATTTCGGGAGGTGGCATATGATCGAGAACCAATGATACTGAATGAAGTCCAATCTGCACTGAAAGAATTGGCAAAAACAAGGCTCCAGGAACTGACAGAATACCAACTGAGATGTTTCAACAAACTTATGTAGCACTGGAGGTGCTTACTCATTTATGCCTAGAAATTTGAAAGATGGTTACCTGGCCAACTGACTAGAATAGATAGATATTTGTGCCTATTCCAAAGAAAGGTGGTGCAACAGAATGTGGAAATTTTCTAACAATATCATTAATATAGCATGCAAGTAAAATTTTGCTGAAGATAATTCAAGAACAGCTGCAGCAATGTATTGACAGGGAACTGCAGAAATTGAAGCTGGATTCAGAGCAGAACATGGAACAAGGGATGTTGTTGTTATGTGCCATCGAGTCAGACCAGACTTGTAGTGACTCCTCCTTGGGTTTATGAGGTGGTATCCCTACAGAAGTAGGTTGCCCAACCTTCCTTCTGATAGCATTCCTGATTTCAGATAGATCTTGGCTGAAAGCAGAGAATACCACAAAAATGTTTACTTGTGTTTTACTGACCACACAAAGGTATTTGACTGTGTGGATCATAACAAATTATGGGTAACATTGAGAAGAATGGGAATTCCAGAATGCTTGATTGTGCTCATGAGGGACCTGTACATAGACCAAGAGTCAGTCCTTAGAACAAAACAAGAGGAAATTATATGGTTTAAAATCAGGAAAGGTGTGCTTCAGGATTGAATCCTTTCACCATACTTATTCAGTCTGTACACTGAGCAAATAATCCGAGAAGCTGGACTATGTGAAGAACACAGCATAAGAAGTGGAGGAAGATTCCTTAACAACCTGCAATATGCAGACAGTACAACCTTGCTTGCTGAAAGTGAAGATGACTTGAAGCACTTACTGATGAAGCTCAAAGATTACAGTCTTCAGTATGGATTGCACCTCAACATAAAGAAAACAAAGATCCTCAAAACTGGAGCAATAAGCAACATCATGATAAACTGAGAAAAGGTTGGAGTTGTTAGGGATTTCGTTTTACTTGGGTCCACAATCAACACCCACTGAAGCAGCAGTCTAGAAATCAGACATAATCTTGCACTGGGAAAATCTCCTGCAAGAGACAACTTAAAGTGTCTTAAGGTGCGTCTAACACAAGCCATTTTCCATTGCCTCATATGCATGTGAAAGCTGGACAGTGAATTAGGAAGACTGAAGAAGAGTTAATGCTTTGAATTAAGGTACTGGTGAAGAATACTGAAAATACCATGGACTGCCAGTTGTTGTTGTTGTTGTTGTTAGGTGCCATCGAGTCGTCCCAGACTCATAGCAATCCTATGCACAGGAGAGCAAAACACTGCCTGGTCCTGTGCCAGCCTCATGATCCTTGTTATACCTGAGCCCATCATTGCAGCCACTGTGGCAATCCATCTCATTGAGGGCCTTCACATTTTTCGCTGGCCCTCCACTTTACCAAGTATGATATCCTTCTCCAGGGAGGGATTCCTTCTGAAAACATGACCAAAGTAGGTGAGACCAAATCTGGCCATTCTCTCTTCCAAGTAGCATTCTGGCTGGCTGCCCTTCTAGGACAGATTTGCTAGTCCTTTTAGCAGACCATGGTACTCTTAGCATTCTTCTCCAGCACCACAACTCAAAATCATCAACTCTTCTTTGGTCTTTCTTATTCATTGTCCAGCTCTCATATGCATAAGAGGTGATTGAAAATACCATGGCTTGGGTAAGGTGCACTTTAATCTTCAAGATGTCTTTAGTCTTCATCACTTGAAAGAGGTCTTTTGCAGCAGATTTGCCCAATGCAATATGTCGCCTGATGTTTTGACTGCTGCTTCCATTGGTGTTGATTATAGAACCACATAATATGAAGTCCTTGACAACTTCAATCTTTTCTCCATTTATCCTGAAGCTGTTTATTGGACCAGCTGTGAAGATTTTTGTTTTCTTTATATTGAAGTGTAATCCATACTGCAGACTGTAGTCTTTAATCTTCATCAATAAGTGTTTCAAGTCATCTTCACATTCAGCAAGCAAAGTTGTATCATCTGCATATCTCGGGTTGTTAATGAGTCTTCCTCCAATCCTGATGCCACATTCTTCTTCATATAATCCAGCTTCTTGGATTATTTCCTCAGCATACAAGTAGAATAAGTATGGTGAAAGGATAAAACCTTGACCCACTCCCTTCTTGATTTTAAACTATGAAGTATCCCCTTGTTCTGTTCAAACAACACCCTCCTGATCTAAGTACAAGCTCCTCATGGATACAATCAAGTGTTCTGGAATTCCTATTTTTCTTAGTATTATCCATAGTTTGTTATGATCCACACAACCTAATGCTTTTGAATAGTCAATAAAACATAAGTAAACATCTTTCTGGTATTCTTTGCTTTCAGCTAAGATCCATCTGACATCACCCATGATATTCTTCATTCCATGTCCTCCTCTGAATCCAGCTTGCATTTATGGAAACTCTCTGTCAACATACTACTGCAACCGTTTTTGAATTATCTTCAGTAAGATTTTACTTGCATGTGATATTAATGATATTGTTTGATGATGTCACGTTCTGAGGGATCACCTTTCTTTGGAATGGGTACAAATATGAATCTCTTCCCATCAGTTGGCCAGGTAGTTGCCTTCCAAAACTCTTAGCATAAACGAGTAAGTGCCTCCAGAGAGGCATCTGTTTGTTGAAACATCTCAATGAGTATACCGTCAATTCCTGGATCCTTGTTCTTCGCCAATTCCTTCAGTGCAGCTTCGACTTCTTCCTTTAGTACCATTGGTTCTTGGTCATATGTCACCTCCTGAAATGGATGAACATAGATCACTTCTTTTTGGTACAGTGACTCTGTGTATTCCCTCCATCTTTTTTTGATGCTTCCTGCATCATTCAATATTTTGTCCATAGAATCTTTCAGTATTGCAACACGGGGCTTAATTTTTTTCCTCAGTTCTTTCAGCTTGAGAAATACTGAGCATGTTCTTCCCTTTTGGTTTTCTAACCCCAGGTCTTTGCACATTTCATTATAGTAATTGGCTTTCTCTGCTTAAGCTGCTCATTGAAATCTTCTGTTCAGCTCTTTTATCTTGTCATTTCTCCCATTTGCTTTAGCTACTCTCTGCTCAAGGGCAAGTTTCAGAGTCTCTTCTGATATCCATTTTGTTTTATTCTTCCTTGTCTTTTTAATGACCTCTTGCTTTCTTCATATATAGTGTTCTTGATGTTATCCCACAATTCCTGTGGTTTTCAGTCATTGGTGTTCAGTGCACCAAATCTATTCTTTAAATGGTTTCTAAATTCAGAAGGGATATTATCAAGGTCATATTTTGGCTCTCATGGACTTGTTTTAATTGTCTTCAACTTGCATATGAGTAGTTGACTGTGTTCCACAATCAGCTCCTGGCCTTGTTTTGGCCAAAGACACTGAACTTCTCCATTGCCTCTTGCCACAGATGTAGTCAATCTGATTCCTGTGTGTTCCATCTGATGAAGTCCACATGTATGGCCATCACTTATGTTGTTGACAAAGGTATTTGCAATGAATAAGCCATTGGTCTGGCAAAATTCTATCATGTGATCTCCAGCATTATTTCTATCACCAAGGCTGTATTTTCCAACTACTGGTAACTCTTCTTTGTATCCAACTTCTGCATTCTAGTCACCAGTAATAGCACATCTTGATTGCATATTCAGTCCATTTCAGACTGCAGAATTGGTGGAAATCTTTAATTTCCCCTTCTTTGGCTTTGGTGAAAAGAATGGGAATTCCAGAACACTTGATTGTGCTCATTTGAATAATAGTAGTATTAACTGGTCTTCCTTGTAAGCATATGTATATTATCCTATCACTGACAGCATTGTACTTCAGGATAGATCTTGAAATAGCCTTTGTGACAATGAATGTCACACCACTGCTCTTCAATTTTTCATTCCCAATATAGTAGATGATATGGTTGTCTGATTCAAAATGGCCCAAACCAGTCCATTTCAGCTCACAAATGCCTAGTATATTGATCTTTATGCATTCCATTTCATTTTTTACAATTTCCAATTTTCCTAGATTCACTCTTCATACATTCCATGTTCCAGTTATTAATGGATGTTTGAAGCTGTTTCTAGTTATTTTGAGTCATGCCACATCAGCCAATGGAGGTCCCGAAAGTTTTACTCTATCCAAATCGTTAAGGTCATCTCTACTCTGAGGAGTCAGCTCTTTCCCAGTCATATTTTGAGTGCCTTCCAACCTGAAGGATTCATCTTCCAGCACTATATTGGACAATGTTTCAGGGCTATTCATGATGTTTCCCAGTAATATATCAGACAGTGTTTCACTGTTATTCATAAGGTTTTCACTGGCTAATTCTTTGAGAAGTGGATGGTCTCTTCCTTCTTCTGACTCTGTCTTAGCCCAGAATCTCAGCTGAAACCTGTTCACCATGGGTAACCCTGCTGCCATTTTGCAACACTGGTGGCATAGCCTCCAGCCTCAAAGCAGCATGTAAGTCACCACAGGAGGACAAACTGACAGATAAGTTTGTCTCCCTTAGTTGTTCCTAACCCCTCTGAGCCCACCTATCTTGTCCCTCAATCTTAAAATAGAGAAAAGTGCAAGCAGCCCCAAAGCCCCGCACCCTCCTACCTCGGGCCCCGGCCTTAACATAGAGTCACCCCCAAGTGAAAATCAGCCTCCAAGCTTTTGGGCCAACTACCTTGGCCCAAGCCTTAATGTAGAGCTGTCCTCAAGTGAAAAACAGCCTGAGAGCCCTGGGCCAGCCTACCTTGGGCCCCAGCCTACCTTGGGCCCCAGCCTTAAAACAGAGAGAGCCACCTCCAAGCAAAAAGCAGCCCTTGAGCCCTGGGCCTGCCTACCTCAAGCCCCAGACTTAAAATAGAGATGTCTCCAAGTGAAAAGCAGACTCTGAGTCCTGGACTCACCTACCTCAGGCCTTGGCCTTAAAAACTACCAGAAGAACAAATAAATTTTTCTTGGAAGAAGTGCAGCCAGAATATTCGTTGGAAGCGAGAATAGCCAGACTTCATCTCACCTACTTTGGTCATGTTGTTAGAAAGGACCATTCCCTGGAGAAGGATATCATGCTTGGTAAAGTGGAGGGTCAGAGATAAAGGGGAAGCCACTCAATGTGATAGATTGACACAGTGGTTGCAATGATGGACTTAAATATAGCAAGGATTGTGAGGATGGTGCACAACAGGGCAGTGTGTCATTCTGTTGTACATTGGGTGGCTATGAGTCAGAGCCAATTCTTGCTCCTAACAACAGCATGAAAAAAGTATATAGTATAATCAAAAAAATATTGAAGGGATACACAACATCACTGCACCAAAATTAATTGGTTGACATTCAACCATTTCAGGAGATAGCATGTGATCAAGAACTGATAGTATTGAAAGAAGAAGTCCAACTTTTACTGAAGGTATTGGCAAAAAATAAGTCTCCAGGAATTAGTGGAATAGAATACCCTTTGAGCTATTTCAATGTTTCAAATTGATGTAATCCTGGAAGCACTCATTTGACTATGCCAAAAATTTTGAGAGCACCACCTGGCCAACCAACTGGAAGAGATGTATATTTGTGCCCATTCCAAGAAAGGTGATTCAACAGAATATGGGAATTATTGAACAATATCATTAATAGCACACACAAGAAAAATTTTGCTTATGATAACACAAAATGTTTGTAGCAGTACATCAACAGGGAACTGCCAGAAACTCAAACCAATTCAGAAGAGGATGTGGAATAAGGGATATCATTGCTGGTGTCACATGGATCTTGGCTGAAAGTAAAGAATATTAGAAAGATAGCTACCTATGTTTTGTTGACTATGCAAAGACATTAAACTGTGTGGATCATAAAAAATTATGGATAGCATTGCAAAGCATGGGAATTCCAGAACACTTACTTGTTCTCATGAGGAACCTGTCATAGAACAAGAGGCAGTCATTTGAACAGAACCAGGGGATACTGCTTGGTTTAAAATCAAGAAAGGTGTGCTTCAGGGTTGTAACCTTTCATCAATATGTATATTGAGCAAAATAATTCAAGAAGCTGGACAATATAAAGAATAAAGCAGCATCAGGATTGGAGGAAATTCGTTAATAAATTGTGATATGCAGGTAAAATAATCTCGTTTGCTGAAAGAGAAGAAGTCTGGAAACACTTAATGATGAAGATCAGAGAATACAGCCTTCAGTATGGATTGCACCTCAGTATAAAAACAAAAATCCTCACAGCTACACCAAAAAGCAACATCATGGTAAATGGAGAAAAGATTGAAGCTGTTGAGAATTTCATTTCATTTCAATCCATAATCAACACCCATGGAAGCAGCAGTCAAGAAATGAAATGATGTATTGCAATGGGCAGATCTGCTGCAAAAGACCTCTTGAAAGTGTTCAAAAGCAAAAATGTCACTTTGAGGACTTGGGTGCACTGAATCAAGCCACAGTATTTTCAATTGCCTCATATGCATGTGGAAGCTGGAAAATGAATAGGGAAGATCAAAGAAAAATTGATGCATTTGAATTATGGTGTTGGCAAAGAATATTGAATATATTATGGACTGCCAGAAGAACAACAAATGCGTCTTCGAGAAAATACACCCCGAGTGCTCCTTTGAAACGAGGATGGTGAGACCTTATCTCTCATACTTTGAACATGTTATCACAGAGGACCAGTCCCTAGAGAAGAACACACTTCTTGGTAAGAAGAAGAATACTCTCAATGACATAGTGGCTGCAACAATGGGCTCTGCAGTGAATTGCTTGATGTGGTGTTTCTAGTCATTGTCCTCCATTCTGTAATGCATTGTAAATCCTATTATCCATGCCTATTTGGAGTGGTGTGGTAGTTAAGGTCAGGTGTCAACTTGGCTGGGCAGTTGGTAGTAGTCGTTCCTATAATGACTGGCAATTGGCTCTGTGGTAGGATTTGCCATGAGCAACTGAGTAGTTGCTGATTGTTGAAGCCATCTACTTAGATTATTTCCGTTGGAGCAACTCAGGTGGGATATATCATGAGTTCCACCTTGCTAGAGGGTGTAACTCAAATCACCACCCCTAGCTTCCTTGAGGGTACACATATGAATCTCCTGGGAAGGTTTGCCCTCCTCTTGCTCCGGTTTTGTGTTTTGGCTCATTGTCATCTCACCCTGGATTTGGGACAGCAGGCATCATCTGATCTGCTGATCAAGGTTCATCAAACCCCGAGAATTGGGAGGATCCTCCAGACCCACTCATGGACCTGGGACTCGCCAGCCTGCCAGCCTCCACCACTACTACGTGAGAGGATCCCTTGGGTGTCTGTGAGTTCTGTGTGGCATTATAGTGAAATACAGAACCCTGAGATGGGAAAGATTACTGGGAGGAGGAGGAGGAGTTAATGTCTGAAATGATGGAGTGGCACGGTAGTTTGGACATTTGGGACATCTTTAACCTCCACCTCATGGGGACCAGCCTCATGCTGATCTTTCTAAGAGAAATTGTTCAAGCAGGCTCAAACATGACAGTGATTGTGAGGATGGTTCAGGACCAGGTAAGATTTTGTTCCATTGTATATTGGGTTGCTATGAGTTGGAACAGACTCAACAACCCCTGAGAACAAGATAATCAATAAACATTGTTAAACATGTGAAACTCCTATGTTTTTCTTCCCTGAAAGGAGTTTATATGGCTGATTCTTTCTTTTGTCCCCCCACTTTTTTTTTTTTTTAATTTTTCTAAGTATTTCTTTTCTCCTTCCTGAAAGTCAAACAGGCATTAAAGGAAACTTAATAGCAAGGGGACCTTATCAGTAGAAAACTTCATTATTAATGTGTTTTGCCTAGTATGAGAAGACAATTCTGCTTCTCCTAGGGAGACCTGTGCATCATTTTCAATAGCATTCAAATGACTGTCTTTGCTAAATCTCCCATCTTGCTGTCGTCTTTGTTAAAGTCAAGGCACCAGAGAGTTCAAGATGAGATTTTACTGACATTGTGTAAAGCAAGGCTCAGTTCCCTCTTGTATTCTCGAAGATGGCTTTATATTGTCTATGCATCTCAAAATAGCTCTGTCCTTCTTTGCAGTGGCATTGCACTATGAACTCCTATTCAATTTGTTATCCACCATCCTCCCCAAATCTCACTCAGCAAGACAGCTTCCTGAGTAATACCCCCATAATTTGAATCTGCGCAGAGAGTTATTTTCTCTCAGGTGCATATATTATCTTGCATGTCTTTATATTAAACCTCATCTCACTTTTGTTCAACCAGTGCCCTGTATCATCTATATCCTGCTGTGTTTGTAATATGTCATCTTCTTATCTCCCATACTTGTAAGCTTTGTGCTATTTGCAGATTTGGTCAATATCACATTAACCTTCTTTTCAAGGTCAATCATGAAAGGGATTGAGTAGTAATGGCGGGCTCAGGTGACAGCCTTCCCAGACCTGTGTTACCATGAGGATACCCACTCTTTGTTTCCTCTTTGTAAACCATCTCAGTTTATCCACCAACTCTCATTATTTTTTGGACAATACTCCTCTAATCTCTCAGTGAGTTGTGTGGGATCTGGGTCAAGTGCCCAGGGTAAAAATACAGAAGCATGAGGACTATTGTTAACAGCCAGGGTGGGAAGGGCAAAGTAGAATACAATGCCCCAACTTCTTTTTAACCTCTAAAATGCAGATATTATAAGGATACACACCATTTGTTAAGAGCCCAAAGGCTGTTTAATCCATCATTTCCGTGTTGGGTGTTGTAACCCCACTCTTCTGCTTTTTTAACCCGATGTCTGTACTTTCCTCTCTTAGAGCTGATCATGGTATTTACTTGCTGTTAGATGCTTATTTATTTGTCACTCTCCAAATGTGTTCACCTGTCTGAGATCACCACTTTGTCTCAGGTTTATTTGAAATTGTTTATTAAATTTTCAAACCATGATCAAATGCTCTTCTCTGGCGTGCTCAGACTCCAGAGACAGTAGCAGCTAATGTGCAATTCTGAGTTCCTTAAATGAGAAGCAGAGCTCTGGTCCCATGTCAGTGGCTGGATGGTAGAAGATGATAGACTGTGATTAGGTGTTGCTGTGGCCTCCATTCAACTCTTCATCTTTCCTCTTATTTCTCCTCTGTAATGCTGGCGTTTGGTGTCATTTGCCATTAAGGTGGATTTTGTAGTATTTTAAATCTCTATGAATTGACTTATAATTTTTGACAATAGAAGTGAAATAGCTCTTATTTCTATTTGTATTTTCCTTTTAATATCCACCTTTCTAGCATATCCACACTTCACTTTCCTTAGGCTTTCTACAGAATTATTTTAAATAGAAATGCATTCCCAAGTGAATATTATCAGTATATCTGTTATAATCAGAGAAGTCACAGAGTTTCTCTATATGTAGTACATAAAATTGCTAGTCATTCCGTCCTGGAACGTGAGACAACCTAAGATCATTATCACTTCACTGTCAGGAAGTTTTCTGCTCTACTCTAGACTTCTGAAATCAGAGGGCTAAAACTGTCAGGGTGTGTTCAGCTAGTCCACCACTAATGCAGGGATGATTTTGCCACCCCAGTTGTCACATCTAAGGGAATACTACTGGCATTTAGTGGACAGAGGGTAGAGATGCTGCTAAATATCCTACAAAGTACAAAACATCCCCCAAAAAACAAAGAATTATCCAGCACAAAATGTCCATAGTGTCGAGAATGGTAAAATCAAAAAACAAAAGCAACCTGAAGCCATTTGAGTGAGTCAACATAGTACCTCAGTTCCTGGAGTCTCAGTGCCTCCCTGTAAATTCAAGGCATTTTCCCCAGTACTACTGTCCCCATCCCACTCTAGTTTGTGTATTAGTCCTAATTCTAACTTCAGTAGAACAAAGCAGATGCCACCACTCTCCATATTCACAATCCTTTCATATCACTAAAGTTTACTTAAGAGTCTACAATTCTGTTTCTCTAGAGATATAGTGTAGTGCCTAAGGCACCTGACTGCTAACCAGAAGGCTAGCAGTTCAAACCCACCAGCCACTCCTTGGAAGGAAGGTTGGGCAATCTACTTCTGTAGTGATACTGCCTCAGAAACCCAAGGAGGGGTTGATATGAGTCAGATCTGATTCGGTGGCACAAAGCAACAACAGCAACAACAAGAAGGTAGGATCTACTGCATACATAATTCAGTTTTTCTATTTCTGCCTTCTGGCTCCTGTTGAAGGTTTTGAGTTTTTGTCTTTCTTGGAAGTAGTCCTCTAACTTGAGGTAACCCTAAGGCCAGTCACATAAGGGCTGGGGAAGGGTAGTTATAAGAAAAGAGAGAGGAAAAGGAGAGGGAAGTGGGAGTAAAGAGAAAGTAAAGGGAAGAATTGATGGATTAGACAGAACATTTCTTCTTATCTGGCCAATTAATTTACAGAATTTCTTTTTTCCAGCCAAGTGCAGCATAAATCAAGTCACCCTCTTGGTTGTCTCACACCCTTGTGGTGGGTCTGTTCTCCAATTAATTTTCTACCTCATGCAGATACAGACACTTTCTGGGTATCTGATTAGTGATGCTGGTGTGGCCTCCCTTCATGAAGCTGGCAGTTACAGCCACAGATCTCTCCAAGGACTCCAGCATCTTACCCTGTGCTCGGAAGCTATCAAGTGTCGCAGCAGTGTACCTGGAAGGTGAGGTAACCTATGGTTCCAAGTCAGAGGGGTGGCTGGTGCCTTCCAGGAGGAGTTGCTGTTTTCCCGCTTCCCACTCCTATGAGCCTCTCTTCCCTTTTCTCCTGGAGAAGGGACTCATCGCTTTCCTGTCCTCTCACAGGAGCCACTGACATTTTCCACTATGATCTGTCTCAGCATTTCTCAGTGGCCTCTCTATTATCTTCAAATTTAACCAAGTGCTAAGAATAAAGAATTCTAATGGGCGTATGTATGGACAGAGGACTACTGAAAATTATTATACAACCTTCAAACTGGAATCTGAGCCAGAATTTGCTCAGGTCCAGGAAATAGGAGGTGATTGGTCTCTTATTCTGAATAAAGGCATCTGATTTCTTTAACCAACTTTTTTGTTCTCTGCTGTTCACATTTTAGGGAGGTAGACTATTAACAAAAGTGGTCCCTCCTCTTCCATATTGTTATTGCATTTATAGGTTATGTACCATTCTACACACAGGAAGCAGTACATAACTTATTTTATATATATATATATAATATAAATGATATATATAAATATATATATATTACATGTGCAAGACTTTTTTATTAACTAGATCATAGATTGCTGTTCAATTCAATAAGCATATATGAACGTCTGCATTATGCTAGGTACCATGCACACAGAAATGAACAAGAAAAACTAGAATGCAATTTATCAATTACTGAGGGTTTTCTATAAACCAGGCACAGTGCCAAGTCACTTACAAACATTCTATCATTAATCCTTATAATACTTATGAAGAAGGAATTTTATTCTTTTTTTTTTTAAATAAGGAGCCCCTAACTTTCCCAGGGAAGGTTATCAAAAGGTTCATAAGAATAATGTCTGAACTGAGTCATACAAACTTGTGCTGAGTTTCTCTGCTCCAATTCTGATGTGTAATACATTCAATTTTATTATTTTTTTTTTTTAAACTCCATTTATATCTTGAGTACTCATTCGGCCAAATTGTGGAAACTTATCTCAGTCTACTTGAGGTAGCTTCCACATTCTGAGGGACTCTGTGGTGCCTAAGTGACATCATCATCTTACCTGCTACTCAGGGTTGGTCCATGCAGGTCACACCCAGGTCAACTCTCACATGCTGCAAAAGGTCACTTCAAAGCTGGCAATTCCCTCCTACAACTTCCTATCTGCTGGTACTGCTATACTGTGGGAAACAACAGTGCTAAAATTCTGTGGGTGGCAGTTTGAACCCAATCCAGGTGTGCCTGAGAAGACAGACCTGGCAATCTGTACCTGAAAGTTCACAGCCTTGAAACCCGAAGGGAGCACTGTTCTACTCTGCACACTTGGGGTTGTCCTGAGTAAGAGTTGACTCAAAGGCAACTAACAATAGCAACAAAATCCTATGCCACTTCCCTGCATGAGATTATTCTGTGAGGCCACAGCCCCCACCCCAACCCTGAACTGGGGACTTCTGTGTGGGCCTTTAGGGTGGGGGACACACCCACTCCCTCATGGGGCACTGCCCCTCTCACGGTGTAGGCATGGCCTTCTGTGCTCTCAATCACACAAAACCCTCTCTGAGTTCTGTTTTTCCCAGCCCCCTCTTTGTCCCATTTGCCCTGATTTTTTCTGGTTACCCCAGCTTCCCCCACCCTTGCAGCTTGCTCATTCCTCTTTTCTCCTCCAACTCTTCCCTCTCCCAACTAGCAAATAGTTCTCTGGAGGCTTCATCTGTGGTTGTGGGAAAAACTGTTTTTACGCTTCATTATTTACCAAAACCCAAGGCTTCTCTTCCCCTGGGGGCCTAAGGCTTTTAAAAATCAAAAGGCAAGGATTGACTGACTGTGTTTCTTCTGCATTCTCCTTTCCTGTGACAATAAACAGAGAATAAATGTCCTAGTTGACTGAATGAAGGAAAGCCAAGGGCTAAAGCTGGGGAGAAGAGACAGGTTATATTTATTCTTTTAAAATGGTAAGACTCAGAAAGACAAGCCAAAAAAGGGGTTCCAGGCAGATGGAATAAAATCTGTAAAGAGTCGTCAAGAAACACATGACAGATGCTTTGAAAGGGATGAGTGTCAGTCTGCAAGGTGAGGGATGACAGATGGGGATGGAGGGACAGGTAGCGAACAGGTATGAAAAGGTTTCTAAGTAAAGATGGGAGTTACTTTAAAGCACTCTCAAGTAATGAGGTAATGAATCAAATGTGTGGTTTTGGAAGCTCCTACTGGCACTGTGAGAACAGAAACCAGCCCTTCCCTTCTAATTCTCCCACAAGTTCAGTGTTGAAGCACAGAATAGGTGTCCAGAACCAAATAGTTGCCGCTGAGTTAACTCCTACTCATGGTGATCCCATGTGTATCAGAGTAGAACCGTGTTCCATAGGGTTTTCAGCAAATGATTTTTCAGAAATAAATTACCAGGTCTTTCTTCCAAGGTGCCTCTTGAGTGGACTTGAAATTCTAACCATTCTATTAGCAACCAAATGCATTAACTGTCTATACCACCCAGAGACTTCAATAACTCCATTATATAGAGAATAGAGTGCCACAGATTACAAAAACCTTCCACTAAAACAATCCCTTTATGTATGTTGATTCCTCAGAAATCAGGTGGACACAAAGACTCAAACATCACACAGTAAAAGAAAACTTTGATACTTACTCCCTTAAATTCCATGCTTTGTTTGTCTTCTTCACAAATGACTTTGGTATTGTTTTAGACTCTTATTTTAATGGTGGTTATTATCCCCAGATTTGACTTTTCAAATTAAATAACTTGAAATGTAGCAAATATGTAATCAGGGATATATGGTGTTTAAAACCGAATTTTCCGTGCTAAGCGCATAGATTAGTCCCTGGGAGATTTCCCTCCGTAGGAATGGTATCTACCCTTAAATTTTAATTAAAAAACAAAACCTTGATTAATTGCTTACTACCTGTACTTCATTGACTCATAAATGGTATAGACAGGATTTTAAAAGAATTATTGAGGAGGAATCTTATGTCTATGTCTATGAGTTATTGTTGACATAAATCTTTTCTTTTCTTTTTTTTTTCCCTGTCACTTTGAGATCTGGTTGTATTAGCCAATTTATACTTTTATCTGAAAGAGTTAGTCTGTAAAAATAGGTTAAATCAAACTATTCTTCCTATAAATTTCAGTGCAATGGGACCTTCATTGAAGGACTGCTCCAACAGTAGAAAAGGATAACTTATTTAGGCCACCAAAGTCTAAAAACTCCTAGCCATGGAGATTGTGACTCAATGTTACCTTCTTTTGCAGCTGCCTGATTTTTATGATTTAAAAAGAAAAAAAAAAAAAATGCTAAGGATAACTCATCTTACCTCCAGATTTAAGCCTTGAAATCTTACTTTTAGGCAGGTATTTAAAATTACATCCACTGGAGGGCAATATTTTAACTCTACAGTTGAAATAAGGCCACAAATTTCAAAGAATATCTTTTTTTCTGGAAAGCAAAATAAATTGACTTAAATTTATACTATAGTGTTAAGGGCTGATAGACCTTTTAATGAATGCAGATTTCATAGGTGGAAGAAAAAGCAAGCAAAGTAAGTACTTAAAGTAAGGAAAGTCTATAGATTTATTTTATTTTTTAATCTCAGAAACAATTATCTGAAACACTGAAGACAAAGATTGACCTTTTCCCCCAATCTGCCTGTAATGTGCTCAGTCATTAGAGGTACAAAGGAACTGTGTTTTTTCCCAGTACATGCTGAAGTGTTAAGCCTTTGGCTGTATCATTATGATCTAATACAGATGTCAGTTCTGGAGTCAATTATGTAGTAACATCAGTTACGACATGCTGTTATTTGTCACCTTTAATAAATTCCAAGGGATAGGGATAGTTATATTTTTCATAAATATTAGACCAGATCATGGTTATATCACTTTAATAACATGAATTTCACTCTCAACTTAATATGTTCTATTGAGTAAAAAGGAAAAGGTGAACTTAGAATTAGACTGCCAATAATTGCATATAAACTGCACCCAATCTGATCCTTGCCTTAACCTATAATCTAGTTATAACCAGGAGAGCACGGTGCACAACTAAAGGCCATCCGTAATATGAGCCATGGCAGAAAATATTGGCATGTTGTTGATCTAGTGTCACCAAAATCAAATAACAATCTACACCCTGAGTCCATGTTGTTTTCTATTGTTTTTTCAAGGCAGCTAGGCCCAATTCAAGGTCAAACAGAGATCCTCAGAGGCCCATGCTCACTACTTGTCCTAGTTAAGAAATAGGAAGGCAAAGCTAAGGTTACATTATACTTGAAACTTGAAAGACTGCTTAGCTTTTCCTCTGGCTTTGATGAACTGCATAGATATTTTCCTTAATCAAGTCCCAGGGCTTAAGAAAAGCAACTTAGAGCAAACAGAGTCTGAAGACAGGCTAACAGATTAATGGAAAGGTTGAAGAATTGAGAGAGAGTATAGCATGAGATAAAGTGAATAAATAACTAAAATGTAACCTCCGGGTTCTTTTTAATAGCCTCCTGGGCTGTAACATGGCTCTCAGTTGATTGGGCACTAGGATACTGCAAATACATGGGAATTTAATTACACCAAAGTTAGAGCTTTAAAAGGCTATGTTCTGAGCATTTTTAATGTTCTTGCAATGTCTTTACAATTGTGTCTCTAAAACCACAGGTGGCTTCCCCAAATAAATTGGACACACAATGTCTACTGTGTTTCATGATGCATAAATACAGTGGCCATATAAAAAATGGAAATGAGGTGAGTTTCGCATGATTTACTTAATAAGGTTGACTCCTGTTGCAGTATTTACTCTTCCTTTCTAAGTATTTGCAAGCTTTTTTTTTGTTAATGGAGCTAGTCTAGAACATTGCCCTGGATTCCCATTAAGCTCATATCTTGTAGTTTGAAAACAGTACATTTTTAACAAATTTATTATGTTAAGTTTGAGGGCACCTCTCTAAGACTTCTAAATTCCTCAAAAATCACTAAATAATAGCATTTGAGGATTGCACCTGTAAATTTTGAGAGACCTGATGGCATAGGAGTTCTGGTAGCATTTGACTGCAAACCAGAAGTCTGGCGGTTCAAACCCACCAGCCACTCCTCGGAAGGAAGACTAGGCAATCTGCTTGTGTAGAGATACCACCTTGGAAACCCAAGGAGGGGTCGCTATGGGTCAAAATTGACTTGACGGCAGTGATCTTGGTTTGCTTTGGTTTGGTGGCACAAATAGTAAAGTACTCAGTTGCTAACTGAAAGGTTGGTGGTTTGAACCAACTCAGTGGCTCCATGGGAGAAAGACCTGGCAATCTGCTTCTGTGAAGATTACAGCCCAGGAAACCCTATGGAACAGTTCTACTCTGTCACATAGGGTTGCTATGAGTCGTAATAGAATCGATGGCACTTAATAACAAAATGTCCATTCTAGTATTTTCTGCTAAAGATAATTGTCTTTGAGAGGAAAGTAAAATATGAGTTTAATTATTCTTCCCTGTCCATGTCTCTCAACTATATCAAAAACATTGGTTCCTCTCAGTGCTTTTTTTTTTTTAAACATTTTGAGAGAGAAAATTGTCCATAGAATGAGTCACAAATTTATATCATAATCTTTTCCTTAAATACATACTTCTTGCAGGTCATGAGCAACCTGAAGATTGAGACCATTACCTTTTCTGGCTCAGATTCATGGTACTTAGCACAGTGCCTGATGCAGGATAGATATTCAGTAAAGTTGCAGTGTGTTCTGTTTTATACAGTGAGCCTGAGGATGAAATGTCAAGGGAGATCCTTCCAGTTATTCAGAGTCTGAGTCCAGTTCCCCTAGACCTTTCTCAAGAGGATTTGACTGTTGAAAGAAACATATCTAAAGGAGCAGAGATATCCTAAGGTACTAAGGAAACTCTGACTAGGAGGACTGAGGGGGCAGAAGGGTCTCTTATTTCCAGGTAGAGTCATCTATTCATGACATGGTTTACTAAAGATATGCTTTCTGGGTTCTTATTCATACAAGAATACAGTGGACTCAGGTGTTGATGCAGAAAAGGGTCCCATGTCTCCATTCTGTGTTAGGGCAGCAGAAAGCCTTGTTTGGCATTTTTCATCCTTTCTATAGCAGCTGCTGTAATACTTGTTTCTTCTAATGGTGCCCAAAGATTGTGGCTAAGAGTATACAAATCTGCAAAATGTGGCTAGCTGTTCTCTAAGGGTGGTTCCAGTTCTGAAAGTCAATGCATCCTTAGAGAACCTTGAAATGATTCCTGCTTCTCAAGAAATTCTAGAAAGCTAGGCTTACTTACCCCCTGGCATACAAACTGGGGCTGCTTATCTACTAAATACTATCCCTAAATTCTCAGTGGTAGGGATGAGACCACAAAGAAGTGGCTTGAGTGAAAAAAAAAAGAGAAGCTAGAGATGAGGAAAATGGGTGAAGTAAATGGGGTCTCATTGAGCAATGTTCCTAAGAGATGTCTTTAAAGAAAGAAAGTTCTCTGGGTGGCAGAAGCAGTTCACCCTGGATTACTAACCTAAAGTTTGGCTGTTCAAACTTAGCAACTGCTCTGCAAAAGAAAGTCCTGATGATCTGATTCCCTGAAGATTACAACCAAGAAAATTCAGTTCTACTCTGAAACACATGGAGATACCATGAGTCAAAATCGACTTGATGACAACAGGTTTGTTTCATTGGTTGTTTTGCTTTGTTTTTGTTGTTAAAGGGAAAAGCAAGAGTTCCTGTGGCCTTGTTGTCTGGACTTGCAGGAAAGAGCAGAAAGCAGAGGCCAGTGTTAACTTGTTGAAATGCAAAGAATGGTCAGGCAAACAACCCTGGGATAGGACACTGAGTGCACCCAACCAGCTTCTGTGCTTAGTGGAAGCAATGCAGCCAATCCCCAATATGGCAGGGGAAGAACTTGCAGGATGAGCAAAAATCTGACTTGGTCCCCACCTACTTACAAGCTCACCAGGCATCTAGTGGTTACAGGCCCCTGGGGCTGGGCAAGGAACACAGCACTCCCAGTAGGTATAAAAATAAATTAAAAAAAAAAAAAAAAAAAAAAACACTGCCACCAAGTTGATTCTGACTTATAGCAAACTTCATTGAGTTTCTGAGATGATAAATCTTTACAGAAGTAGATTGCCCAGTCTTCCTTCCAAGGAGTGGCTGGTGGGTTTGAACCACCAACCTTCTGGTTAGCAGTCAAATGCCTTAAGCACTATGCCACCAGAGCTCCTTCTAGTAGCTATAGAGACTGCATCTATTGAAACAGTGAGCAGAGATGACTCTTTGTTAGAGAAATGGTAGAAGCAAGTAACTGCAGGAGCGGGGCAGCCCTAGCTTTCTCTCACTTGACCCCCACAGGATAACTGCTCTTGACTACATATCCCTTTCAAAGAGTCATGCTGCAATTTCTGGCTGTTATCAGATAAGAATCCACTCCCTACCAGCCATGTGATGAGTATCTTTGGCAAGTCTGATCCCTAGTTGGGACAAATCCCTTTGATCAGAAATTTTGTTTTGTTTCAGCTCATGGGGACAGATCACAGTGAGGCATCCAAGAGTCAATAAGAAAATGTTAATGGATTTACTCATGCTGGTGAGGCTGGTACTAGTGTTTTTTATCATTTTGTGTCTGCTTAATTAACATTTGTCAGCATTATTTCTGCTACTGTTAGCAAAATGTAAATATTTAAATGGCATGTATTTTTCATGTAGCAGGAGAATTGTGGGCATAGAACTTCAGGCAAAGATGGCCTCATCTTAATCTCACCTCTCATAAAACACCCTCTTTTGCTTTTGGGAAGTGGTTTAACTTCCTGACTTGTCTACCTCAGTTTCTTCACTCATAAAAGAGAGATAATGCAAACAGTTCTAAAGGGGGTTATAAAGATTAATCACCAACTGTCCGGAAAAATCCTTTGAAGATGAAAATTGGCAAATACAGCACTTCCACCTGTGAGCAAAAGCCTCAGCAGAGAAAGAGCATGAAGAGGCATGCAATTGTATATTGAAATGATTCTACAGACTTTGCATTTACTCCATTTGAGCAACTCAGGGTGTTGCATATTAAGTAAGTGTGGTAGTTGGCCATGGTGAGCAACAGAATATTCAAGAGAGTAAACTAGACAGCTCTAAAAATAAAATTGTTCACTGAGAAACCATTTGTATTTCAAACTGTAACTAATGCCCAGATGAATGCATTAAATGTATTCACACAGTTTTTTTGCTTTCACATATAGCTTTGAAATGTTTACAAGTCAGGAAGAAAGGAGAAACTTCACCAAATAGGAATTCTAGGTGTCATTGAGCAAGCAGTTCTCAAGGGGAAACATTATCGTTCATGTTCAATCTGAGGATGGAAGTTTTAAATGTCTTGTCAAAACTGCATGGCAATTGGTCTTGATTCAGGGGACTTCTGGCCCTTACATGGAGCTCATATGAGGTAGCAGTTTATAAGAGCAAGGACCCCTTACTGAAGGGTATGTGAGGATGAAAGGGTGGATTGTGAAGGCTTGAACTTGTTACGTTGTCTTTAATGGTGGAAAAAAAAAAAAAAAAAAAAAAAGCCTTCATTCTAAGTCCATTTTTATCTCCTTCCTTTAGGTTAAACAAAACTGCTTCCTTTTGGGCTTAGCTAAAAAGTGCTAAGCTTTAAAGGAAAGTTTTAAGAGGTGAAAACTTACTACACTAGGGATTATATTTCTAGCTCCATCTTCAAAAAGCATTGTTGGATATGTTCCCATATCTGCAAAATAGGGATACACAGGGGCGATCTAGTAGAGTGATGAGAGATAAATGGGCAACCTGCAGATCAGATTGCAGCATCCAGAAAAACAACACAGGGCATGAAACAAAGCGACACGAAAGGATTAAAGGTTTAAGAGGAACGGGGGCCAGGCGGATGCTCTGCGTATGATGCGAGAGCGACCCCTGAAGCATCTGCTCTGCTTTATTTATACATAAACACATGATTACATCATTATTCTTGGTATTTCCTTAGAACAATCAAGTATTGAATCAAGTATTTCCTACAATACAATCAGTATTATCTAAAAGGTTAAAATATTACATTTTCCCCATACCTGAAGGTCTTTTCCCACACCTGAAAGTAATGGATGATTAGTTGGGTTAACATCTCTTACAGGAATAGTATATAATCACTAAAGTACGTTATTCTAAAACATAATAATATGATTTTTAAGTTACATGATTCTAAGGTATGAGATGATTACTAAAATACATTATTCTAAGGTATGATTACTAAAGTATATTATCCTTAGGGCAAAACATTGTTCCAGCAAAACAGGTTAGCAAATATCTTACTAGAAGAATATTCCCAAGGGCACAAAGCTGGAGCCAAGCAAGCATTTAAATGCAAGAGAGACCTTGCCTTCTCTTAGCTTTTGTTAGAACATGTGCCTTGCAATCATGTCCTTTTGGTGACCTTTTTCTTGGTCTCCAACATCAGACTATATGGGATTAAATCCCAACTCAATCACTCACAGCAGACATACCTGGGATGAGTTATTTTATGTTTCTCTCCGTTTTCTTACCCGTAAAGCATGAATAGTAGTAGCCATAGGGGTTTTGGTGAGAGTGAAATGATCAAATATTTAAATCACTTAGAACTGATAGGGGCATATAGTTAGTAGTCTCTTAAATGTTAGCTACTTTCATCATTGTTGTCCTCGTCATCCTTCTGATGACCTGTGAAAGTTTTACATAAACAAAAATGAATATAGAAATGCATTGCAAACTACAAAGCACTACGTCAGTGTAAGTTATAATTACTTTATGTAAAAAGTCCAGACTTGAGTTCCAGCAAGGTGGCAGAATAAGCAGACAAGCTACACAGACCTTCTGAGACAAAGCAATGAAAAACCAATTGAAACTGATACAGAAGATGATCCTGAAACCCTGAGCTTTCAAGAGAAGGATAAAGAAGTGGATTAAATACCAACTAGTAGAAAAATCTAAATGAAAACAGTGAGTAAGGAGACAAACAGAGCTGTGGACTGCCAGCTGTCCTGAGGGTGCAGCCATTTTAAATATTTCCCAGTAGCAACCTAAGAATTGGCTCAGGTCACTAAGGAGTCAATGGGCAAGGACAGCACTGGTGCCTGACAACCAGAAAGGAAAATATCAAAGAAGGAGACAAACATATCTGCGGACTGCCAGCAGCTGTCCTGAGGGCACAGCCAGCCATTTTGAATATTTACAAGCAGCAGGCATGCCATTTAGAATATATGCAAGTGGTGTTCTTACCTGGACTGTGACCTAAGAATAAGCTCCACTTGTCGAGGACAGCATGGGCAACCACACGGGAGGCTGATGACTAGAAAGATGCAATATTCTGCTTGTTACTCTTATGCCCCACACCCTCTTGGTGAACAGAGAAGTGGCCATCCCCTGCCTCCACCTACCTTCCTGACCAGCTGGAATTCCATCCCAGTCTGTGCCCTGACAGAGTCTGGGAGCCATGCCCCATCCCCCACAGTTTTGTTTTTGTTTGTTTCTTTTAAATTTTTCTTTTTATTTTCCTCCTTTCTTCTTTGTGTTTTCTCTTTCCTGTCCCTGGTTCTTGATTTTTGTTTTGTTTTGTTTTGTTTTTCTCTTTGTTTCTCTTCCTTTTTCCTGGTTCCCTTTTTTCTTTATTTTGGTTCTTCCCATTCCTTGTTTCCTTGTTTTTCCTTTTGCAGTTTTCCCATTTTTTTTCTTTATGATTCTTTTACTCTTGCTTTTTTCTCTTATTCCTTCCTCCCCAGATAGTGTGGCTTTTTTTCCCCTTCTTTTTCTCATTATCTTTCTTATACCCTTTTTTAATATGTTTTGTGATTTTTTTCTCATTTATTGCATTTTTTTTCACAATTGTTCCTATTTGTTTATGTAGTTTGAGTTTTTTGTTCTCTTGCTTTGTCTTTTTTTCAGGGTTTTTTAAAAATTGTTTTTGTCTAGCTCAGTGGGAAACAGCAACAGTTCCTACACAACCCAACCATACCAGCACCTCCTGCAGGCCCACCCACTGAGTGAGGGCCACCATTTTCTTTTGCAACAATTGATGGCAGCCAATACCAGCTCATTCACCCTTAACTGCTATTTATGAACACCTAACAGAGATCTGTGCACACACTCTCATTCTCTATCACACTCAGCAGGAGGCAAGTAGTGAGTGCATAAGTGCTAACAGCTAACAAAGAGAGGAGCACAGTACCCTGCTCACACAGATATGTCAAAACAAAATAAAGGGAAAATAAATCTTAGGGGAATCACACCAACATATAATCACAAATTGAACATAAATACAACAGCACCACAGTGTATCAGAGACAGCAGATAACATCACAGTCCACACAAGGAAGCAAAATAAAGTTGTAGAAACAAGGGACCTGATATAAACCCAGAAAACCTCTCTGTGGAAGAAGCAGCATTGGATCTCCCTGGTGAGAAATTCGAAAGAATTCTATTTGGGTACCTTGAATGTATTGAGAGACAAATCAAAGAAAACACTGACAAAATTAAAAAAAAAAAAAAAAACTCTAGGAAAACAATGTTGTTGTTGTTGTTATGTGCCGTCAAGTGAGACCCGACTCATAGTGACCCCTCCTTGGGTTTCCGAGGCAGTATCACTATGGAAGTAGATTGACCAACCTTTCTTCTGAGGAGTGGCTGGTAGATTTGAGCTGCCAGCCTTCTGGTAAGCAGTCAAGTGCCTTAGGTACTATGCTACCTGAGCTCTTAGGAAAACAATACAAGAAAAAATTGACAAAATAAACAAAAAATTAGAAATGATACAATAACAACAAATAGAAATCCAGAAGATTAATACCAATATTTCAAAAACAGATAACACATTGAATGGGCAGAGGAGTAGAATTGAATCAATGGAAGACAGAATTAATTATATTGAAGACAAATACCTCAATACTACTTTGCTAAGGGATAAATCGGAAAAAGGATCAAAGCAAAATGAAAAAAGCCTATGATGCATGTGGGATACCATCAAGAGAAATAACCTACATGTAATCAGAATTCCAAAACAGGAAGAGACAAAAGAAACCACGGAGAAAACTGTCAAAGATTTGTTAAAAGAGAATTTCCCTAATACGATGAATGACAAGAATATGCTGTTGTTATGTGCCATCGAGTCAAACCTGACTCATAGCGACCCCTCCTTGGGTTTCCGAGGCAGTATCACTACGGAAGTAGGATTGCCCAACCTTCCTTCCGAGGAGTGGCTGGTGGGTTTGAACCACCAGCCGTCTGGTTAGCAGGCAAGTGTCTTAGCCACTATGCTACCAGAGCTCCCAAACAAGAATATAACCATTCAAAAAGTTCAATCAACCCCAAACAGGATACATCCCAAAAGTAAATCACCAAGACATGTCATCATCACAACCAAAGACAAAGAAAGAATCCTCAAAGCAGCATGACAGAAATGAAAAGTTACCTACAAAGGGCAATCAATAAGACTAAGCTCTGATTTCTCAGCAGAAACCATGCAGGCAAGAAGGCAATGGGATGATATATATAAAACCCTTGTTGTAGTTAAGGTTGTGTGTCAACTTGGGTTGGCCTGGTTGCATGGCTGGGCAGCTGGTGGTCATTATTCCCCTGATGAGACTGGCAGTTAAGTCCATAGTGGGATCTACCACAAGAAGCTGAGTAGCTGCTTCAGGGATGTGGGCTGTTTACCATATATAAGAAGCAGTTTTGGGAATGGTCTCTAGCTATGGCACACTTGAACCCTGCATGTAGCCAAGCTGTCCAGTAGCCTGCCATGCTCTACTAATCTTGAGACTTTCAATGGACTTGAATCAATGGCCTGCTGTGCTGTTTGCTAACATTGGGGCTATGGCTTTTTTACTTGTTGATTTTGGTTTTGTTAGCCTCAGCAGCCAGCAGCTGTCTGAGTGAAGAAAAGCCACCAGCTTCAGTGGGCCAGGAGCAGGAGGCAGAACTGAAGCCCAAGGTTAAGGGGCTTTCACTCAGTCCCTAGAGCCTGGCACTTTAAAATCAGACTTAAAGCCTCCAAACTGTAAGAGAATAAACTCCTGTTTGTTAAAGCCATCTGATTTATGGTATATTCCTGTCAGAGCAGCACTAGGTAACCAAAATAACTCTGAAAGAAAAAAAAAAATTCCAAAGAAAAATTACATACCCAGCAAAATTGACCCTCAAATATGAGAGTGAAATTAGGACATTTCCAGATAAGCATAAATTAAAAGAATTTGTTAAAACCAGACCAACCTTACAAGAGATGCTAATAGGAATCATTTGGACAAAGAACCAACAACAGCAAACAGTAACCAATGATTAAAACACATGATGATATAACCTAGAAACCAACTCAGTTATACAAGCATCCAAAGTAAAATAAGTTTATAAGACTGTAAACAGAGAACAGAGATATCAATTGGCAAATTAGGACAACTGCAACCAAAAAGAGGGAATAAATAATGTAGGTACAGAACCTGTAAATGGTGAGGAACTCAAGACAATTGTGAGATAAAATAGACTTATTAAATTTTGGGAAAAAACTATAAATCACAAAGTAATCTCAAAGAAAAATAATAAACCTTTGCATCAAGATAAAAAAAGAGAACAAGTACAAATATTTAGCAAATACTAAAACAATAGCAATAAGGAGATGATAACATAATTCATAAACAAAATGAGCTCAACAAAGAAAATTATATGGAACAAAGAAATCATCAACACGATGAGAAAGCATACAACAAAATGATATCAATAAATTCATACTTGTCAATAATTATACTGAAAATAAATGGATTAAATGCATCATTCAAGAGATGAAGAGTTGTAGATGGGATAAGAAAATATAACCCATCAATATGCTATCTGCAAGAGAATCACCTTAGACACAAAGACAAAAATAGACTAAAACTCAAAGGTTGAAAAAAGATATCTCAAGCAAGTGGCAACCAAAAAAGGGCAGGAGGGGCAATAATAATTTTTGACAAAATAGACTTTAAGACAAAAACAACCATAGGAGACAAGAAAGGACATTATATAGTGATTAAAGGATCAGTTGACCAAGAGGACATAACCATAATAAATAACTACACACCCAATGAAAGAGCCCCAAAATACATAAAGCAGACTTTAACAGAATTGAAAAAACAAATAGATGGCTCCACAGCAATAGTATGAGACTTTAATACACCACTTTCAATAAGAGATACAACAACTGGAAGGAAACTCAATAAGATGCACAAGAACTAAAAAACATGATAAACCAACATGGCTTTTTAGGTCATGTACGTACAGAGCACTTCACCCAACAAGAGCAAAACATACATTGTTTTCCAGCACACATAGGTCATTGTTCAAGATGAATCATATGTTAGGCCATAAAGCAAGTCTCAACAAATTTTAAAATATTGAAATACTGCAAAGCATCTTTTCTGATCACAATGCTATAAAATTAGTAATCAATACTAGGAAGACTAACAGAAAAAGAGTAAGCATATGGAAACTGAATAACATCCTGTTCAAAAATAACTAGGTAATAAAAGAAATAAAAAATGAAATTAAAAATTCCTCCAATCAAATGAGAACTAAAACACAACATAACAAACTCTTTGGGACACTGCAAAAGCAGTGATTAGAGGACAATTTATAGCAATAGATGCACATATCAAAAATGCATAAAGAGCCAAAATCAACACCTTAATCCAACATCTCCAAGACCTAGAAAATGAGCAGCAAAAGAACAGCCTGCAGTCACCAGAAGAAAATAAATAACAAAAACTCAAGAAGAAATAAATGAAACAGAAAATAGAAAGAAAATAGAAAAAATCAACAAATCTAAAAGCTGGTTCTTTAAAAAACTTAATAAATTCGACAAACCATGGAAAACTTTACAAAGGAAAAAAAGGAGAAGATGCAAAAAACACTAATAAGAAATGAAATGGGTGATGTCACAACAGAACCAACTGAAATAAGATGAATAATATCAGGATATTATGAAGAACTGTACTCCAACAAATTTGAAAACCTAGACAAAATGGACAGATGTATAGAAACACACTACTTACCTAAACTAACACAGACTGTGAGGTGGAAAACTTGAACAGAACCATAACAAAAGAACAAATTGAACAGCTCATTAAAAAGTTACCGACGAAAAAAAGTCCTGGCCCCGGTTTCACTGGGGAACTCTACCAGTCATTCAGAGAAAGGCTGATGCCAGTCCCACTCAAACTATTCCAGAAAATAGAAAATGAATCCTCCCAGATTCATTTTATGAAATAAGCATAACCTTGATACCAAAACCAGGCAAAGACACCATAGAAAGGAAAACTACAGACCAATATTGCTCATGAATATAGATGCAAAAATCTTCCACAAAATCCTAGCCAATAGACTCCAACAACATATCAAAAAAATAATACATCATGGCCAAGTGAAATTCATAGCAGATATGTAAAGAGAGTTCAATGTTAGAAAAACAATCAACATAATCCATCTCATAAGTAAAATAAAAGAATCACATGATCATATCAACAGATGCAGAAAAAGCTTGTGATAAAATCCAACACCCATTCCTGATAAAAATTCCCAGAAAAGTAGGAATACAATGGGAATTTCTCATTGTAATGAAAAGCATATGTGCAAAACCTACAGCCAAAATTATTCTCAATGGAGAGCAGCTGAAACTTTTACCTTTGTGAACAGGAATGAGACAAGAATGTCTTCTGTCTCCACTTCTGTTCAACATTGTATTGGAAGTCCTAGCCAAGGCAAAAAGGCAAGAAACGGAAATCAAAGACATCCAAATAGGTAATAAAGAAGAAATAAAACTCTCCCTATTTGCAGATGATATGATCCTATACATAGCAAACCCAAGAGACTTAGAAAATAAAACTACTGGAACTTATTGAAAGATTTGGCATAGTGGCAGGATATAAGATCAACATACAAAAATCAGTTGGATTCCTCTACACCAGCAAAGAGGTCTCTGAAAAGGAAATAAGGAAATCAATACTATTTACAATAGCTACCAAAAAGATAAGATACTTGGGGATAAATCTTACCAGGAAAACAAAAGACCTATTAAAAAAAAAAAAAAAAAACTACAAAACATTATTTCAAGAAACTACAAGAGATCTATATAATGGAAGAACATACGATGCTCATGCATAGGAAGATTGAACATTGTGAAAATGTCATTATTACCCAAAGCCATCTATACATTCAATGCAATCCCAATCCAGATTCCATCCACATTCTTTAAAGATAAGGAAAAACAAATCACTAATTTTATATGGAAAGGAAAGATACCTCAGATAAGCAAAGCACTACTGAAGAAGAAGAACAAATTAGGAGGTCTCACACTCCCAGATCTCAAAACCTACAATACAGAAACAGTTGTCAACATAGCCTGGTATTGTTATAATGACAGACACATAGATCAGTGGAACAGAACTGAGAACTCAGAAATAGATACATTGACCTATGATGGCCAGCTGATCTTTGACAAAGGGCTAAACCACTAAATGGAGAAGAGATAGTCTCTTTCACAAATGGTGCTCACAACACTGGAGATCCATTTGCAAAAAAACAAAACAAGATCCATACCTCACGCCATACACAAGAATAAACTTCCAGGTGGATCAAAGTCTTAAATGTGAAACCAAAAACTATAAAGGTCATCAAAGAAAAATTAGAAGCAAACTTAAGGGGCCTAATTTACGGCATAAATAGACTATCAAGCATAACCCAAGATGCACAAACAGCAGAAGAGAAACCAGGTGATTGGAACCTTCTAAAAATTAAATTTTTATGTGCATCAAAAGATTTCCCCTAAAGAGTTAAAAGAGAACCTATAGAATGGGAAAAAAAAATATTCAGCAATGACATATCTGACAAAGTACTTATCTCTAAATTTTATAGAAAAGTCCAACTCCTCAACATCAAAAAGACAAATAATCCAAATTTAAAATGCGCAGAAGATATGAACAGAACTTCACCAAAGATATTCAGGTGACCAACAAATGCATGAAGACATGTTTGCAATCAGGACTTCCAGTAAGATGGTAAAATAGGAAGACAAGCTACACAGACTTTCTTCAACAAAGAGAAGAGAAACCAGTTGACAGAAATACAGAAGATAATCTTGGAGCCCTGAGCTTTGAAAGGAAGGATACAGAAGTGGATTAAACACCAACCAGTAGAAGACCTGAATGAAAACAGTGAATAAGGAGAAAAATGGAGCTGTAGAGTGTCAGCTATCCTGATGGCATGGGCAGTTTGAATATTTCCAAGTGGTGTTAGGTAGGACCTAGTAATTAACCTAAAGATCGGCCCTGCTCACCAAGAGCTACATGGATTAATGTACTAGTGGCTAGTGACTAAAAAGGGAAACAACAAAGAAAGAGACAAACTGAGCTGTGGACTTTCAGCTGTCTGGAAGGCATAGCCATTTAGAATGTCTACAAGTGGTGGCCATTTTGAATATTTAAAGGGACAGCATTCTTGTTCAAATTCCAGGAACCTAGGAATAGGCTCCACTTGCCGAGGACTGCACAGACATATCAGAGGCTGACAACAAGAAAGACATGATATTGCCCTGTTACGCAAATCCAACACCCTCTTGGTGAACAGAGGTCTGGCCATCCCTCACTTCCATCCACCTTCTGGGCTGGAAGGAATTGGATCCTAGTCTGTGTGCTATGATGGAGCCTGGGTGCCCTGTACCACCTGCCCCCCAGATTTCTTGTTTGTTTGTTTTAAAATTATTTTTTTTCTTCCTTTGTATTTTTATTCTTTCATTTTCCCTTCCCAAGTTCTAGTTTGGGGCTTTTTTTTT
>NW_006921620.1:9996533-9998395 GCF_000298275.1 Orycteropus afer afer | reverse complement strand
AGAGAGTGGGAACCTCCCAGAACATTGTATTGTGCCATGCCCAACAGAAATAACCCAGGTGGGCAACTTTAAAATCAGGATCTCCTCAGTTGCTAATAGCAATTCCCACCTTGGAGTTTACAAAGACTTATGGGTAGAAAAGCCACACTAAGTAATTTACTACACCGCAGTCCTCCTTTTTACTTTTTTGGTGGTTTATTTTTATTGTTCTTTTTGTCTAATTGAGTGGGAGACAGCATCTGTGCACATACAACCCTACCATACCCACACCTCTTGCAGCCCTACCTACTGAGTGAGGGCCACCACTTTCTTCTGCACCAACTGGCCAATGATACACAATAGCCAATACAAGCCTGACTCACCCTTAACTGCTCTTCACAAATAGCTAACAGAGAGATGTGCATTGACTCTCATTCTCTATCACACCTACTAGGAGACAGGTGGTGAGTGTATAAGTGCTGTCAACTAGTGAATAGAAGAGCATAGCACCCTGCTTACTCAGATACAGCCAAAAAAAATAATGAAAGCAAAAATTTTTGGCAAATTATTCCAACACACAATCATCAATTAAGTATAAATACAACAACACTATAAGGTATCAGAGACAACAGACAATCACAGTCCATATAAAAAGAAGCAAGACAAAGTAGTAGAAACAAGGGACCAGAATACAGACCCAGAACACATCCATAAGGAAGAAGCAACATTGGAACTCCCTCATAAGGAATTCAACAGAATTATATATAGGTACCTACAATGGATAGAGAGATAGATCAAAGAAAACAATGATAAAATTAAAGAAAACACAGACAAAATCCTAGAACAATTTTGAAACACAATACAAGACCAAAATGGCAAAATAAATGAAAAATTAGAAATTATACAAAATCTACAAATAGAAATCCAGAAGATTAATAGCAAATTTTCATAAATACATAGCATATTGAATGGATAAAGGAGTAGAATTGAATCAATGGAAGACAGAATTAGTGATTTGAAGACAAATACCTAAAGATTTCTTTGGAAAGAGATCAATCAGAAAAACAATGAAAAAAACCTAAGATTCATGTGGGATATCATCAAAAGGAATACCTACATGTAATTGGAATTTAGAGACAAATAAAACTGGAAGGGACAAATGAAAACAGAGAAAATTGTTGAAGAAATGTAGGAAGAGAATTTCCTTGATAAAATGAAAGATGAGAATATATCCATTCAAGAAGTCCAATGAGGATAGGCCACAAAAGAAAATCACCAAGACACATCATCACCAAACTCACCAAAACCAAAGACAAAGAAAGAATCCTGAAAGGAACATGGGAAAAACAAAAAGTTACCTACAAAGGACAACTGATATGACTAAGCTCTGATTTCTCAGCAGAAGCCATGTAAGTGAGAAGACAATGGGATGGTATATATAAAACCTTAAAGAAAAAAATTTCCAGCCAAGAATTACATACCCAGCAAAATTGTCCCTCAAATATGAAGGTGAAATTAGGACATTTTCAGATAAGCAGAAATTAAGGGAATTTGTTAAAACCAGACCAATCTTACAAGAGATGCTAAAGGGACTCCTTTGGACAGAGAACCAACAACAGCAAACAATAATCAACCATTAACATACATGTTGACATAACCCAGAAACCAACCCAGTTATGGAAGCACCCAAAGTAAAATAAGCTTACAAGATTGTAAAAAGGGAACCAGAGACATCAATGGGCAAATGAGGAAAACTACAAACCAAAAAGAGGAAAAAACAGTGTAGTTATAGCACTTCTAAATAGTGAGAAAGTCAAGACAATTGCAAGATAGAACAGACTGTCCTAAACTTGGGAAGAAAATTATAAATTATAAATTTATAA
>NW_006921620.1:9983687-9995843 GCF_000298275.1 Orycteropus afer afer | reverse complement strand
AAAAAAAAAAAAAAAAAAACCAAACTCACAGCTGTCAAGTTGGATCTGACTCACCCAACAACAACAGCACAATATACATCCTTTTCCAGCACCCATGGAACATTCTTCAGGATAGACCATATGTTAGGCCACAAAGCAAGCCTTAATAAATTAAAAAACATTGAAATACTGCACAGCATCATTTCAGATCACAATGTTATAAAATTAGAAATCAACAATAGGAAGATAAACCAAAAAAGAGCAAACACATGGAAAGTGAGTAACATCCTCCTTAAAAATGACTAAGAAATAGAAGAAATTAAAAAATTCCTTGAATCAAATGAGAGTGAAAACACAGCATACCAAAATCTTTGGGACACAGCAAAAGCAGTGATCAGAGGCCAATTTATAGCAATAGATACACACACATATAAAAAGAAGAAAAAGCCAAAATAAAGACTTTACCCCAACATCTCCAACAATTAGAAAAAGAGCAGCAAAAAAAGCCTACAGTCACCAAGAGAAAGAAATAGCAAAACTTTGAGCAGAAATAAAACAAAATAGAAAGACAATAGAAATAAATCAACAAGACTAGAAGTTGGTTTTTTTTAAAAGATTAATAAGATTGACAAACCACTGGCAAATGTAACAAAGGAAAAGAGGGAGAGAATACAAATACAAATACAAACACGAATAAGTAATGAATTGGCACCATCACAACAGAACCAACTGAAATAAAAAGGATAATAGCCATTCTTTGACAGTCAATCTTCCTATTAAAAGAGGAAGAAATTGTGTCTTTAAAAAATGGTGCTAGCAAAACTGAATATCCATTTGCAGAAAAATGAAACAAGATCCTTACCTCACATCATACACAAAAACTAACTCCAGATGGAACAATAACTTAAATATGAAGCCTAAAACTATAAAGTTCCTAAAGGAAAAAAAATAGGGACAAATTTAGGAACCCTAATTTATGGCATAAATAGACTGTCAAGCATAACCCAAAATGCACAAACAGTAGAAAATAAACTAGATGAATGAGACCTTCTAAAAATTAAATTTTTATGTGCTTCCAAAGACTTCTCCAAAAGAATCAAAAGAGAACCTACAGATTGGGAAAAAATATTTGGCAATGACATATCCGACAAGGGACTTATCTCCAAAATTTATAGAAAACTCACACACCTCAACAACAAAAAGACAATCTTATTTAAAAATGGGCAGAAGACATGAATAGACAACTTCACCAAAGAGGATATTCAGGTGGCCAACAAACACATGAAGAAATGTTCATGATCTTTAGCCAATGTTGTTGTTGTTAGGTGCCAACAAGTCATTTCCAATTCATAGCGACCTCTTGCACAGCAGAACGAAACACTGCCCAATCCCACTCCAGCTCCATGATCCCTGCTATATTTGAGCCCATCATTGCAGGCACTGTGTCAATCCATCTCTTTGAAGGCCTCCCCCTCTTTCATTGACCCTCCACCCTCCCAAGCATGACATCCTTCTCCAAGAAATGGTCCCTTCTGACAACATGACCAAAATAGGTGAGACGAAGTCTGGCCATTCTCGCTTCCAAGGAGCATTTCGGGTGCACTTCCTCCAGGACAGATCTGTTAGTTCTTTTAGCAGTCCATGGTACTTTCAGGATTCTTCGCCAGCACCACAACTCAAAAGCATCAACTCTTTTTCGGTCTTCCTTATTCATTGTCCAGCTCTCAAATGCATACGAGGCAATTGGAAATATCATGGCTTCTGTCAGGAGCACCTTAGTCCTCAAGGAGACATCCTTGCTACTCAGCACTTGAAAGAGTTCCTTCGCGGTTGACTTTCCCAATGCTACACATTGTCTAATGTCCTGACTGCTGCTTCCATTGGCATTGATTGTAGAACCAAGCAACGTGAATTCTTTGACAACCTCAATCTTCTCTCCATTTATTATGATGCTGCTCATTGGTCCAGTTGTGAGGATTTTTGTTTTCTTTATATTGAGATGTAATCCATACTGCAGACTGTATTCTTCAACCTTCATCAGTAAGTGCCTCAAATCATCCTCACTTTCAGCAAGCAAAATTGTATCATCTGCATATCTCAGGTTGTTAACGAATGTTCCTCTGATCCTGATGCCACGTTTTTTTTCATATAGTCCAGCTTCTTGGATTATTTGCTCAGCATATAGATTGAATAAGTATGAAGAAATGATACAACCCTGACACACTCCCTTCCTGATTTTAAACCATGCAGTGTCCCCTATGGTAAGAAGTGGGAAGAGAGTTGTTACATTGTGAGGAACTGCAGTCAGTGCCATGAGACAAAATGTGTATGAACTTCCGTATGGAAAATGAGCTTGCTCTATAAACTTTCACCCAAATCACAATAAAAATTTAAAAATAAAAAAAGTAAGAAAGAAATGTTTGCGATCATTAGCCATTAGAGAGATGCAAATCAAAACAACCATGATATACAATCTCACCCTAGCATTAATAGAAAATTTCAAGACAGAAAATAGCAAATGCTGGAAAGGATGTGGAGAGATTGGGACTCTCATACACTGCTAGTGGGACTGTAAAATAATACAACTACTGTGGAAATCAGAATGGTGATTCCTTAAAAAGTTGGAAATAGAAATACTATTTGACCCAACAATCCCATTACTAGTTATATACCCTAAAGAAGTGAGGACCAGGACACAAACAGATATATGCACACTTGGCATAGTGCATAAGGCATGACAGCTAACCAAAAGGCTGGCGGTTCAGACCCACTAGCCACTCCTCAGAAGGAAGAGTGAGTAATCTACTTCTGCAGTAACACAACATAACGCACTGCCCTCGACTCTCTAGTTGGATCTGAGTCATAGCGACCCCTCCTTGGGTTTCCTAGGCAGTATCACTATGGAAGTAGATTGCCCAACCTTCCTTCCAAGGAGTGGCTTATGGGTTTGAATCGCCACTTTTCTGTTAGCAGTCAAAGCCTTAGGCACTACACCACAGAGCTCCTACCTCAGACACCCAAGGAGGGGTTGCTATAAGTCAGATCCGACTCCACAGCAGTGAGTTTGTGGTTTTCTTTTTTGGTTACGTTCACTGAAGCAATATTCACAATAGCAAAGAGATGGAAACAACCTAAGTATGCATCAATTGAGGAATGGATAAACAAACTGTGGTACATACACACAATGGAATACTATGCAACACTAAAGAATAAGGTAGAATCTGCAAAACATCACATAACATGGATGAACTTGGAGAACATTATCCTGAATGAAATAAGTCAATCACAGAAGGACAAATATTATATTAGTCCACTATTGTAAAAAGTCAAGGAAAAGTTTATACATGGAAGGAAATTTTGTTTGTTTGTTACCATGGAGGGGACAGGAGGGGAAAGAAAATTCCCAGATAGGTTGAAAATATATATATATATATACACATACATACATATATAATATATATATAAACCAAAGATTATTAGTGGTTTCCAGGGGTAGGAGAGAGGTGGAAAGGGAAAACTTTTGTTTGGGGGCATTGAGCTTATTATGCTAATGGTGGTGGAATATTTTGAAAAAGGATAGCAATAATGGTGGTGCAACATGAAAAATGTCCTCAATATCCCTGAGCTATAAATGTGGAAGCTGTTATGGTGGCAAGTGTCTTGTTGTATATGTTTTCACCACAATAAAAGTGAAAAAATATATATATTGAATATACTATGGAATGCCAGAACAAACAAATCTGTCTTGGAAGAAGTACAACCAGAATGCTGCTTAGACGCGAGAATGGCCAGACTTCGTCTCTTGCACTTTGATCATGTTATCAGAAGGGATCAGTTCCCAGAGAAGGATATTGTACTTAGTGAAGTAGAGGGTTGGGGAAAAAGGGAAAGACCCTCAGTGAAATGGATTGACACAATGGCTGCAACGATTGGCCCAAGCATAGCAACTATCATAAGGAGGGCACAAGGCAATGTTTCATTCTGTTGTACCTAGGGTCACTATAAGTCAGAAACAACTCCATGGCATGTAACAATAATAAAAACCATGACATTTGTTGCAGTTTTGAATTAACTGTTCAATGCACCCCTGGTCTGCTTTTCTTCTAAATCTTCTCTATGGATTGTTGACCATGTAAATTGTCTGTATCAATTTTTAAGCAATAGAAATAGATTTTGTCTATAAAAGAAAATAAATATCTTGAAATGACCAAAAATAAATAAAGTCCTGACCTAAGAGTCTCCGTTATCTCAGATATTGTAAAAAGCCTTAATAAGCTGCTCTCCAAGCAATGAAGCACATTCCACACATGGCTAGGGAGAGCCATTTTTGCTCTTCCACGGATCAGAGCTACAGGGTTAGTAGAGCACAGTTACTCCTCACAACCCTAACTTTGTATGCTAGGGAGTTCTTTCACTAGTCTGTGCCTTAGTCACCTCTTCAGTCGCTTTCGCAGGAGTGCCATGGCCTCACCTGCCTCCTCAGTGATCTGTTCAGGCATGGAGGCTATTTGTGCCCTGGGGCAGAGGAGCATTTCCTGCACAGCAAAGCCTGCAGGCAGGTCAACAAGTGGAAGAGGAGAGTGAGGAATAGTAGAATATGGAAGAGAAACATGGAGGTCTATAAACCAGCTGCTTTTCCAGCACCAGACCTGGCAGAAGTATGATCAACTCAGGAAAGAAAATCAAGAGTTGACAGGGTAGTGAGAAAGTCCAAATCAGGGAAGGAAGGAAAAAGAGAAAAACGCTAGGTTGCCTATTTTATTGGTAGAGCACATATACATTTCAGTCCATCACATTAGTCAGAAAGATGTGTAACTTTATTTTCTCTTGTTGTTGGTGTTAGGTGTTGTCGAGTTGTTTCTGACTCATAGTGATGCTATATACAGCAGAAAGAAACACAGCCCAGTCCTGTGCCATCCTCACAGTCTTTGCTATGCTTGAGCCCATCTTTGCAGGAACTGTGTCAGTCCATCTGAAGGTCTTACCCTTTTTTGCTGACTCTCTACTTTACCAAGTATGATATCCTCCTCCAGGGACAGGTTCCTTGTGAAAACATGAACAAACTATGTGGAACGAAGTCTGGCCATTCTCACTTATAAGGAACAATCTGGCTGCACTTCTTCCAAGACAGATTTGTTTGTTATTTTCTCTTACTTAACTAAATTATTGAGCCCAAAGTTTCACTGCTATTTATAGTTTTTCAGTGGACAGAATTTTTCAGAAGTGGATGGCCCCACCCTTCTTCCCAATCTTTCTTAGCCTAGAAACTTTGTTGAAGCCACCATGGGTAACTCTGCTGGTATTTGAAATACTGGTGGCATACCTTCCAGCCTCACAGCAACACACAAGCCACCACAGTATGACAAAGTGACAGACCAGTGGTGGCCAGATTTCACCTCACCTTCTTTGGTCATGTTGTCAGAAGGGACCAATTCCTGGAGAAGGATATTGTGATAGTCAGAGCTGTGCGTCAACTTGGCTGGACCACAATTCTGAGTGGTTTAAGCAGTTGTGATGTGGGTTATTCCCATGATGAGATCAGATGTATATGTTTTGAGCAGTCAATTGGTTGAAAGGGAGTTTCCCTAGGGGTGTAGCCTTCTTCCAATATAATTATGGACATCCTGGGAAAAAGAGACACCCTTCTGTGGATTCAGTTCCTGTTGTGCTGCCTACAACTGTCCATGAGAGAACAATCCACCATTCAGCCTGGTGATCTTGGATTAGTCATTCGTTGGAGTCAATAGCTGGTATACTGCCTGCCATCAGCCCCTACAGCTGCGTGAGTCAGGAAAAGGCTCCAGCTTGATGTTTGATCCAAGAACTTGGGACTTGCCAGCTTCTACGTGTGTATGAGTCATTTTCCTAACATGAATTTCTCTTTCTCTCTCTATATATAAGCTTTACTGGTTTTGCTTCTCTAGATAACCCAGCCTAGCACAGACACTGTGCTGGGTAAGGTAGAGTCAGCAGAAAAGGGGAAGCCCCTTAATGAGATAGATGGATTCAGCAATCAGTTCTAACATAGCAAGGATTGTTAGGATGGCACAGGAGCATGCAGTGTTTCATTCCATTATACATAGGGTCCCTAGGAGTTGAGGCCAACTCAACGGTGGCTAACAGCAATAGCAACATTTCCAAAGTGGTGGAGATCCTGCCACAGTAGTGTGGTTTCTATAGCAGCTGCCTGCATGACTCTCTCATGCACACCCATCAGGATGTCTCTCAAGCAGACCCTTATCAATGAAGCCTCTCCTAACACATTACATAAAATAACCCACATCCCAACTATATTCTGAGGATAGTTGTGGTTCAGTGGTAGAATTCTCACCTTTCATGTGGGAGACCTAGGTCTGATTCTGGCCAATTCATTTCAAACACAGCCACCACCAGTCTGTCAGTGGAGGCTTGCATGTCACTACGATGCTGAACAGGTTTTGACAGACTTTCCAGACTAATACAGACTAAAAAGAAAGGCCTGGCTATTTACCTCCTAAAATCAGACAAGAAAAACCTTATGGATCACAAAAGATCAGGTTTGCTGGTGTAATAGATCCTGGTGAAACCCCTGAGACTATAATCCCTAGTTGTCCTTCAGGTCTAGACTTAAACTCACTCCCATGGCTTCCAGACAATTAATAGACAAGCATTTGGGAGCTCTGGTGGCATAGTGTCTAAGGCATTTGATAGATAACCAGAAGGCTGGCGGTTCAAACCCACCAGCCACTCCTCAGAAGGAAGACAGGGCAATCCACTTCTGTAGTGATACCACCTCAGAAACCCAAGGAGAGGTCGCTGTGTCAGGACTGAATCAATGGCAGTGAGTTTGGTTTGGTTTGGTATGGACTGAACATTTACATCAGGTAGATACATTCATCAGAGAGATCAATCATGGGAGAACACAAGGGCAGTGTTTACACAGGAAGACAGCTGGTGGGAGGCAGGAGTTCCTGGAAAGACATAGGGAAGAGGTTACTATGGAGAGAGAGTAGGAAGAGAGCAGTTATATTCTGGGGAAATTGCACTGAATGTCATGAGATGAAATGTGTATCAACTGCTGTATGGAAAACGAATTTGCTCTGTAAACTTTCACCCTAATCACAGTAAAAATTAAAACAAAAAAACAACCCTATGGATCACAATGGCCAGGTCCTGTTGTGCATATGGTCAGCATGAGTCAGGGTCAGCAGCTAACAATAGCAACAGCCATAGTCTATAGAGTTCCTGGGTGGTGAGAATCAGTAATGTGTTCAGCTGATCATTGAAAGATTGGAGGTTTGAGTCCACACAGAAACACCTCAGAGGAAAGACCTGGTGATCTATATCTTAAAAATCAGCCACTGAAAATCCTATGGAGCACAGGAACACTGTTCTACTCCATGACAACTCGTACTGGTAAGCATATTCCAAGCTCTTCCCACTTTGGTCTACTTTATTTTTATTTGGCACAATAAAGTTCCAGACTATATATATACAGGAAGTTCCCTAGTTAGGAATGTCAGACTTGGGACAACTTCTACTTGCCTTTTAATGTTATGTAAATTTGCCCTCACTTTGAAGCAACTCAACCAATCCCTACTCAAATCAAATTCTTCATCACAATCACCTTCATTTGCTGTATGTGCAGTTTTTAAATCATTGAAATGGGCTTTGATTCTTTTCTGGGACTAACCAAACCAAAACCAAACTCACTGCCATTGATTTGATTCTGACTCATAGTGACCCCCCTTTGGGTTTCTGAGGCATAAAATCTTTACTGAAGTAGATTGCCCAGTCTTCCTTCCACAGAGTGGCTGGTGGGTTTGAACATCTAGCCTTCTGGTTAGCAGTCAAATGCCTTAGGCAGTATGCCACCAGAGCTCCTCTCTAAATCTAAAGTAGAACTATATGCACTTGTTACAACCCACCTACAAAATCCACTTAAAAATTTAGAGACACAGTCAGGAACAGATCTCATTTGTAACCTGGGGACTGCCTGTATATATGTTATTGTCTATGTCTCTCCACTTGCACGGAATCTCCATTTGTAGCAAAATGACTATCCACCACCTAGGTCAGCATGACTTAATTGTTTGTTCCAGGAAATCTTTGCCTGGAAAAGGTAAGGCTGTAAGCCAATAAATACCTTCACTGTTCTCATCACGAAACTACTTCAGAACAATTTATCAGAGACAAAGAAATTGCTCATCTTCACAAACAGCTTACTCACTCACCAACCACAGTTTACTTATCAAGACTCATTTCAAGTCCCTCACTTTTCTGTGTTCACCAATTGCTGTCCAGTCCATTTCATTCCTCACTTTGAAAATCCCATCTTAAACTACTTGAACTCAGATCCCAAAGTCCTCCAACATTTTACATTTTGAGTTCTTTCTGAGGTTCTCTTAAAATTTTTCAATATACTATTCTCTCTCACTTCTCTAAACCAAACCAAACCCAACCCACTGCTGTTGAGTGGATTCTGACTCATTGTGACCCTCATTGGGTTTCTGAGGCAGTTAACCTTTACAGAAGTAGATTGCCCAGTCTTGCTTCCACAGAATGGCTGGTGGGTTTGAACCACCAAACTTCTGGTTAGCAGTCAGATACCTTAGGCACTGTGCTACCAGAGCTCCTTCTCTAAGTTCTAATAAATTTTCCTATGCTTATATTGCCAGGTTGTCCAGGGAAATTCAACATTATTTTGAAGCTGTATTTCCAGCAGGGATTTGAACAAGTTCATTTGGGTTTGACCTGAATTAGAATATGCATTTTAATAAGGTCAGGGGATTCTGATTCAGTATATGTGGGTGGAAATGCAAATTCTCAGCAGGAGTTCAGACCACCAGGAAGATAATAGGTTCACCATAAGTATTTGTTGGATAAATGAATGAATGAGTGAACAAATGAATGAATAATGGATATAGAGTCTCTATCGTCCCTGTTTCAGTTGTGTCTAAGTTCCAGGGTGCTTATACAGTGGCATTGTATGGCCGAAGCCCTTGGACTATCGTCCAGATTCTTAGTCCAAACCAGCATCTGTGATGATATCAGTCATATCTTTGGGTCCTAGGTCACTAGATTATGACAGATACTGATAGGCCATTCCTTTGTTTTTGTCTGCACTGGTACCTCCAGGCCCTGATGAGTTTCTTAATTGTTCCTGAAGAGTAATCACTCAGCTGCCACCATAACACACAAAAGCTATGACAAACTCACCAGGACTATCTTAGACTTCTCTCCATCTCTGCCTCTTTGGGTATGTGGGAAATCTTTTGACTATTACTGTACCATGCTGGTTGTTTCATGCCTATCCACCAAAACACTCAAGCCATTTCTTCTAATCCCACACAATGTCAGGCTTGGGCAATTCTGACTTTTGCCAACATCTAAACAAGGGATTAGAAATCTTTTTTTGTAAGGGACCAGATAGAACTATTTTAGGCTTCTGTTGTACCTATTTAACTCTGCCATTGTAATGAAAAGACAGTCATAGACAATGGGCGTATATTTATAAAAACAAGCAACTAACCCGTGGGCCAGCTAGAGTTTGCTGGCCCCTGGCCTAGGCTTACCTAGGGAATAGAATACAGACCTTCTCTGCTCAAGGATCCACAAATTTATTTAGGTTTGATTACTTCCTCCAAAACTCAATTAGTCCATTTAGAGGTGGGGTATAGAACTCCTCCTTAAGTTGTCCTGCCAACCTTCTAATCTCCTTACTTTCTTTTAGCCATTTTTTAAATAGTTACATAAAGTCTTCTGACAAGGAAAACCTGGCTTTGTCAAATTACCTTTTCCACTTACTGAATCTTTGTAGTGTTTCTTCCTAGAGATCAAAACTCCAAATAATTTAAAATGAAAGTCATTATTTGTTGTTAGCAATTTTTAAACAAACACGTAGCATGTCCTCTCTTTCCAAGATGGAAAAATATTTTAGTTTTTCTGAAATTGCATCAACAAATTATACTAATTCTACTCATGAGAAAATTTTCTCCTAAATAGTTAGATGACTTATTCAGTCAGATTTAAATCTGTGTCAATATTGGTTTACTCTTCTGGACTTTTTAATGTATTTTCTAAATCTAGGGATTTTTGATAAGAATTTTTACATGAAAAATACAATTAAATTAAATAAAAATAATGGCTCAGAGGCTATAAAGTCTTCAATTTATAAGTAGGCTTATGTGTAAATAAATGAAAAGTCTAAATAAACAAATTTTAATTTTTATGTAGGAAATGTTGGTTTACTTTTAGGTTTCAATTAATCATTTTGGGATGATATCTAACCAATTGAATGAAAAAAGAAAACTTAGTTTAATACAATTATTTGAGAGGAAAAACCAAACTCAGTGCTGTTGAGTGGGATCTGACTCATAGCAATCTCTTCTTCTTGGGTTTCCGAGGCTGTATCACTACCAAAGTAGAGTGCCCAATCTTCCCTCCGAGGAGCGGCTTTTTTTTTTTTTAAGGAGGAAAGGTGGTTTAAATTTATTGTCTTTGTAGGATCATTCTAGTTTGTTCTTCTGTCCCATTGGCTTCAAATATATGTTCATTTTAAACTCTAACACTGTATTATTTCAAATTCCTGACAGAACAACTATAAATAGGATGGAACTAACCTATACTTCATGAGCTTTGGTAGCAGAGTGCCTAAGGCACTTGACTGCTAACCAGAAGGCTGGCGGTTCAAACCCACCAGCCACTCCTCAGAAGGAAGGTTGGGCAATCTACTTCCGCAGTGATACCACCTCAGAAACCCAAGGAGGTGTTGCTATGAGTCGAGACCGACTTGACAGCCCATAACAACAACAATAACCTATGCTTCATAAGGAAAGGTTTATAATTTAACAAATATAACTTACACATGCTTCTAGGCACAAAAACCACAGCATTTAGATTAATAAACCAAGAGAAAAGATAAATTACTTTAAAAGTAGTACTAATAGTACATAAATCATTTATTAACTATGGATTATTTTAAGAAAAATAGTTACTATTTGACAAGTTAATAAAAATTTAAGGTTTATGTCTTTATGAAAGAAATTTTTTTTACACAAAACAGTACATAAAGTTTTGAAGTACTAGCGAATAGTTTTTAAAGTGTCATACATGTGTTCTACTTGAGTATTTGATTTCTCTTAACATTGTCAGGGTTATATCAAGTATTTGACTTGGCATCAGTAACTGCCAAAATATCTTCACAGTCATGTAATTTCAAAGTGGAAAACATTCTTATAAAACACATAGCGTATTTCTTATCTCTGTTAAAATGGATGGTTGAAAATCAACCATAAGCACAGATGTTCCAGTTAATGTGTATTGTATTCAAATCATTTTACTGTCATTACACAACCTAATTGTATGCTATGTAGGATATGGAAAACTTCCTGATATAGTTAAATACATGAAGATACATATGTGATAGAAACAGCAATACACAGAATACTTACCTTCAGAGAGTGCTAAATTGAAATTTATATTTAAAAACAAATGTAATAGGCAATAAAATTTCTGTGATTGACTGATAGGCATTTCTCAGGAGGTGTATGAATAAATTTAAACCCCAGAGTAAAAGAAGTATTTCAGCACTATCTGATTTCCTGTGATAAAATAGGTTTCCTGAAATTTAGTTCAAGAATAAATGAAATTTCTAGCAGCTTCATTACAATAAGACAATTTCAGCATGGTATTTCTTGGAAGTATAATCATGTTTGTGAATTTCAGGCAAATTCGAGTTCCAAAAGCCTCAAGATCATGAGTATAACTCTTTTCCTTTAAAGTAATATTGATAATGTTGAATTTTACCTGAACTCTGTGATTCTGGAAAACAATGATAGTTAAAGTGATCCCCCAAACATTGTGTTCAGGAAAATGACTTACTGCAAATAACCACCCTTCCCATCTGACTTAGATGAAACTCATGGATGCTCTCTTGTTTACCTATGATAAGGCCAAACACCGAGGCAAAACAATCAAACTCATTGCCATTGAGTCAATTCTGACCCATGGTGACATGTGTGTTACAGTGTAGAACTGTGCTCCATAGGGTTTCCTTGGCTGTAGTTGTTGTTGTTGTTGTTGTTATGTGCCGTCGAGTCAGCCCTGACTCATAGTGACCCCTCCTTGGGTTTCCGAGGCAGTATCACTACAGAAGTAGGATTGCCCAACCTTCCTTCCGAGGAGTGGCTGGTGGGT
>NW_006921620.1:9973294-9983532 GCF_000298275.1 Orycteropus afer afer | reverse complement strand
GGAAGGAAGGTTGGGCAATCCTACTTCTGTAGTGATACTGCCTCAGAAACCCAAGGAGGGGTCGCTATGAGTCGGGGCCGACTTGACGGCACATAACAACAACAAGAAGTGACTTCAAATTGCCAACTTTTTGCTTAGTGCATTTTCACTAATAACACACCCATGGAAATATTTATGAAAATGCATAAAGGCTCATAATGCACAATTTGTAAAATCAAATAAGACACAACTTATTTGTGTCAGAATACAGTAGTAGCTGAGTGCAAACTATTTATGCCACCCAGGGACCCTAGACCAGACACGGACTTCCAAATTTCCATTTCTTGACTTTTTAATAAGTAACTGAATTGCTTGACTATACTGATCCATCAGATGCAAGTACCTGTTAATGAAAGTTTGATTAAACTTCTCTCCTGCCCTCCAGTCCCTGAACCTTGGTCCACCCTCTGCCTGAGTCAACTTACTACTCTCTTTAATTACCCCTCCCTTGAGTATAGGCTGGCCTCAGGGTAAAACATGCTGACTTACTCTCCAATGACATCACCTTTTCATCTCAATTCTCCACAAAATACAAAACACCAAACCCACTATCACTGAGTTGATTCTGACACTCATATAAACCCTATTGGGCATAGTATGACAGCCCCACAAAGTTTCCAAAGCTATAATCTTTATGGAAACAAACTGCCACATTTTTTTCCCGTGAAGCAGCTGATGGGTTCAAACTGCCAACATTCCAGTTAGCAGACTAGCACTTTAACTACTGCTCCACTTCTCCACAATTGAGCTTTTCTAGCATTGCTTACTCACAGTCTCTATAAAACAAAATGCTTTTTCCATAACTCTTGCTGATATTATAATCAGATCATGCTCCTTATTACAACAGATCTCTTCCTGTATTGTGATCATTCTCTTCCCCTTTTCTCTCTGAATAAAACTTGTCACTATCAAATTCCAAATTTGTTTTTCATTTGACACTAAAAGGAATGGGTGATAAGCTGAATATTTCAACCTGAATGTTGTTCTCATTCCATGATACATATTTTAAAATAGATCACTTTTGGTGTCAGTTTCCCAGTGCTACTGTGAAACAAGTTCCACTAGTGGGTGGTTTTAAAGAACAATTATTTCCTCACAGTTCAAGTGGCTAGAAATTCCAGGCATGGCTGTAGGGGGAGGTCTTTCTTTGTCTATTTCACCTTCTAGGACCCACAGTTCTTGGAGTTCCAGGGAACTCCAAGACTTACCTGCCTCTGTCAAGGTTAGATAGCGTTTGTCTTCCCTCCTGTGTCTTTAAGCATCTCTTTGTGTCTCTGTTACTCTTTATATAACACAGAAATGAATAGGTTTAGGATCCACCCTACATTAGTATGACCTGAACAGATTAATTGCATTACATTAAAATGAGTCACAGAAGGTGATTATATTACATCACATCAGATTAGACTACATCACAGGAATAACCAAACCAAACCAAACGCACTGCCGTTGAGTCGGATCCGACTCATAGTCACCCCTCCTTGGGTTTCTGAGGTATCACCACCAGCCACTCCTCGGAAGGAAGATGGGGTAATCTACTTCCGTAGTGATACCTCCTCGGAAACCCAAGGAGGGGTCGCTATGAGTCAGATCCGACTCGATGGCAAAACACAACAACATCACTACTGAAATAGATTGCCCAACCTTCCTTCCGAGGAGCAACTGGTGGGTTTGAACCGCCAGCCTTCTGGTTAGCAGTCAAATGTCTTAGGCACTACACCACCACCAGAGTGCCTTCCACACAAGAATTGTTGTTGTTGTTGTGTGCCATCGAGTCAGCCCCGACTCATAGCGACCCCTCCTTGGGTTTCCGAGGCAGTATCACTACGGAAGTAGGATTGCCCAACCTTCCTTCCAAGGAATGGCTGGTGGGTTTGAACCGCCAGCCTTCTGGTTAGCAGTCAAGTGCTTTAGCCACTATGGTGCCAGAGCTCCACATAGGAATAGGGGTTAGGATTTCAACACATATTCTTGGGAAACAGTTCAGTCCATAACACCGTGAAAAACATAATGCTGAGTAGGAACAATGCAAGGCTTTAGAATACGTTATATATATCAGATTATTAATAATATCAAGCAAACACTGTAGTCAATAGCTGTGAAAAATGAGCAATTACTAGCCTTCCATTACTTGCTGGATAAGTGTGGGGTAAATAATGATGTGAAATGGTTATTAGAGATTTGATAGTTATACAGATATATATTAAGGACTGGCACTAAAATGATAAACTGAACCATAGAAATAAGATTTTGAAGCAATTACTACATAATCAGGAAAAGAGTCTAATAAATCAATCAGCATTAAAGTTGCTCTTCATCAGCTAGATTCATAGTATTGCAAATTATTTACATGTTTAAATTGCTCACCTGGCTTAGCAATGATATTAAAATAATTTTCATAATGTTGCCTGACAAGGACATCTTAGAAAATTGCTTACTTAACTCTGAGACTTTAATGGAACAAGGAGAGTGTATAAAAAAAAAAAAAAAAAAAAAAAACCTCTAGTAAGCCAGATAGATGGAAATATAAGAAAGGCCAAATCTAAAGGAATAAAATTTTCACAAGTATCTACAAATATGGATACAGTATCTACAGAGAGTGTATGTTTAGATGGAAAATTGTAATTTCTCTATGATAGTGTGTCCATAGGTAATTTATCATTACAGAATAAGCATTGCTATTCTAAGGCAATGCTTTTCATATATTTGGTGAAAATAATATTCTACATAGGCCCATTTATATGTTATAGCCCTTCTGCTTAGCATGTATTTAAACTTCAAAGCAGAACAATAGGAGTAACAGTACATCATCAACATCACTTTTTAAAAAAATGACTTTTCTGTGTTCTTGAAATGTCTCTAAGGTGAAACTGTGTCGGGAGTTGTACAGTAAGTTCCATTGAGCATTCACATTTTTCCCTGTGGTGGAATTTCATTATATTATTCACCTTACCAGAAATTACTTTCCAAATTACTCTCTATGCTGAATTGAACAGAGAGTGCATAAGCAAAGAAAGAAAAATGCTTGAAATATAAAAGAGCAAAGAGGAAGAAATGTTCTTAAGCAAATACCCATTCATGTTGAAAGTATCATTTTCTTCTCCTAGGATCTTAGTGGCATACAAAATTTGACTCAATCCCAGCCCTCAATAAGCACACAGTCTACTTGGACGTAGAGGATTGGTAGAACATGAAGCAGATAAAAATACAAGTCTCTACCCACTTCCATTACTTAAATTATTATCTGTATGACATTGTCAAAAGACTCTCTGAATATTATCTCCACTCTCACCTGGTTTATGTGCTTCATATATGCTTTTGCAATCTAAATGGCTGCTCTAACAGTTCTTGAAACTGATGTGTAGTTCACAAACTTCTGCTCTCTAAACCAGAACTACAAGAGTTACCTCTTTTCCAAGTTTTTTTTTTTTTTTTTTTTTTTTTTTTAACTAATACAAATAATAGCTTAACCCTCTGGTCATCAGCTCTTCCTTCTTCACATCCTCTTGTTTCATTAGTCCCCAACCCTATCACTGAAATATTCCTCACATTCTTTCTCTATTAATACACTGACTAAATTCATAGCATTTTTTTTCCATAGCATTATCTTTTGCCTGCAATATTTCCAGAGCATCCCAACTGAATTTGATACCTCCAGGCTCTCTTCACTACAATCTATTCTTATTGTTCCTATCAGTTATTTTTCTAATAAAAATCTGATCATTAAAGCCCTTATTTAAACACTCACAATTTCTGTCTGTAGGGGAGACTAAAATCCAGAGCATGACGGAAAAGGCCTACCAACTTTTCCAATCTTTTCTCTTGCTCACTGTATACTCCTTTACCTCTTACATTCCAACAGTACTGAATTATCCATTTGAGCTTAACATATGTCCTTCCAATCCTCTGTACTGCTACTCATACTTTTCACTGTATCTAAGGTGCCCTTCTCTTTCCAGCAAGTGACTACATAACCTTCAATACACTAATCAAATGTCACTCCCTCTGTGGCATTAATTTTCTTTTCCATGTGCTTTCACAGCACAGTATAGGTATATACCTCTATGAAAATCATGGTGATATGGTGGCTTTATGTTTTTCTTTGCTAGGCTGTGGGTGTTTTTTGCTTGAGTTTCATGGATTTGGCAAGTGCAATGATAGGGTTAAAAAAATATTTGCTGTTGGAGCACAAACTACCAAGTCCAGACTGAGAAATCAGGGAAGGATTCCATTAATATAATTCACTCTTTAGGGAATAAGTATGCACTAGAAGGCTAGGAAAGAGAAAAATGAGAACATTCAAGGCAGAAGGGAAAACATAGCACAAAAAGTGAAGTTCAGTGATCTATGAACATTTGCTAGTGGTAAAGTTAGACATATGTTTATATGGTGTGGCGCCTGAAGCATTTGATGGCTAACCAGACGGCTGGCGGTTGAAACCCACCAGCCACTCCTGGGAAGGAAGATTGGGCAATCTACTTTTGTAGAGATACTGTCTCGGAAACCCAAGGAGGGGTCACTATGAGTCAAATGGAATCCACTCGATGGCAGTGAGTTTGGTTTTTGGTTTGGTATAGGCTAAGGAGACTAGGGCGGGGAATTGACCCTGATCCTTAAAATGATGAAAATATACTGCTATGGAGTCAAATGAATTGAGCTAATCTGAGAGAATACAAGCTTTTTTTCTATTTTTTTTTTTTTTTTGCCTCCAAACGATTTTGAGTTTTGTACCACATTGTTCTCCCTCTTTATGTAGGATCTCCTACATCCCTTCCAAGTGGATGGCAGTGGTAGCTGGGCACCATCTAGTTCTTCTGGTCTCATAGTTGTATAGGTTGCAGATCGGATGGTGTACCCAGTCGCTAGGACTGATTGTTTCCATTAATTTTGGTTTTCTTCTTTCTTCTTGACGAGGAGAGACCTGTTGTTGCATCTAGATGGCAGCTTCCTAGCTTTTAAGGTCCCTAATTTTTTTTTTTTTTAAGGAGAGAAAGCTAAACCCACTGCCATTGAGTTGATTCCAATTCATAGTGACCCATCGGGTTTCAAGACTGCAAATCTTTACAGAAGCAGACTACCTCATGTTTCTTCTGAGGAGTGGCTGATGGGTTCAAACAACTGACCTTTTGTTGTTTGCAGTGTGCTGCAGCCCAATGCCTTAACCACAGTGCCACCAGAGCTTCAGGAAGTCTGCATTGATTGATGTGATCATGTTGTTCCTTTCCTTTGTTTTATTTATGTGGTGAATTACATTGATTGTTTTTCTAACGTTGAACCATCCTTGCATACCTGTTATAAATCCCACTTTTGGTAATGATGTATTATTTTCTTTTTCAAATGTTGTTGGAGACTATTGGCGAGGATTTTGTTAAGAATTTTTTCATCTATATTCATGAGGGATATTGGTCTATACTTTACTTTTTTAATGGTATTTTTTTTCTGGCTATGATACCAAAATTATACTCACTTCATAAAATGAAGTTGGGAGTAGTCTCTCCTTTTCTATATTCTGATAGAAATATTTAACATATCTAATTATGATAGTTTGACTAGATTTTGTGTCAGCTCTTATTTGAATGTTTGGTAGAATTCACCCTAGGGCAAGCCTTTTTGTTGTTGTTGTTGGTAGTTTGTTTATTACCTGCTCAATTCCTTCTTTTGTTATGAGTCTGTTCAAATTCACTTTTTCAGACTGTGTTAGTTTAGGTATGTAGTGTGTTCTAGAAACCTGCCAATTTCTTCTAGGTTTTCAAATTTAATTGAATATACTTCTTCATAGTATCCTCATATTATCCTTTTTATTTCACTTGGTTATGTTGTGACATCACTCATTTTATTTGTGTTATTTGCATCTTCTCCTTTTCCTTTGTTAAATTTGCCAGTGGTTTGTCAATATTTCTAATCTTTTCAAAGAACCAACTTCTAGTCTTGAGTCTTTCTATTGTTTTTCTGTCTCATTTATGTCAGCTCAAATTTTTGCTTCTGGTGACTGCTGGCTTTCTAGTTGCTCTTTTTTCTAATTGTTGGAAATGTTGAGTTAAGGTATTAATTTTGACTCCTTCTTCTCTGATGTGTGATTTATTGCTATAAATTGCCCTCTGAACACTGCTTTGCTGTGTTCCAAAGATTATGGCATGTTGTACTTTCATTTTCATCTGAGTCAAAGAATTGTTTATTTCTTTTGTTACCCAATCGTTTTCAAGCAGGGTGTTATTCTGGTTCCATATGTTTGATTTCCTTTCCTTGATCTTCCTTTTGTGAATTTCTAATTTTACAGCATTGTGCTCTAAGAAGATGTTTTACAGTATTTCAATGTTTTTCAATTTATTGAAGCTTGTGTTGTGGCCTAACACATAGTCTATTCTGGAGAATGCTCCATGTGTGCTGCAAAAAATGTATATTGTGCTGTTGTTGGGTGAAGTGCTCTGTATATGTATATAAAGTCAAGTTGGTTGATTGTGCTGTTTAGTTCTTATGTGTCTTTGTTGAGTTTATTTTTAGTTCTATACTTCATTGAAGTGGTGTAATAAAATCTACAAATATTGAGGAATTTCGTATTTCTCTTTTTAATTCTGTGAAAGTTTGACTTACATATTTTGGGGACTTTCATTGAGTGTATAGATATATATTATAGTTATGTCCTCTTCTTGACTGATCCTTTAATCATTATATAATATCCTTCCTTGTCTTTTATGATGGTTTTTGTCTTAAAGTCTATTTTATCAGAAATTAATATTGCCACTTCTATTCTTTTTTAATTGCCATTTTCTTGATACATTGTTTTTCCAACCTTTGATTTTTAGCCTTTGAATTGAAGATGTGTCTCTTATAGATGTCATGTTTCTTATCCATTCTGCAACTTTGTCTCTTGATTTGTGCATTACTACATTTACAGTCAGCTGTAATTACCAACAAGTATGAATTTACTGCTATCATTTTGTTATGAGTTATGTGTCAAGTTAGATGGGCCTGGTTTTGAGTGGCTGGGCAGCTGGTTGTAGTTATTCCCCATGATGAGACTGACAATCAACTCCATGGTAGAATCTTCTGCGAGTAGCTAAGTAGCTGCTTTAGGGATGTGGTCTGCTTCCGGTATAGAAGGAAATGGTCTGCAGCTTTTGGCATGTAGCTAAGTCTTCATTTAGAAGCCTGCCATATTTCCTGCCAATCTTGGACTGTCTCAAGACTTGAACTGGTAACCTGCCATGTTGTTTGGTGATATTGGGACTGTGCCATTTTGTCAATCTTGGGTTTGTTAGCCTCAGTAGCCAACAGCTGCCTGAATAAAAAGAAACCTCTAGCTCCAGTGGGCCAGAAGCAAGAAGCAGAGCTGAAACCCAAGGTTAAGGGCCTTTCACCCAGCCCCTAGAGCTTGGCACTTTTAACTCAGACTTCTAGCCTCCAATACTGAAAGGGAACAAACTCCTGTTTGTTAAAGCCATGCATTTGTGGTATTTTCTGTTAGAAGTGCAAGAAGCAACAAAAATAGAGTTTTTAGTGGTGCTGCTGATTCTCTCTTCCATATATTTTTCTATATGGAGCTCATTTTGTTTATGAATTTCCTTATCATTTCTTTCATTGTATTGTTTTAGTATTGCACCAGGCAAATATGCTGCAAAAGTCTTCTTTAAAGTGTTAAAGAATAAATATGTCATTTTTAAGACTAAGATGCACTTGGCCCAACTCATGGTATTTTCAATAGCCTCATATGCATGTGAAAGCTGGACAGTGAATAAGGAAGACTAAAGAAGAATTGATGCATTTGAATTGTGGAATTGGTGAAGAATACTGAGAAAACCATGGACTTTCAGAAGAACAAACAAATATCTTGGAAGAAGTGCAGCCAGAATGCACCTTAGAAGCAAAAATGGCCAGACTTTGTCTCATGTATTTTGGTTATGCTGTCAGAAGGGACAAGTCCCTGCAGAAGGATGTCATGCTTGGTAAAGTAGAGAGTCAGCAAAAAGTGGAAGACCCTAAATGAGATGGCTTGACACAGTGGCTCCAATCATAGGCTCAAGCATAGAAATGATTATGAGGATGGCCAAGAATGGGCAGTGTTTTGTTTGGTTGTACATGGGGTTGCTGTGAATCAAAATCGACTCAACAGCACCTAACAATTATTTGTGACTTTCCTCTTTTTTATTTTGATGAGAAGATTTATTAATTTTCCTTGAGATTACCCTGTGATTTATTATTTACTTTCCAAGTTTAAACAGTCCAGTCTATCTTGAAATCATCTTGACTTTCTCTCCATTTGGAAGTTCTGTAACTACACTATTTATTCCTTTTTTTGTTTTGTAGCTATTCTCCTTTACAAATTGTTTTCTCTGGTTCCCTGTTTTCAGTATTGTAGGTTTATTTAATTTTGGATACTTCTATATCTGGGTTGGTTTCTAGGTGATGTTGTGTGTGTTATTCATAGGTGTTTGTCTGCTGTTATTGGTTCTCTGTCTGAAGGACTCCCTTTAGCATCTCTTGGTCTGGTTCTCACAAATTTACTTAATATCTATTTATCTAGAAATGTCCTAATTTCACCATCATTATTTTAAGGACAATTTAGCTGGGTATGTAATTCTTGATTGCAATTTTTTTCTTTCAGGGTTTTATACATGTCACCCCATTGCCTTCTTGCCTGCAGGTTTTCTGCTAAGAAATAAGAGCCTGGTCTTTTTGGGCTCCCTTTTTAGGTAACTTTTCATTTATCTTGAATTACTTTCAAGATTCTTTCTTTATCTTTGGTTTTGGAAAGTTCAATTATGATAAGTCTTGGTGATTTTATTTTAGGATTTATCCTGTGTGAGGTTGAACTTCTTGAATGCATACCTTCTCATCTTTCATCTGTGGTTTTGTTTCCTTCTGTTCAGGAATTCTGATCACATGTAAGTTATTCCTCTTGATAGTGTTCCACATAAATCTTAGGCTTTATTTACTTTTTTCATTCTTTTTTTCTGATTGTTCCTTTAACAAAGTTGTATAAAGACATTTGTCTTAAATCTCACTACTTCTGTCCTCCATTGATTCAATTCTTTTCTTTTGCTAATGTGTTATCTGGGAGCTCTGGTAGCATAGTGGCTAAGGCACTTGACTGCTAACCAGAAGGCTGGTGGTTCAAACCCACCAGCCACTCCTCGGAAGGAAGGTTGGGCATTCCTACTTCCATAGTGATACTGCCTCGGAAACCCAAGGAGGGGTCGCTATGAGTCGGGGCCGTCGACGGCAAACAACAACAACAACAACAACAATGTGTTATCTACTCCTGAAATCTTAGCATTAATCTTCTGGAATTCTATTTGCTGCTTTTGTATGGTTCCTAATTTTTCATTTATTTGGTCAGTGTGTTCTTGTATTGTTTTTGTAAATTCTTCTAGAGTTTTGTCAGTGTTTCCTTGATCTGCCTGACAATCCACTGAAGATACTCAAATATAATTCTTATGAATTCCCTATCAGGTAGTTCCAACGTCATTTCTTTCTTGGGAAGGTTTTCTGGCTTTGTATTTTGCTCCCTTGTTTGTACTACTTTATCTTGCTTCTTGTGTAAACTGGGATTATCAGTTGTCTCTAAGATATTGTGATGTCATTCTATTTATATTTAATTGGTAATTGTTGGTATGATTGGCATGAAGGTTTATTTTGTTTGCTTGCTTGCTTTTTGCTTTATTTTGTTTTGATCTATCTGAGCAAGTAGGGCTGGTGTGCTACATTGTTTGCTAAATTGACAGCACTTGGGCACTCCTCATCTGTGATAGAAAATGAGAATGTGTACACAGTTCTCTGTTCACTATCTGTGTAGAACAGTTGAGGGAGGGTTGGGCTGGTATTGGCTGCTATCTGTCATTTATTAGTTGGTGCAGAAGGTAAGGCCCTCACCTAGTGGTTGGGCTGCAGGAGTGTGGATGTGATTGGGTCATGGGAGCATTGTTCCTTTCTCCTCTCAGGTGGGACAAAACTACCAAAAAAAAAAAAAAAAGGAGAATATAGAAATACAAACAGAATAAACAAACAACAACCACAATAAGAAAAAAAAAATAGTAAATGAAAAGGGAAAAAAATAAGAAAAAGATGAAGAGGAAAAAAATCTGGGGAGGGGAAGAAAGAAAAGATAATGTTGTTGTTGTTGTTGTTTGCCGTCGAGTCAGCCCCAACTCATAGCGACCCCTCCTTGGGTTTCCGAGGCAGTATCACTACGGAAGTAGGAT
>NW_006921620.1:9893395-9972959 GCF_000298275.1 Orycteropus afer afer | reverse complement strand
TATATATATATATATTTATTTTATTTTTTTAAAAAAAAAAAGGAGAAAAGTTTGGGAGCAAGGCACCCAGTAGTGTTCCTATTGGCCAAGCAGGTGGCAGAGAACTGAGCACCTAGTTCTGGAAGGAATTTCTACTAACCCCCAAAGCAGCTGAAGGCAGGGCACCTAGTCCCAGAAGGAGTTCTTGCTGCCCCAGATGCTGTCTGTGGGCATGATTCCTGGTCTCAGAAGAACTTTCTGCTGGCCCAGAAGGTGGCTGAGCATAGGGCACCTGGCCCTGATGAAGTTTCTGCTGACCCAAAAAGCAGCTGGGAGCAGGATGCCTGGCCCCAGAACTAGTTCCTGCCTATCCAGAAGGCAACTGGCAGCAGGGTGCCTGATCCTTGATGGAGTTCCTGCTGGCCCAGAAGAAGTCTGAGTGCAGGGCACCTGGACCCAAAATAAATCCCTGCTGTCCCAAGAGGTGGCTGGCTGGGTGTGGGGTACCTGGTCCCAAAAAATGTTCCTACCATCCCAAAAGTGTCTAGGAGCCTGGTCCTGGAACCAGTTCCTGTCTACCCAGAAGGCATCTGGAGGCAGGGGGCCTGACCCTGGATGGAGTTTCTCCTGACCCAGAATATGTCTTGGGGCAGGTGCCTGGACCCAGAAAAAGTTCCTGCCATCTCAAAAGGTGGCTGGGTGTAAGCACCTGGTTGCAGCAAAAGTTCCTGTCAGCCCAAAAGGCATGTCGGAAGAGGCCTGGTCCTGGAGCCAGTTCCTGCCTGCACAGAAAGCAGCTGGGGGCAGGGTGCCCAGTCCATGATGGAATTCCTGCCAGTCCAGAAAGTAGGTAGGGGTGGGGGATGACTGCACCTCTGTTCACCAGGATGGTGTATAGTACAAGGTGAACAAGGAGAATACCGCACCTTTGTGGTTGCCAGCCACCAATGAGGGGCCCATGTAGTCTTCAGCAAGGAGAGCCAATTATCAGGTTGCTGCTCCAATTAGAACACCGCTTGCAAGTCTTCAAAATGGTTGCACTGTCAGGCCAGTCAATAATCCACAACTCCGTTTGTCTCCTTATTCATTGTTTTTTCTTCTACTCTAAAACAAACAAACTCACTGCTATCATGTTGATTCCACCTCACAGCAACCTCCATTGGGTTTCTGAAGTTGTAAATCTTTGTGGAAGTAGATTGCTCTATCTTCCTCCCATGGAGCAGCTAATGGGTTTGAACCACTACCTTTCTGGTTAGCAGCCAAATGAATTACCTGCTACATCACCAAAGCTGTTGTTGTTGTTGTTATTTGCCGTCGAGTCGGCCCCGACTCATAGCGACCCCTCCTTGGGTTTCCGAGGCAGTATCACTACGGAAGTAGGAATGCCCAACCTTCCTTCCGAGGAGTGGCTGGTGGGTTTGAACCGCCAGCCGTCTGGTTAGCAGGCAAGTGTCTTAGCCACTATGCTACCAGAGCTAGTCAGTGTTTAATCCACTTCTTCATCCCTTTCTTCAAAGCTAGGGTTCCAGGATTACCATCTCTATCTATTTCAATTGGTTTCTCATTTCTTTGTCTAGGTACCTTGTCTGCCTATTCTACCATCTTGGTGGAAGTCCACTTTTGTTCAATTGCACTTAGTAATTTAAGCACAGAATACAAATTTTGAAACTAACCTGCAATGAGATTTGTTGGACAAATTTGACATAACAAGATATGTAAAAGGGAAATTATTTTAGTGAGAGAGTGGTTTAAATGATCAGTTCTGGGCTTGAGAATAAGTAGAAAAACTGGAAGGCCTCAAGGAACACAGGCACTTAAATTCAGTTTATTGGGATTGAGAAACTGAAAAGTTGTAATTAATGGAGCTGATAGGTATTTATTAAGCACTTAATATTTTCCAAATATTGTTTTAGGAACTGGTGATGCAACAGAAATGAAAAGACAAAAGTCCCCTAATATGTTTGTGGAAACAAACCCAGAGGCTCAATGAGATCAGGAAGAAAGAGTGCTAGTGGGAACTTGGCTCATAAAAGAGAAAGTACAGAAAAGGTATAGGAATGAGTGTATGGTAGAAGATAAATGACTGGAAGAACTTACATATGGTGCAGTAATCACAGTAAACTTGGCTGACTGGAGTGTTGACCAGACTGCATCAGAGTTCTAGCTTTACCACTCATAGACTGTGTGACTCTGGAAATTTTTTATATAAAGTACTTTGCATACAGCTTAGTATATGGCAATTATTAAATATTCACTATTAATAATGTGATGAAGCCCAAGAAAGTGTTGGAAATTAGATGGAGCTAGTCCCTGGAGGCCTGTTTTATATGCTGGTGTAGGCTGTGGCCCAAGGAAATTAGTGGTCTTATCTGTAGATGCTGAAGCCAGCACAAGAATAGGTCTCTGGTGAAAATGGAGGTGACTGTTGAGAAATGCAGTCAAAGAAAACAGAAATGCTGGATGATTAAAGGCCTAGAGGCCAACATGGATACAGGAGTTGAGATAATCATTCACTTTGAAAATTAAGGTATGCCTGACCCAAGCAATGGTATTTTCAATTCTCTCATATACGTAACAGCTGCACAGTGAATGAGAAAGACCAACAAAGAATTGATGCACTTTAATTATGGTGTTGGTGAAGATTATTGACTATATCATGGACAGCAAGAAAAATGAACAAATCTGTCTTGGAAGAAGTATAGCCAGAATGCTCCTTAGAAGCAAGGATGGCAACACTTCATCTACATACTTTGCACATCTTATTAGGAAGGACCAGTCCCTGAAGGAGGACATCATGCTTGGTAAAGTAGAAGGTTAGAGAAAAAGAGAAATGAGATGGACTGACACAGTGGCTGCAAAAATGGGCTCAAACAGCAAAAACTGTAAGGATGGTGCAGAGCTGGGCAGTGTTTCATTCTGTTGTACATAAGGTCACCATGAATTGGAATTGACTTGATGGCACCTAAAAACAAGTCCTTTAGGCTAGTGGTTCTCAAACGCTAGTGTTCAACAGAATCATCTGGAAGGCTTGTTAAAATACAGATTTCTAGGCCATGCCTCCATTGTAGGGCTATAGTGAGGCCCAATAATTTCCATTTATAGCAAATTCCCAAGTGATGCTGATACTGCTGGTCCAGGGACTACACTTAGAGAACCATAAATGTAGGCACTAATTAAGATATATTCTTGGCCATCAGAGGTCAGTAATAAGAGGTTTGTTTAGAATGAATAAAATAATAAAATTAACAGTATGGAGAGAAATCCATATGGTCTCTAAACACCTGAGAAAGCTTCACAGAGGAAAGGTTTAATAATGAAGCTTTATGGCTATATAGACATTAGAGAGCTATAAGAGAGAAGGCTGAGGTGGAAGAGAAACACAAACCAAAATATAATTCCAGGAACAAGTGTTTATGGTGTTAGAAACAGCTGAAAGCAGAGGGCTATAATTATTTCACAGACAATATACATCACTTTCAGGCAGAGGACAGTTAAGATTTTGATTGATGTTGGGTGCCATAGAGCTGATTCTGACTCATAGTGACCCTACGTACAACAGAAAAAAACACTGCTCAGTCTTGGGCCATCCTCACAATTGTTGCTATGTTTGAGCCCATTATTGCTGCCACGTGTCAGTCCATCTCATTGAGGGTCTTTCTCATTTTTCTGACCATCTACCTTACCAAGTACGGTGTCCTTCTCCAGGGACTGGTCCCTCCTGATAATATGTCCAAAGTACGTAAGACAAAAACTCTCACCATACTCCCTTCTAAGGAGCATTCTGGCTGTACTTCTTCCAAGTCCATGGTATACTCAATATTCTTCACCAATACCATAACTCAAATGTACCAATTAGTCTCTGGTCTTCCTTATTCATTGTCCAGCTTCTGTAGCATATGAAGCAACTGAAAATACCATGACTTTGGGTCAGGTGCACCTCAGACCTCAAGGAGACATCTTTGTTTTTTTAACACTGTAAAAGATCTTTTGCAATAGATTTGCCCAATGCAATACATCATTTGATTTCCTGACTACTGTTTCCATGGTCATTGATTGTGAATCCATATAAAATGAAATCCTTGACAACTTCAATATTTTCCCAGTTTATAATGATGTTGCTTTTTGGTTCAGTTGTGAGGATTTTTTTATATATTTGCCCAAGTCTCAAAGGTAGAGGCCAACACTTGGCCTCTCATAACTAACCCACTCCTTCTGGAAACACCCAGTGTTTCTTTGTTGTCCTATCACTTAGCGCTGAAACCAAGAGCCTGTGGGAGGCAGGATAACGAGACAGGATAAAGAATAAATGTATCAAAAGAAGAGTATGCATATTTATGGAGGCATATGATAAAGTGTTGTCACTAAAAGTCTACAAGCTGGGATTACTATTGGCAGAATTGGTAGTTAAAACATAGGCTCTAGCTATGCCATTTAGTATATGACCTTGGTAGTGACATTACTGAGCCTTATTTTTCTCTAACATAGAAATGGTATTTACCTTGCATCATTGCCATAGAATTAAGTGAGCAAATGCATGTAGAGTTTTAGCCTATGTAAATCTTAATAGAAAATATTCATTAAGTATTAAACATTTTTACAGCTATAAATCCAGATCTCCTGGAAATCAGACCTAAGTTTTTCCATTGTTATTTCCTGAAATGTGTATTTCCTGAAGCTTTGTTAAAACCCCATTATCTAAAAAAAGAAGACAAATTTTCTCATGCTCATCTGATAGAAGAACAGCTCAAAGAAAGTTCTGACTTTCTAGTGCAAAAATAAAAAAAAAAAATGCATTTAGGTCTTATGATAATAGCATTCAAAGTTTACATTTGAAGGGCAGTAAGAAAGTTAATAAAATTGTGCCCAGGGATAACAGTTATAGAGTTAAGGGACTAGGACCAAGAAGATTCAAGAAAGTGCCTTTCTTCGACTAAAGAACTACTTTATGGATAGTTTGCTTTTAGTTGAATCATATACTTCAAGTGTCTAACCCTGTGGTAGTTAATGTTGTGTGTCAACTTGGCTGAGCCTGGTTGAGTGGCTGGGCAACTGGTGGTAGTTATTTCCCATGATGAATGAGACTGGCAATCAGCTCCATAGTAGGATCTACCACAAGCAGTTGAGTAGCTGCTTTAGGGATGCGGGCTGCTTTCTGTAAATAAGCAGCAGCTTTGGGAATGGTCTCTAGCTTATGGCACACTGGAACTCTGCACGTAGCTGAGTAGTTGTTCAGCAGCCTGCCATGCTCTGCCAATCTTGGAACTTTTAATGGATTTGAATTAATGGCCTGCTGTGTGGTTTGGTAATATTAGGACTGTGCCTTATTACTTGTCAACCATGGGCTTGTCAGCCTCAGCAGCCAGCAGCTGAGTGAAGAAAATCCACCAGCTTCAGTGTGCCGGCTGCAGGAGGCAGGGCTGAAGCCCAAGGTTGAGGAGCTTTCACCCAGCCCCCTAGAGCCTGGCACTTTGACTCAGACTTAAAGCCTCCAAATTGTAAGAATAAACTCCTGTGTATTAAGGCCATCCCATTTGTGGTATATTCCTGTCAGAGCGGCACTGGGTAACCAGAACAAACCCAACAGAATATATTATAATTAATCTTGAAAAAAAAATTAAGAACTTCTACATATTAACCCATGTATACTATATGTTCAGATTTATAATTTAGTCAAAATAGTAAGATGTAAAATGAAAAAAATAAAAAGGACTAATTTTGCCACTTATTTTGCAATTATTAGACATGTGAGTTAGATCAGGATGGTTGAGATTTATACAGTGAATATATTAAATGCAGAACGAATAGAGTTCTTTGATCTGCTTAGACAGGCACTATCAAACACTATTAAACTAATTACAATGAAATTACCTCTGCTCAATAACAATTTATTTGAAATCTGTGTCAAAAAAGCAGACAGTCTTTTGAAGTTACCATCCAGAGATCTGACCTCTATATCAACTCCAAACACCACCTCAGTTAAGGATCCTTAATAAAAAGGAGAGACAGAAAGAGAACACACTTGCTGGAAAGATAATATGATATCGGTAGAGAATCTCTTGAGTTCTAGGTAAGTGTGGTACAGTGAGTTACTTAATATGGCTCTTCTAGCCATGGTCTTTGTGACTCCCACCAGCTGACTGGGGAGACTATGCAAATGTGAGGTGCTTGTTGCCCACCAAAGGGATTGGATAGCTTGCTAATAATGTAAATAAAGTACCCCTTTGTGGGAATGGGACCATGTAAAACTGTGTATGGAACCCTAACATGGGGATTGGTCAGTTTTGCCTTTCTGATAGGCTTAAAATGAGCCATGCCAGAGGCAGAAAAAGGAGATCTCACTACTATCAAGAAAGAAGGGGCAGTAATGGAACATGTCCTTGGATCTGAGATCCCCTGCACTGAGATGGTAAGAAGAAGTGATAGAGAAACCATGGTAGAGAAGCTGCAGCAGCAGACCCCAGCTGCAGTCTCTGGCATGAGGCAAAGCAGTGGGCTTCCAATCCCATGGAGTGAGAAAGCTAAGTGCCTTTGGACAGAAGGCTTGCTGGCAGAGTGGGGTGCCTCTCTGGACACCTATCAGCAGAGCTAAAAGAGCTTTGTTAACACTTGCCCAAGGAGGACAGAAGGCAAGGGGCTGCAGGGCCAAGAGTCTGAGGTCAGAGAGAAGTATGCCTCTGGCATGGCTGAGAAGCTGTCATGATACAATCAAAGAACTGTATCCTGAGTTGTTACTGATCCTGAATTGTAACTAGTTATTGTCCCAAAATATCCCATAATCATGAGTATTTTGTGTGAGTTCTGTGTGGCCATTACAATGGATTATTGAATCAGCAAGGAAGAGAGTGCCATGGGCATGACAGTTGATGTCAGAATTGGTTAAAAAAAAAAAAAGTTGGCCAGTGGTGGAATGCCTGACCTCATAGGACTCGGCCTTGGGCTGCTGATGGTGACACTCTCTCCCTTGTGAAGTTAGAGGTCAGAAGCTGCCCTTGTGTCATTTTTATGGATTTGACCTCTGTATCAACTCCATAAATTATTTCAGTTAAGAATCATTAATAAAAAGGAGAGAAAGAGAATACACTTAAGGGAAAGAGAATATTTATAAAGAACTTCTAGAGTTCTAGGAAAGTATAGTAAATCGGTCCTCAGAAATGAAACAAATGTTGAAAAAAATATTCTTGGAAATTTCTTTTCCTTCTCCTATCTCCCTCTTTCTAACCCAGCTAACTCTTAAATATAACTACCTTCAAGAATACTTTCCTATATATCCACCCCTACATTAATGTTATTACTGATAATGCAGTATTGTGTATGCAAAAGTACATAGCTAAGTATGGATACATAGGTAAACAGGCAAAATGGTCAGGTATGAGAAGGCAAAAGAATATACTCATGACCATATATAAGTTTGACAGAGGATATTTCTACATATGTATTTGTGGTATAAGAATGTCAATATGAGAGCTAAAAATGGAGCAAAGTTATGATAACTTGTTAGCCACAAACACCATGAAGGAGTGAGTCACTGGACAGGCAGGTTCAAGACCATGGTCGCGGGGGACATCAAGCTCAATTGGCACAACATACTACACAAAAATATTGTTCCACATCCTACTTTGGTGTAGCAACTGGGGTCTTAAAAGCTTGTGAGTGGCATTCTAAGATGCAACAATTTTCTCTCCTCATCTGGAGCAGAGAGTGAAGAAAATCAAGGATGCATGGAAACAGTTAGTCCAAGGGACTAGTGGACCATGGGAACATCAGCCTACATGACTAAGGTAGACCAGAAGAACTAGATGGTGTCTGGGTACCACTGCCAAACACTTGGAAAGGGATCAAAATTGGAGATCCTGGATAGAGTTGGAGGAAATGTGGTACAAAACTGAAAATCATTAAAAAAAAAAAAAAAAAAAAAAAAAGAAGGTGGGGACCAGGTTTGCTGGTCCAATGGAGCCTGGTGTAACCACTAGAACTTTGGCCCCTAGTCACTCATTAGATCTGGAATTGAACTCACTTCTATGGTTTAACTTTGAGCCAAACATGCCTATGTGGTGAATAATTACATTGGGTAAGTACACTCCTTTGAAAATCAACCATGGGAGATCAGAAGGGCTGCATTTGCATAGGAAGATAGCTCAGAGGGCAGGACTGCATAGGAAAGGACACAGGGAAAAGAAGAGGGAGGAGAGGTGTCACATTTCGGGGATTGCAATCAATGCCACAAAACAAAATGTGTATGAACTGTTGAATGGAAAATGAATTTGTTCTGTAAACTTTCAGCCAAATCACAATTTAAAAAAAAATTACCACAAACCAGAAAAAAAGAATCCTCTCCTAACTGCTAAAGGTTGAGTATTTTCTAAATAAAACACATCAACTATGTATTTCAAGGGAAGAAATTAATCACATAACTTAAGAATACTGTGTAATTCACTGTAGTATAGAGGGAAAGGGAGCTCTGGTAGCGTAGTGCCTAAGGCACTTGACTGCTAATCAGAAGGCTGGCGGTTCAAACCCACCAGCCCCTCCTCAGAAGGAAGGCTGGGCAATCTACTTCCGTAGTGATACTGCCTCGGAAACTAAAGGAGGGGTCGCTATGAGTTGGGTCCAACTCAATGGCATATAACAACATAGAGGGAAAACAGCATAGACCTCAAGGTCAAAAACAGCCCACTCAGCAAATAATTTCATACTCCTCTCACCTTAACCTTAGTTGGTCCAAAAGGTGATTTTTGTATCAATAGAGCCATTCCAGTTGTCACTGAGTCAATTCCAACTTCTTGTGACCCCATGTGTTTTGGAGCAGAATTGTATTCCATGGGGTTTTTAATAGCCGTGAATTAATCAACAGGCCTTTTTTCCAAGGTGCCTGTGGGTGGATTGAAACCACTAACCTTTTGGTTAGTAGGTGAGTACTTAACTCTGCACCATGCAGACTCTGGTATGGACATTACCATCCCAATAATTGCATAGCATTGACACTTTTATAAAGTGCTTCTTCTATAATTATCTTCCTTGAAGCTAAAAGTAAACCCAATAAGACAGAAAAGACAGAGATTATCATCAGCTCCATTTTGCAGATGAGAAAGTGGGATCAAAGAGCTATATGCTTTGCCCAAGCTACCATGATTAACAGTCATGCTCAATCTCATATCCTGTTTGCTCACATCTAGTACTGCATCTTTTTCTAGTGTTATACACTGCCTGCCATAAAGTCACTTAAGACTAGGAGCTCTGTGAAAGTAGTAAGTTCTATCATAATGCAGCATGTGTTTCCCAAAACTGCCAGACGTTGCAAAATTGTATAATAAGAACCACAGGCTTATGAGAAAACTGGCACTGGGGCACAACACTCAGAAACTTCAGTGACACAAAGATGGCAACCTATTAAAAATTGACACCATTGTTTTACATATGCTAAAAGGTTAAGAAATTTATAAATATGACAATAAATATGATTTTATCTTGAAAAAGCCTTGAAGTTTGCAGAAGCAGTCATTGGACAGCTTCCAGCTCATAAGTAGTGAAGTGTTGAAGGGAGGGTTATCTGAAATCAGAAAGAAAGTTGTTTGCATCAAATGTCAGTGAGCGTGGCTCCTAATAAATGTGGAAAACTGAGGTAGCTGATGGATGTTTGAAAGATGTACACTGTTTTGTGTATTCCTACACAGGGTGGTTCCGCTGGTTACAGTTTTTTGCTTTCATCCTGTGTTTCTCAAGATGAAATCACACGTAAGTGAATGCGAAATTCATGTTATGCTCAAAATTCTTCCCAAAATGTACAATATTCTGGAACAAATTTGCTTTCAAAATAAGCATTATAGAGTAACTTCTAGTCATCTTTTCATTCCCCACCACGCATGTGAAAAGTATCCAATAAATGTCTTCTGGATACTTAATGTTGTTCTTGTTACTTGCTATCAATTCCAACTCACAGCAACTACGTGTCAGGGTAGAACAGTGCTCCATAATTTCCAACCTTTCAGAAGAAGATTTCCCAGGCCATCAGCTATCTGCACCACCCTAGACACCTATAAGAAGTCAAAATTAGTATTCGGGAAGTCGGGTGGGGAGGGAACAAAGTACTTCATAAATGTTATATGGCAAAAACAACTTCCTCAGAAAAGAGGGGGGAGATACCAATGGAATGGAACTGTATTTCACACAATCCTCATAGTGAATGTATGAGATAGGTATCTCCATTAAGATGAGAAAATTAAGGCTTTTGAGGGTTTCATAGCTAATGAGTAGCACAATAAGCTTTGAATACAGTCTGGTCTAATGTAGATGTCTATGCTTTTTCCAGTATAGAAAATATTTAATATGTTATATATTAATATTTCACATTATCAAATTTCAACTTAGGGAGGAAACAATTTACAGCAGCTTTTACTTACATTTTTTAAAAGATATAAAATTATTCTTTTGAACATGCTTTATTAATTTCTAGAAATAATTGTATGAATTGAAAGCAGATTTTAAAATTCTGTGAGTCTCCTCAAAGGAGCTCTTTAATCACTCTCCTCAAACCAACAGTTGATAAATATACTCTTTGATGAATCTCCCTCCACTGTGCAAGAGTAAAATACACTAGTGATAAATACATGCATGCTTCTGGAGACTTTCAGTGATTTCAACCATCTGGAACTATTACAATTCCAGAAGTTAAAAAACAAAGGGAAAGGGATTTCGATCTGAATCAGACATTAAAAAGAGCAGAACAGAAATAAAATGCACCACGATGTCAGTTCATTAACCAGAAGTTAAAAAAGATAACTGCTTGGCTATGGTTATAAAATCCAGGTCACAGGAACAAGAAATGTAACATCAAAGAAGAAACAAGCAGAAAAATGGAGAGAAATCAAGAGTAAGTGAAGAAAAGCTAAAGCAGCAACAAGGATGAAAGACAGCAATCAATGGGGGTGGTAAGCAAGAAATACTCTATTAGCAGTAAGACACAATAGAGAACATGGCTAGTTACTGGAACATTCAAAATTGTGGGGATTAGGAATCTGGTGGCATACTTGTAGCACTGCACAAACTGAGAGAGTATGTATCATCACCCAAGAACACTTGGATATTTCAGCTCTAAGACTGTACAATCAGTGGGAGAAAGGGAGCAAAGCAGCATTCAGTGAACTAGGGAAACTGTATTTACTAAAATGACCCAAGGCATTATTTTATTAGACTATTAATTTGGAGTAATTTGATAAAAATCAATAGACATGGCAGTTCTTTCCCAATAAGGCTAAATTTGATGTTCATTACTAAATAAATTAAAAAAAAAAAAAAAGATTTTTATTATAAGCTATTTACTTAAAAAACATGTAAATTAAGTAGCTGTAACTCATAAATATCATGCCTCTCTTTCCTTTCCTTGGTATAGTACAATCAAAGACTGGAGCAGAAACCCAGGGGCCTGTATCCTGATTACAGCCAAGTCACAACAAATGTGTTGTTAACTCATTTCTCTCTAGAACTGTTTTATCTTTAAAACAACAGGGTTACACCTAATATCTAAGGTCCTTTTCAATTCTACAATTCTTCAGTGTTACTAATAACAGATATCTTGGGTAATTTAAATTGACCAATTTAAAAACTATCACATTTAGGGAAAAACAGAAAAACTACTTTTAAGTTCATTCTCATAGTACCAAAAGGATGTGTCCTTCCACAATGCTTTTCAAATTTCACTGTCCAAACAATCACCTGCAGGTCTTGTCAAAATTTGGTTTATGAAGTCTGAGGTGGGCCTGTGATTGTGTACGTCAAAGTTCCCAGGTGATACTAACTGCTATAGGTCTAGGGACTGCCTTTTCAATAATGACAAATATTATTAGAAAATAGTGACTATTCAGGAAGAAAACACTGTGAAAAAAAAAAAAAAGGCCAAAAAATTTCTTTATGAAATATGTCTGGGATTTGTGAGCAGTACATGAAAGGAAAATGTTTCGTAATAAAGGTTAGAATTCCTTGGCTCAAAAATCCTTCTCAGCAGTACCAGTTAAAAGTAATGAAAATAATGATGTCAAATACTTTGTCTACTAAAATTTAAAAAGGCAAAGGGCGAAGGGAGGGAGGGAGAGAGGAGGAAGGCAGGCAATTGAAGTTACAAAAAAAATGGCTACAATGTGAAGCTACAGAAGGTGTACTTGTGTTTTCAGGATCATAATTTGTTTTTAAAATACTAACAGTAGCTCCTTGTTTACTTTTTACATCATTTACTTGAAGAGAAATTTGAGAGACCCGACTCATTATTTACTTACTGAATTGTTAAAAAAACTAAAAAACCCTTAGAATTGATTAAATGTCACAATTGATATGGAGAGTATTAACGTCCAAACATTCTAATCTTAAAATTATAAAGTGTGTGCTACAAACAACACTGTGGTACTTAATTACCATGAATAATTACAATATTTGCAGTATCTTTGTAAATAGGCAGAAAAATAAATTTAGGCTGGAGAACTGAGAACAATTCCTTTGAAAAGCAACCACTGATGATAAAACACTAAATTCAGGATAAGGGTTACCTCTGGGGAAGGACCTAAGTAGGAATTGAGATTAAGACTAGATACATAGGAGATTACAGTTTGTCTGCGATATAAAAGGTCATACTTCAAAATTACATATAAAATATGGAAAAGGTGATAGCTGAGTGCTAAGTGCGTAGGTGTTCGTTATGTCTTTACACTTTTCTGTATATATGAACACTTCATTTTTCCTTTAATGTGGGTAATCTCATACTTGTTCTAGCTTCAAGTATTGGCTTTAATTTCCAAATTCCGAAACTAAAAAGGATAATCAAAGGGGAATATATTCAAGAGAATCAAGATTACCTGTAAAATCGAGACTTTTGGTAATTAGTGCATGTATTCTAATATCATGGCCTAAAATTAAGATTTTTCTGAATTTACATCAGATTTTCTAGACACAGATACTCAGCTAAAATAGAAACACAATGTACTGTCACTAAACAAATCTGTATTCTTTTCTCCCAAAGAAAATGTTTTTTTTTTTTTTCCTTTTTCAGATTTATACTCCACTTTAAAATACTAAGGCAGCCCAGAAAATCTTACTTGAAATCCTGAGCTACTTACGTTTTCTTCCTTTCACAGCCCTGAAGGTCTTTTAAGTGTTAGATTTACCTACAAGTTCACTGCAATTTTCAAAGATTTACACACACAAAATCTCATTGCTAAAGGTTTCTAATTAAATATGCATCTACATTAGTGAACTGTCAGTTTTTGATTATACAACAGAAAATATTAAGGCTAAATCCAAAGTCACCATTTGACTTTGGAATACACCATATAATTGTGTTCTACACCTTTTGTTTTACCAAGGTAACATTTAAAATACTTTTAAGATATTAACACACATTTCTTTGTAGCAAGAGAAACATTTACAATACTATCTATTGTGGATAACTAAGTTTATTATAGGCTTATCTGTGGCAATCTGGGAACTTTGACATTGTAATTACTTTTTACATATAGTGGTTGAAGGAGCTCTGGTGGTGTCATGATTAAGGCATGTGGCTACTAACAAGGTCAGTGGTTCAAACTCACCAGCTGCTCTGTGGGTGGAAGATGAGGCAGTCTACTTCTGTAAAGATTTACAGCCTTGGAAAACCAATGGGTGTAGTCTGAATTGACTCGATAGCAGTGGGGTTTGGAATTTTTTCGAATAGTGGTTTACCAGCTGTACAGCATTTCTGTAATTATGCTATTTGAAGCTCAATAATTCTGTGAGGTAGGCAGAGCAAAATTTATTGGCTCCGTTTTATAAATAAAGAAACTGAAAAAATGACAAGTACTTTTCCTGGAAACTACATGGTGATCCAAATGGAATATAAATGGAATAAATTAGGCTAATTACAATTTGAATCTTCTACACCTTACATTAGGAGCTCTGGTAGCACAGTGCCTAAGGCTCTTGGCTGCTAACCAGAAGGCTGGCAGTTCAAACCCACTAGCCACTCATCGGAAGGAAGGCTGGGCAATCTACTTCTGTAGTGATACCGCCTCAGAAACCCAAGGAGGGGTCGCTGTGCGTCGGGTCTGACTAGATGGCACATAACACCATACTTTAAGGAGCTGAAGGTGCAATGGTTAAGTACTTCGCTGCTAACCAACAGGTCGGTGGTTTGAACCCTCCAGCAGCTCCACGGATGCAAAGACCTGGTGATCTTCTCCTGTAAAGATTTTAGCCTAAGAAACCCTATGGAGCAGTTTTACTCTCTTCTATAGGGTTGCTGTTAAGTTGGAATTGACTTGATAGCATGCAACACACTTTACACCAAGTTTGAAATTTTGAGCTAAATGACTCAAATGTGTTAATACATTTCTAACAGAATGATTTGTCACCATTTCTGGTCCAGCAAGGAATTTCTTAGCTATTTTCAAATGCTAATTAGCATTAAACTATATGAACCTAGTAAGTAGGTGCTTTGGAACCCATTTCTCAAGTAAATCTTACTTAATATTCACAAATCAGTTTTCTGTTATACAAAAAAATGAAGTTATTGCTGTATTCAAGGTCACAATATGGATTATATATAGTATGGCCTCTATTAATGAAACAGCCAACTCCTAAGAATATCTCACTTACTGTAGAGATAAAACTATAGATATATTAGGTGTAACAATGACAATTATGCTAGTATTACTATAGTGCGTAAGGCACTTGACTACTAACCAGAAGGCTGGCAGTTCAAACCCACCAGCCACTCCTCGGAAGGAAGGTTGGGCAATCCTACTTCTGTAGTGACACTGCCTCGGAAACCCAAGGAGGGGTTGCTATGAGTCGGGGCCAACTCAATGGCACTTAACAACCACCACCACCTAAAATTTAATAAGCAGTTTATTATGTACCAAGGACTGGGTTAATATATTCTAAAATGTCAACAAGAGGAAATTCCCACTTCACTGACTTGGTGTTGTGGAAGGATGGCTGTAATGGAGCATACTAACAGAGACTTAATATGCCATGCCCTTAGGCAGAATAATTTTCTTTCTTTCTGTCACCGAAGGTAACTGCAACTCTTCCCAGCTCAACAATTGGAAATCTTAGGACTTTGTTTCTCATTCCATGCCAATCCCACCTACAAGGAACTATCTGAAAGGGGTGGGGGGGCAGATCTCCTTTCAGTATTGTAACAAGGAGCTCTGGTAGTGGAGTGCCTAAGGGACTTGACTGCTAACTAGAAGGCTGGTGGTTCAAACCCACCAGCCACTCCTCTGAAGGAAAGTTGGGCAATCTACTTCCGTAGTGATGCCGCCTTGGAAACACAAGGAGGGGTTACTATGAGTTGGATTCAACTCGACAGCACATAACAGTAAACACTCTCACCCAAGTAACTTCACTTCAAGAAGTTTTTTTCAATTATTCCTTATTAACCATGGTATTTGTAATAGACTGATTTCATGTTTTAGAGTGGCTCTGTACTATAAATGCTATTATAAGAAGAAAAAATATGAGCGAGCACCTACATTTTTTACCTGTAAACTCAATGTACTATTTATAATATGCTTCTTTCTTAAAGTTGACTGAATTGTTGTATAAATGTATCCCATACCCCTTGTTTTTAAATTTATCTTAATTCATGAATTTTGCATAATTATCAGGTATTTTATAATAGAACAAACCTAAGGAATAATAACTCCAAAGTTACCTGACATAAATATATTCATTTAGAAAAAATGACCAAAAACATTTTGAGTAATATAAATAGCACCCTAAGTAACCCTTTAAGGAGCTCTGGTAGCATAATGCCTAAGGCATTTGATTGCTAACCAGAAGGTTGGCAGTTCAAACCCACCAGCCACTCCGTGGAAGGAAGACTGGGCAATCTACTTCTGTAAAGATTTACCATCTTGGAAACCCAATGGGGGTCACTATGAGTCGGAATCAACACGAAGGGATTGCATTTTCTTGGTTAAGAAAACCTTTAAAAAGTGAAAGAGCTAACAATTTCAGTTGTAAAATGCAAATTATGTGGCAAGTTTTTAAACATCTGAATATTTGTCTTCCTACTCAAGGTAAGAAAGTATATGATATACTAATTTCTTTATAATGATGTCATTTTTTTTGTTTTTAAACTCACAATGTAGTCTAAAATTAGTAGGAAATCTTTAGCAGACACAAAAGAGGAAAAGATGAAACCGCAGTGAGAGAGCATGGCAAATTCAAAAGATCTATTAGTGCATAAATCTACCGGGGGGAGAAAAAAAAACAAGAACAAAAGAGATAGAAAGAATTAACAAGCTACAATAAATGTCTGTAAAGCAGTAGATTATAACAGGGTGGGAAATGTTTAATATGTGACCTCCTGAAAAGCAGTTATCATCTTTCAAATTAAAAAACAAAAACAAAAACAAAAATACCCCAGCTGGCATACTTTCACAGCATCTAGATTTATTTATGCTATAAAGCCAAAGAATTGTATTATTATTCCTTTCCCACCCTGGCAGAGAATAAACATGAATTCAGAAGCACAGTGGAGTGAAAACAAAGAAGAGAAGAGAGAAAAGGCAGCAGAGAGAGACAGAAAAGGTGAATACAGAGCTACAGAAGTGTTTATTGAGCATGCTACAGAGGTAAGCAGAGTACACACAAAATGAAATTAAACAACCATCAAACCTCCCAACTTTGTTAGAAAATTAATTTTTAATTGTGCCGCTTTCAAACTATACTGAATTTTACATTTCTAAAGATGTAAAAACTCAACTAATAGAAAATATACATGACCATTCTGTCTACATAGATAACAGAATCTATGAATCCGGGAACTAATTACATCAATTTCAAAAAGTATTGGTCATTTAAACAGAATCAACAATTCAGATTGACAAGAACTGTTCAAATTAATTTGACCTGTAGATTCTGAGCCATGTTTTTATTAAAGTCAGATCTATTCCTAAATACAAAATATTTTGAAGATTTATTAAAACTGAATATTACAATGCAAGGTAAATTAAGACTAAAGGCACATAAACTTTGGTCCCACCTGGTTGTCAGTTTTAGAAAACTGCCACAAAATTAATCTTCCTGCAAATTTTCGCAGTACACTTTCTTTATCTTTGAAAAATACATGCACCAGTTCCTGAACTAGCTAGACCAGTCTGCACATGCTCAGAAATCCACAACCATATTCCAAATCTTAATTACAAACTAAGGATGGCAATATATATTTAAATGCACGTAAGTCATTTCAACTTCAAAAACATCTACGAAAAATATTCAGCCACAAACAAGACATTACTTAGTGCTGACATTTATATGATACGTCCCACAAGAGTGTGTACAAAAAGGTTAAGATTCCACAATGCTTTCCACATAGGGCTCAAACTTACAGAAATCACTTTGTTATCTTAAGAAATTAATACTCTGCATCTTGTTAATTTTAACTAATGCCTACATTCATAACTGAATCTAGACCAGAATTGTGAAATACAAAAGGCCAATGTTCTGTTTTTTTTTTTTTTTAAAGCAATAAAGCCTACGGTAGTAAAAACTAAAAATGCTGTTTTATTCTTTCAGTATCATGTATATTATTTGATTAAATGGAAAGAAATGTGATAAGCCAATAATTAAAAATAAATTCCAAGCAGGAGAAAAAAAACTTAACCTTTTTACACACCCCTGCCTAAACATATTTTAATTCTCATGTAACAATGTGCCCTAGACAACCAATTTCTTTTTTCTAGTAAATGCACAATAGCAACACTAGTTTTCCTTTTTAAGGCACGTATGTCAACTAAGTTGAAAGAAAAGTAAAATTCAACTAAAATTTTAAACAGACAGTGAAAATGGCTTCCCTATAGGACAGGTGAAATACAGCAGTTAATAACTCTGCCTTTATGTATGCCATTTCAATTTATAACCAAGGAATGGTAACAGCATGAAGAAAAATAATAAAACAAAACAAAATGAAATCAGAAACAAAAAAATCAAACTCTGGTCCCCACTTTTCTGAACAGTCAATAGGTGATAACACCAAACAATGTGATTCACTCTCAATCTTCATCTCCCCTTTTTAAATTGTTGACTTGGAGAAAGACACTCTCAGATGATGATTTTCACCAAGGTTGTAATTATGAAGATCAATCAAGGCCTGGATAGCTTCTTCCACTGTTGCCATCTGAAGAAGAGCCATTTTGTGATCTCTTCTGAAACAAAATTATGAAATTAGATACTTTATAAAAAAAAATAGGATAAGCTTAAATACTTCAATTTTGTCCATTCCATACACAAAAACTTCTATAAACAAAAAGAATAACAACTACTTTCTATCCAGTCATTAATTGAAAGACAAGGAAGCTTGCTTACTGAAAAAATTTAAATGCTTTCACAGTGCCCCCAGTGTTAGCAAACAGTGTTCGTAGATCCTCCTCTGCTACTGAAGGACTAGGAAAATGGAGGAAAAAAATAAGATTAATAATAGAATCTATGTATTTGGTTTTAAACTTTATATCCTTTATTAACTTCACCTTAAATACTTACGGAATATTAGATAGGTGAAGGGTTGCAGAAGGAGGAAAAATGTTCTGAAAGTTTTTGGATCCAGGTTTCTTAAAACGATGCAATGGGGAATTACCAAAATCTTTTGTTAGTCCTTGATCATCAAGTCCCTCTCGAGGTAGCTGTACAGTCTGATGTTTGGAGAGAGTAACACGAATAATTTTCCCATACATTTTTTGTCCATTAAGATGGTTCATGGCTATAAAAAGAAAGGATGCCTATTAAAAAACAGTATATACAAACTTCAAAACGACAAGAATTCTTATTTAAATAGTAACAGTTTTAAAACATGAATTTTTGTATGACTTTAAATCATCAATTTACCATACCAATGGTAGCATGACAACCTCAGTTTTAATTTGCACTAGACATAGCAGTTGGCGAACAAAACCCAGCTTCTTTCACAGAATTAAAATCCTGATTATAAATCTGTTCAACAATCCTGCTGCTTTAGATGTGTTCATTATCTCAATAAAACATATTTAATCGTCCAAGAAAGAAACTTAGTCGTCATCCTTAACGTTTTTTTCCTTTCTGTTCCACATTATAACTACTAAGTCCTGTGATACTCTTCTTCCCAATTATCTCTTAAATTCTTGTTTTCTCGACTGTTCACTGTCATTATTTCTTATCTGGATAACTCACTAAAAGTCTCTTAATTTATCTTCCTAGTGAACCTTTTCTCTGCTTTTCTCCAGCCCATTCTCTACACAGCAGCTGGACTGACCTTTCCTAATTGCAAATCTGATTATGTCACTCCCTGCTTAAAACCCTTACGGATAAAGTCTAAAGTCATACTTTAAAATGGCTGCACCTTTCACAGTCTGACTCTTAAATATCTTACCATCCTTTTAACAGGTATTTATTGATGATGTAATATGAACCACTCACAGGGCTAGTGCTGGGAGTAAAGTGGTAGGACAGGTCACCATCCCAGCCCTCAAGCAACTTCCAGTATCTTACTTAGTACTATGCTGCTTGTACTTTATGCTCTAGCTATATGAAATATTTTCCCTGAGTATATTTACTAGTTTTTTTTTATCTTTACTCCTATGTACATGTTGTTCTTGCTATTGCTAACAATTTTCTATCTCCTGAACTTTTCTTAATCTAATCTTTTAATGTTAAATTTTCAGAAAAGCCCTTGTCTTCTAGAAAGGTTTGGAACCTCACTAAAAACTCCCTATGTAGTACTCTGTAACTCTTTTTAAATTCATCGCAATTTATAATAATTATATCCTTCTTCTGACTGTAAGGTACATGAAAGCAGGAACCATTTGTCTCTATCCCAGCACATAGCACAATACCTGACTACAGAATATTGTGTGACTACTTCTTGAGGTAGCTGTGGGTTATTTTTAAACCAAATGAACTGTTTTGAGATTAGAAAACAGCTATTAATGTTTTTAACTTTCAAAGCAGAAATCCTTTCCATCCATCTATTATTCATTTCCATCACCTACCTATCAGTTTGTCAAACTGTGGTGGCACTATGATGATGGAGTTCCTTAATTCTTGCTCTAGTTCTATCAATTTGTAATTTATAGATTTTGAGGCTATTTCAATAGGCACACATATATGTAAAACTGCTGTACTTTTCTGGTAAACTAACTTTTTTTTCAATCAACACTGTGTTAAGTTAATACAGGTATGTAAGTTTTGCTGTCTTTATTCTTTACCCAATTTATCTTTTTATATCCCTTTACTTCCAAACTTTCCACACTGTGTTTTATCTGTCTCTGTTAAATGTTGTCGTTGTTGTTGTTATGTGCCATCGAGTCCTCCTTGGGTTTCTGAGGCAGTATCACTATGGAAGTAGATTGCCCCATCTTCCTTCCAAGGAGTGGCTGGTGGGTTTGAACCGCCAGCCTTCTAGTTAGCAGTCAAATGCCTTAGCCACTATGCTACCAGAGCTCCTCTTTGTTAAATAGCATATATTAGAAAACCAAACCCACTGCTATCGAGTTGATTCTGACTCATAGCGACCCCCACTGGGTTTCTGAGGTGGTAAATCTTTATGGAAGTAGATTGTTCAGTCTTGCTTCTATGGAGTGGCTGGTGGGTTTGAACCACCAACCTTCTGGTTAGCAGTCCGATACCTTAGGTACTGTGCTACCAGAGCTCCTTAAATAACATATATAGGTACCTTTTAAAAATCAAGGCTGACGATCTGTCGCTTAATTTACTCCTTCATATTTGTAATTATTGATGTATGTGGACTTGTTTCTATCAAAATTTTAATTTATTATTTCCCTGGTTTTTCTTCCTATTATTTTCTATTTTTCCCTTTCCTTGTTTGATGTGGGGGAAAGCCCTCTTGAGTGAAACATCTCGTCTGTGAGACTAGCAATGCCCTGAAAATGTGGCTCAGAGTTCCTAATTACTCATAATAATGGAAGTAAAAGTCAGTATTATGTATATACTTAAAAACTGCTCAAATATCATACACTGAAGTAACATAATTTCCATTCATATTGCAGCACAATTTGATAGATGTTAATTTATTAGATTAAGGGCTGTTTTGAGTAAGAACTAAGTAAATTTACTTATGAGATGGCAGCTACATATTAAAAACAGGGGACTTTGTAAGTAGTTCTTGAAAATATGATTTAGAGAAACTTGATTCCTTTATCATAAAGAACATACTTTTTTGCATTTTGTTAGAATTTTATTTATTTTAAGCTTTGGAGAACAGTACACTTTTTTAAAGAGGAGAATCTATAAATTGCATGATTTAGAAAGTATCTGAAGAAAACACTATCAATTAAAAAGATTTTTTAAAAGTTTATTAAACAACTATCTTAATGTTTGTAAATTTTAAAACTGTGGCTTGGAATACTTTACTACGGCTTCTCAGATTTGCAAACAAGCCCATCACATTTAAAAACTACTGACTATATTTCTTAATAATTTTCCTTAACATTTATTTCTCCCATGCTGCTTCTTAAAAACAAACACATTTACCTATATTGTATACAATGAGTGTTTCCAAATATACTGCCATAAAAATTAAAAAGAATGAGAATACAGGCCAGAAACAAGGTTATTTTACTCTCACTTTTCTCAATAGCATGCTCTGTAGTTTTGTGAAGGGTTTGCGAGTATATGTGTGTGTGTGTGTGTGTGTGTGTGTTTATTTTAAAGGTGTTAGTGGTCTGAAAACACATTTTTTATGGTCATATACTTCAAGAAAGGAAAATCAAATCTATTTTAGCAGCAATAAGAAATAAATTATTTACTACTACATATAGACCAAAAAATTAAAAATCATGCTACAATAAATCAAAGTTCTAGTGTAAAGATCTTACAAAAATTGGGGTTAAAAGATGTGTAAATGTAAGAATACTAAGAATTAAAAATCACTTATTTTTAAGAACTTTTATATATAAAGCTAAAACAATAGCTAGAAGAATTTGGTTAAATTCTACTTTAGGCAAATCTCAACCACAATGATTCTGCATCTATTTTTAATATACTGAGGTTAGTATCACTCACACCTCATATGGTGATTAGGAAAAAAAAAATATGAGTGCTTTGTTAACTATGAAGCATTAATAAAATGCTATTATAAGGTAAATAAAAATAATGGTGACGACCACTCCCACCAGAGTACAGAAATGCACACAAAGAAAAGGTAAAGATTCACCAAGTAACTATTACATGATGCATACTATTACATATTTTTCATTTAAGATAACAAAAAGCCAAACGTGCTGCCATCAACTCATAGCGACCTCCATTGGGTTTTCAAGGCTATAAATCTTTATGGAAGCAGAATGTCTCATCTTCCTTGTGCAGAGTAGTTAGGGTACGAACTACCAACCTTTTGGTTACCAGCCAAGTGCTTTAAGCACTATACCACCAGAGCTCCTTCATTTAAGATAGGCATAACTATTTGATAAACAGAAAGCCAGATGGATATTTTTAAAACTGGCAAATTAAAAAATTCACAATGTGATTACAGCCAGTCAGAGGATAGCAGGAAAAGCACAAATATGTTCATCATTGCAACCATTTACACTAAAATATAAAAATTATAATGACATTGAAGCCCTGGCTAGTAAAACAAACAAAAACAAATGATTTCCAGCCTAAGACAGTTTATTTACATAGAGAGACAATAAATAATACAATCTTACCAAGTTGTGATTGGTTTCCGTCCGCCATCTGTATGAGAGCACTGTCTTTCTTATTGTACAAAATCTTCACACGCTGCACATCTCCATAAACACCTTTTTTGGAGCCACAGAGAGGTAATCCAAAAATGGAATTAATTTTAAGTGCAAGTCATCTAAAAATTATCTTTTCTGACATATCAATGAAACATTCAGACATCAACATGATCACTCATTCAATCTCATCATTCTCACAAATGAATAAGGAAGATCAAGATTTTTGAACAGTGAATTTTGAAAAGAATAATTCTGATAAACCCTCAAAGCTATGTGAATGATATTAAATTAAAGACCATGCAAAATAAATCAGCATGCATTAAAACAAATTTTGTGTCTATGGAGAGTTTTAAATAGCAAAGAAAAATAGCAAAAGATTTACTATTCAACTTTAAGCCAAAGTGCTAGCTACAAATAAGAATTAAGGTGAAACAAAAATCAAATCAATAATAAAAGTATAGTGCTAACAATAACATACCGAAGAGGGTAAACAGACTTTGGGGCGTAACCATCTTTAGAAGGAGAGAAGAGCAAGCAGCGTAAGACAAGAAGAGAGAAGAGTCGAGGAAGAGCGGAGATGAACAGATCATCCATAACGAAGGGTGGTTCCCGCAGAATGGTGAGGTGGTCATGGATCATGGTTCAAGGCGGTTAATTGGGGCAAGTTGGTCCGAGGAACATTTGTTCAAGCACAGAAGCATGAACATAGGGAATGGAGACAGGGAATGAAGACAAGGACAAGGAAAATAAAGGATAAGACAGGGAGGGGAATGGGCATTTGGGAAAAGACAAGGAAAGGGAAGGTGAACACATAGGGGAAAGGATGAAATGGGGAAGGGAAACAGCAATGCAGAAGAAAAAAATAAGGAATTGGGGAACAAAAAAAAAAATAAAATATAGGTCAGTACATAGGAAAATGCAGGAATTTGGTCAGAAAATGGTTGGTTTATGTACTGTACAAGAAAAACTGAGTAAAATGTAGTCATCCAAGACAAATATGGGTAAAGTACATCTATATCAAAGAGTAAATTACAGCATTTCATCTCAACATAGGGGAGGAAAGCATGCATAGGAATTTTAAACTTTGAACTTTAACTGCATAAGCATGGCTGGTTATGAAATGCAGGCAAAAGTCTTAAAATAAAAACAAGGCACTCTGATCCAAACATTTTAGCATGCAGAACTGTGAATGACAACAGTATTCAATGATAAAATAAGCTTCATGTTCATATTAACAGAGGCCAATTAAAAATGAAACAAATATTTAAAATTAGACATTGAACTTCCCACATTTCATACCAGCTTTCATAGCAATCAAAATAAAATATATCAGACATAAAATGTACAACTAAAGAAAACAATTAGCAATAGATTTCATTTAACAAGAAAGGGAGGAGGGGAAATAAAAGTTGAAAAATATTTTTAGAAGACAATGACTAATAACTGCAAAGAAAAAAATTACTAAGAAAGACTGGAAGAGTGCCTCGTCAAGATCTTTGGAAGAACCTTCAAAGAAAAATGTATTAGAGTAGTTCACATAACATAAGATTTAAAAAATGCAATGACACGTAAGCATGAAATGAACAAGCAAATAATTAGAAAAGGCAAAGAGCAAAACTGTTTTACAGTTAAATCTGCAAATTAGATCCCATTTGCTTCTGAGAACAACAACCAAAAAGATAAAAAGCCAAACTACGGTACTTCACCATATTTTTCTTAGGAAAAATAGGTAGCTAGATTAAAAATAATAATAAATATATATAATATATAGATATAAAAGAAATAAAGTATTACCTAAACAAATACGTAGATTTTATTCAGAAGTAGAAACATACAGAAAATACTTTGACTAATGAATGTACATAAAAGAAAGGCAAGTGCAAAATGATATAAATATGAAAAACTTTCACAAATGAAATGAAGGCAAAGAATAAACATTAGAAAATTATTTTACTAACCTCTTCATTTAAATTGCTAACCAACAGGACTGTATTGCCACCAGCTGAGACTCCAGGCATACCAACTCGGCCAGCAGCAGCTGCAGCAGCTGCTGCAGCAGCATTTGGAATAGCCAAAGGACTCAGAGCTCCTGGAACAGCTGCAACAGGAAGCCCTAATTTTAAAATAAAGCATATTTTACGAAACACACACAAGTCGTTTACAAAAACCAATTTAAGTATGATGGCTGCAAGGCTTACAGCTGACCATTCCAAATGGGTCCTGAAAGTTAATTTTTATAACATTTAGAAAAATGGTTTGCCAACGTGTAGTAGTTAGAGAAAAATAATGGGCCATTGATTATGTGAACTAAAGTACCTACCTGTATTTTGTTTAAAAGTATGCAGTAATTCATTTCCTATGGAAAAGCAAACAAAGCATAAAAAAATATAATGTGCTTCCAAGTCAGAGACTTGAAAATTCACTTTTCACAGTTTATAGTGAGAAGTCATATATAAAAATTATCTCCAACATAACAGTAACTCATACATTAAAAAAAAAAAAAAAAACAATTGTCAGCCTTTTGCTTCATAGGCTCCTACTTGGAATAATATAACTCATGAAAAAATTTAGTTAAGTCCTTCAGTTCCTACAGACAAATCACTATGAACATCATTATTTCATTCAAATGACCTAAGGAAAACCTTATCAATTTTCTTTGCCTTTTAAATTCCACACTCAAGTAGTTATAATGAACACAAATTTCTCAAACACATATGCTCCTAGTAGAAAGAATCAAAAGATACTGATGTAGGATACAGATTTTCTTTCAGTATTTTCCCATGCTTTGCCAAGCAGTTTTAACATTTCCTTATTTCTATTGCTCCACTTGCAGTCTTTTTCTTGTCCTATCAGCTTTAAAAAACATTATCTTCCGAGTCATTTATTCAACAGACTATCCTTGTTCTAGCCCACTTTATCTGCTTTTCAATTACCAATGAACTCAAAATCTTTTCACCTTTTAAATTCATACATATCAGCTTATTTCTTAGTAATATTAGTTAACTTATTTTTTTTTTAACCTTCTTGTGATAAAGGAAAAAATATACAACCTAAATGAAGTTGACTTCATGACATACCTGGGTAGAACTGGCCCTTAACACTGTCGTTCCATAAGCTCACGTTTTACTTCTTCTTTTTTCAGACTTCTTGTGATTGTCAAGAGGATCTGCTGTTACCTTTGGTTTTCAATATCCTTTTAGTCAATTTCTGATCTTTTAACTTCATAAAAATTACTTTTCATTGGCAATTTGAAGTTTTCTTTAGAGTCACAAATCTTACCCTCTTTAATGTTTACTTACATATATTTTCCCTCCAATCTCCTAATTCAGCCTTCATCATTTCTGAAGATTCCATCAGTAAAATATGTTCCTTTTGTACTTTTGCTCTTGATGAATTTATTTTACACTATTAACCACACAATTTTTTAAGATCCACCCCTTTTTTTCCTTTTTTGATTTTACTTTTTATTTTGGAGATTTTCAAACATATATACAAAACTAGAGAGATTAGAATAACGAATCCCCATTGAACCATCACTCAGGTTCAACAATTATTAACTCACCAAATTTGTTTCATCTACCACCCCAACTTTATTTTTAAAGTAAATCTGAGAGATAAGAATCAAGTTTTTAAATATAAATTTCTTATGAAGTTTTGTCACTGACACTTATTTAAAGTATAAAAATGCTTTCCCAATTTCTAAGAACGTACTCATAATGATCTGGTTCTTGCATAGTTCCTCTAACTTTTTTCTTTTAACATTGTTCTTTGGAATTTTCAGACAGCTTTGACTGACAGCATACAGCATTCAACTAAAATTTATCCACAAGAGAATTATTTAATAGCGGAAACTCCAATTAATTTATACTGTCAAGTCATCCCTTTGTTTTCTTGCCTTTAATTGGTCTTTAGTTTATTTAACTGGCAATGGGCTATCTATTATTAGAAAAAGTAACATAAAATTCTATTAAATTCCTTGATCATTAATGGTATCCAACTGATGGCCACACACAATTAAAATGTGGCAACAGAATAAAAAATTCAGTCTTCTGAGGTGTCTCAGAAGAAAGGCCTGACAACCTATTTCTGAAAAAATTAGCCATTAACAACTGCATGGAGCAGTTCTACTCCAACACACATGGGGTCACCACGAGTTGGAATCAACTCAATGGCAACTAGTTTATTTGAATATGAAAGCTCAAATTCCCTTTTGACAGTGAGGATATCTTTTTTAAAATCCTGACCAACTCCTTCCACAATGAAAAAATTATTAGTTTAATTTCTAATTTCATTTACGAGGCGATTCTCAGGGCCCACTAAACCTGAAAAACTGATAGCTAGTAATAATTAGCTATTACCATAATTATTCTTAAAAAAAAAAAAAAAAAAAAAAAGCCTAGTCCCTAGCATTTTCTCTGTACCTCTTGACTTTTACCACCATTTCCTATTTACTGAAATACACTGTATCTCCCCTCCTACTCATCTAACTGCTAGAAGTATCTTGGACTTTGTATATCACAGTGAAGCAGTTCTCAAAATATTTGGTCTAGGGACTCCCTTACACTTGTGAAAATTACTGAGGACCCCAAATAGGATCTATTATATCTATATATATTTATAAAAACATTTTTTGTTATCTGTGGGTTATATTTGATGTTTATCAGAAATTAAAACTCAGAACTTTTTAAAATGCAAGAACACACAATCATACACTCCATTAGCTTTCAGAAAGACATAGAAAATTCCTCTGTACACTAGCGAGAGAATAAAAGTGAAAAAAGCAATTAACACTTTAGTACTACCATGAAAATACAATTTTCATGTTGTGGTTTCCCTGAGGTGTTCTCTAGGACTCTCAAGTATCTCTGCACAACACTCTGCAAACCGCTGCCTTAACCCACCCACTGCTTCTGAGCTGAATCCAACTCACAATGACCCACACTGGGTTTCCAAAGCTATAAATCTTTACAAAAGTAGACTGCCTCACCTTCCTCCCATGGAGCAGCTGGTGGGTTTGAGGCTTCTGGTTAGCTTTATCCATTACACCACCAGAGCTCCTTATGCGTGTGTGTGTGTGTGTGTATTCATATATTAAAAAAAAAAAAAAAAGCCACCAAAACCAAACCAAACCCACTGCCACACAGTCAACTCCAATTTACAGTGACCCCCACTGGGTTTCTGAGGCAGTAAATCTTTAGGAAAGCAGATTGTCCAGTCTTCTTTCTGCAGAGTGGCTGGTGGGTTTGAAGCACAGACCTTCTAGTTAACAGTCAGATGCCTCAAGCACTGTGCTACTAGCGCTACCATACATAAGTATAAGGACCTCAAAAACTACTATGGGATAAAACAGATACATTTATTCATGGCAAAATAAAGAAAATACTATAATATATATGCAATATAATATAATAAAGACCATTGAAGCATTTAGCTGGATTACACTGTACAGTATTTGCAAAATTTACAGTTCTAAATTACACTTTTCCCTGTTGATGTCCCCAGAAGTATTACTAACTCATGTAACATATACAAAATATCTACTTAAACTCAATATATCAATGACAGTATAAAGCTAACATATCAGTTTTTCAGAAAGTGGTTTCTTCTAAATTACACTTCTACCATGCTAATATAAAATTTACAAAATTAAACGTCCTAATGAAAATTACCAAAAATTCTAAAGTAATGAAAACCTTGCGGGGGAAGGAACCTTTAAAAACTCACAATATTTGAGTTTTTCAAATATATTTCCTTCTTGAAATATAGGCTTTATCATAGAGATAATTTGGTGGCACAATATGATTTAGAACATTAAGTCTATTCACAGAAAAACAATTGAGAAAAACATTTTAAAAGTCTAGGCAAATGCTCTTTTTCAGGTTGGTATACTCAAAAGACTTGATTAAAAACAAAATGCCAGAAAGCATCATTAATTTTATAAACAGTACCATGCTTTAGTAAAAATAAGACTACAAATTAACTCGTGAGTAAATCTGGGTTCAAATAGATACATTTTTTTCTTATGTAGGTCAGCCAGATTTTTTGAGAGGGCCATCAATTAAATACCATTAATGATCAAGGAACTTAACGGAATTTTACATTAATTTTTCTAATAGATAGGCTGTTGCCAATTAAATAAAATATTCTTTCAGTAAGGGTAAACAGAAAGCTTTCCAATAAGTGGAATGTAACCTGTTACTTCTGCCAAGTGCTATTTCATTCCCATTTACCAAAATCCCACCACCATTCTGTACTATTATGCTACTGAGTCAGGTGATCTAGTCTTCTACCAAATGATCCTTCATTTTAGGTTGTTGTTGTTGTTATTTGCTGTCGAGTCGGACCCGACTCATAGCGACCTCTCCTTGGGTTGCCAAGGCAGTATCACTACGGAAGTAGATTGCCCAACTTTCCGTCCAAGGAGTGCCTGGTGGGTTTGAACCGCCAGCCTTCTGGTTAGCAGTCAAGTGCCTTAGGCACTATGCTACCAGAGCTCCTAATGTCACATTTGGGCAGTTCTAAATCATTGGCACAATCTAAGTTTTTACTGAATCTTAGCGCCTCTTAGGACAGATTAACAGCAACCCTATGGATAGGGCTGCTATTAGTCGGAACCGATTCAACAGCACACAAGGACAGATTCCACAATTATAATCATTATACTCTACCTTGATAAATTTTATCAATGAGGTAAAATTTCTTTACACGTAATGTAAGTATTTCTGGCTGCAATAAAAATGTAATAAACTACAAAATATTTCTTGATAGTCTTTATAACAAAATTCTAGACAAGTGTGTAGTATATTTTTCATTAAATGCTAAATCCTAGCTGTAAGAAGATAACATACTATCATCCCTTTGTAAAAATTACACAAAACATGTTACATTCATTATACATACACATTGATTCAAAAGGACTATTTTTAATAACAGAAATAATAATTTTAATTACAATGATTTACATCTGTAGCTAAGGCAGTAGGTATGGCAGAAAACACACTGGTTATGAATACTGAAGGTGAGTGATAAAAATACCTGTTCTACTCTCAAAATTGTTGTAAGGTTAAACTGATGCAAAAAGGCTTCATAAACTGCCATATGCTGAAGAAAAGGAAGGTGTCACAGGGATCCTTTTCATATGAAATGACATTTTGAATGATTCTGTTGTTTTATAAATATCCCACATTGGTTCTGACAATGTATTACTAATTTTCCCTTTGCTGAAACTGATGGACACAAAGACATGTATCTGATACAGACTCAAAGTCCCAAAGTTCAGAAACAAGTAAAATAATTTATCGATTATTCCTTTTCCCTTTAGGTCTTATTTCACTGACACAATCAATCATCCCTAACCTTGCCCATATTTTGTACCCTATTTCAGCCAAGTTAATTCCTTAGCATATTTTAAGTCATTTATAAATTTAATCCATTTTTAAATAAACTTTTTTTAATTTTAGAATGGTTTTAGAGAAAAACTGCAGATACTATCAAAACCAACCAACCAACCAACCAACCAAATTCATTGCCATCGAGTCGATTCCGATTCATAGCGATCCACATCAGGTTTCCGACACAACAAATCTTTACAGAAGCAGATTGCCCAATCTTCCTTTTGCAGAGGGGCTGGTGGGTTTGCACCATCAACCTTCCGGCCAGCAGTCAAATACCTTAGGCACTACACCACCAGAGCTCCTTGCAGATACTAGAGTTCCCATTTCCCCCTATTATTAGTATCTTAAATTAGTATGATATAATTGCTGTAATTAATGAACCAGTATTTATAAATTAAAATTCATACTTAAAAGATTGTCTTAGCTTGTACCTAGTTATCTTTTTTGCTGTTGTTGTTCCAGAATTTCATCCAAGATCCCATATTACATTCAATAGTCTATCCCTTCAGGTTCCTTAAAGATTTTTAAGGATGAAGAATTTTACTTCCTCATTTCCCATTCTAAAACTTCTTTCCAAAGCCAATTACATGATTTATTTTAGTCTTATTTCTTCCTGTTCAGGACTTGGGTTAGTTGTTAGTCTTACATACTACCGAACAGGGGAGTTACTAAAAACCTCTACTTTGATGATTTTTACTCTATCATCCATTTTAACACCCTCTTTTAGCTCCATCTTTTTTTCTTTTGACCATTTCTGTCATTTAAATTTCTCCTGACTTCATTCTTCAACTTTCTTAATCCTCTGAAGCTCATGTGCAATCACTTTAGGCTTTTATGGTAGCTAGTTTCCTTTCTAGTCTCACTTGGTTTTACTTTACAAAGTAGTACAAGACTTTTGCTTCAACATTATGCTCACATACTATTCTTTTTCCATGTTCTGCAATGTCAAAGATAGAAAAAATGTGGATAGGTATGATGATCATACTATGGTTTGGTAAGAAAAAGTCATTATTTTAGAGATACCATGGTAATGTTTGAGATGACATGACATGATGTCAAGGATTTCCTTTAAACAAAAGAAAAAATCAATAGATTAATCAAATGTGGGAACTACTGCATTAAGATGAGGGACCTATGGCATTCTTTTTATTATATATGATGATTCAAATCTCTGGGTAATAAAAAAAAGGTTTTTAAAATTACCATGTGAATGATCTACACAAAAACAGCAAAGAAGAAAATCATTTCAAAATGAGTTTGTATACATTAATTTTATGCAACATAAACACAGCAAAGAAAAAGGTGAAATCGATTTAACAGCTAAACTAACCAATAATTTTATCACAATAGTATCACGATACCTTAGCTACGTAAATCTGAAGTTAGCCTTAAATCACATAAATGGACAAAGTATTAAAATACTGCTCAACGGCTCTATGAAACTTTTTTTATAGGGGCACCACTAGTAACTTTGCTAAAAAGCTAAAATTTAGCATCTTAAAAAGGACAAATGTTTTTCGAGAGTAGTAATTCTCAACTCTCACTACATACCAGTAACCATCTTACTGGGATCTTAAAAAAAAAAAAAAAAAAACAATGTCTGAAACCCATATCCAGTGATTTTCAGTCTATGGTGGGGACTGGTGATGTCCATATGCAGTCAAGTTTGAGAAATATCAGTCTTTAATGTCTTTATTTTGGTGGTGGTGGTGTTATGTGCCATCAAGTCAGACCCGACTCATAGCAACCCCTCCTTGGGTTTCTGAGGCAATATCACTACAGAAGTAGATTGCTCAACCTCGTCTTTATTTTACCTTCCTGAATAAATATTTGTTCTATGTATTCTCTATTGATATTTATATACTAACAGATTTCCAATGAAAAACTTCCTTTCCTTTTCTGTTGAGACCATGTCACAGGAATGGCTGCTACTTTATTCAAGTTAAATTATATAGAAAACTTTAAAGTAAGTACACTTTGTAGGCTTTATCTTCCCTAATTTTTTTTTTAATAGAGACAACACAATCATGAAAAATTAATTACTTCTGGCAACTTTCTGAAGTAATCCATCCCTTAATGAATTAACTACACTTCTTACACATGATAAAATGATCATTATAATGATGTTTCAATTTATAATTTCAAGGATTTCTGATCACCTTGTTCTTTAAAGTGGAGTATTGGAATGACTAATAGTCTGCCAGGTTTTCAATAATGTATTTAGATGTCAGATTTCTAACTAATTACAAAGCACTCAAAGTCTCCCTTCTTTAAGTAAATTACATTTTCTAAGACACTATGATTACTAGCACTAAAACAAAAAAGCAGAGAAACCAGGTGTAAGTGTTAGTTTTAAAAATGTACTGTGCAAAATAAATCAAAATTTATAATACTGAATCTAAAGTAATAATTAGACTTAATAAACTGGCTATGAAAATCATATAAGGTAAAATATTTCCCTCTAAATATTTAATACAAAAGAGTGTGACTTTATATTTGTATTCTTAAAAAATTTTTGAAATAAAAGGATACTCTCTCAATTATCTGATTTTTCAAAACAAGTATATTTGAAGCAGACTCATCTGGATATGAATCCAATCAATACTAGTTTGATTGTACTTTGAAGAGACTAGACAGATTAAATATAACTGAGGCAAAGAAACATAGGAAAGATTTAGTTATAATTCCATGAGGAATGACCTCACTACTGTTATAATGGATAACACTGTAAAGAGCTTTCGAAGACTGCTTTAAAAACCAATACAGTAAGTGGTTCCTCATAAAGATCACAAATATCCACCAAATATGTGAAAAAAATATCTTAATGCCTGGTAAATGGATTTCAGATTGAGACTTTTTTCTCAATTGGTCTAGTCCAAAATATGTGAATAATGCTATAAGCTCACTTCATATCACATATGAACAAAAATCAATGCTAAGTATTTCACAGGAATTAGTGTACATCTCAAAAGAAAGAATGTGAAGCACCAATGCGGAGAAGAACTGCCAATATCTAATAAGCATTTAAAAGTTCAAACTAGTTTGTAAAGCAGTAAAATTAAAATAATTACATATTTTCCTATCAAACTAAAAAATAATATTCAGTGCTAGGATAGTCCCCCTCATATACCATTCATGTTACTTTACATTAAGACAAAAGATAAAACTTTCAGTGGTATGATATATCTGTTAGTATGCTATTAAAATTGTACTTTTTTCCAAAAAATGCTTAATAACATGACAGTTACATTAAAATAAGAGCTCTGGTGGTATGTGACTGCTAACGAGAAGACTGGTGGTTCAAAACCACCAGCGCCTCCTTGGAAGGAAGATTGGGCAATCTACTTCGGTACTGACACCGCCTCAGAAACCCAAGGAGGGGTCGCTATGAGTTGGATCTGACTCAATGGCAGTGTTTTTTTTTTTTAACATTAAAATACAACACACACCTGTAAACAAAGTGATTTAAATGATATGTATGTGTGTGTGTATACAGATATAGAAGAAATATATCAAAATATTAAGAATGGTTATCTTTTGTGAATTATCAAAACTGAAGAGTTTACTATTTGGCTTTTAAAACTTAGTAACTTACCTATTTCCAAAAACTATTTGAGTATATTTAAAATGAAATATACAAGATACAAAACCAATAAAACAAGTTACAAAAAAAAAAAAAAGAAGACATCCAAAATAAAGGAAGGTGGATTTACCATATTTTTAAACATGTACCATAAAACTCTTTTTCCTCATCTGGAAGAGATATATACAGAAACAAACATGCATTAATGTAATAACGACTTACTTAGACACTATGCCACCAGAGCTCCAATTTTAGTTAACTATCATGTTACACAGAGCTTAAGGATATACTATATAAATTTATTTATTAAGAGCTGAGTAAATCACTTATGTTTTCAATGCAAAAATACAGAATTCTTGAAAAAATGAGTAAAAGATAAAAGTTAGTTGCACCAAGGCTTTGTAGTATTTTTTGAGAAAGGTTTAATTATGATTATCTCCTAAAAAACTACACTATTGTCATAAGATTGAAAACAGTGAAAAATTTCCTAGAAGAGTCCAAGTGACTTGTAACCATGCCTCCACTCAAGTTCTAAATGTAAACACACACATATAAATATATATAAATAGGCTCCCAAGTATCTTAGGAAATGTTTTGTGGGCTCTTTTAATGCTAGCTGGAGGATCTTGGTATTTTTGTCCTTAAATTGTTCCTTTAATGAATTGCATGTGAATCTGTAAACCCCTCAGAAACTGTATGTAAAATCTTGATGCCATCAACTACTTCATTTGACTACTGTGTAAGGATTAATATGTTAGTGCAGATCTGCCTAGCACTTGGAAGCTACTCAATAAATGTTGATTCCTTTCTCTTCTGAAAAACGTAATACAATTTTTGCCAGAAAAGAATTTAAAACTATTAGTACTAATGATAAGCAAGGGCCATGCATATGTAATTCACTATTATCTCACTGTCTTGAAATATCATATAATACGAAATAGTATTATTAATTTTTGAGCTGAGTTGAGGGAATCCAGACTTAAGCTTGAGCAGCCACAGATAAGATTGTTAGGAAGACTATTACCTACTTAAAACATTTGTTATAATTATAATAAATAATTAGGGTTATGCTAGATTAATTAGACAATTAGAATAAAGGGTCAGTTTTGTTTGAAGTCCCTAGAATTAATTTCAAGTAACAATTGCGTTTCTTGTAGATTATGGTGTCTCTCTTCACAGCTCTATTACTTAACATATTTCACACTCACAAATGGACAGCATGACTTTTATGTATTCCCAGAAAATACATATTTCTAAGAATTACATTATTATAATACTTTTTTTAAAAAATTAATGGGCATAAACTAAGAACTAACTTGTGACTCATCAATCTCAGTTTCCACATGGACAAAAATCCTGATTTAAAAGAATTTTACAAATGTCTGAAATCAAAAACAATGTCCCAAACCCATCAAATAAAACTGTAAAGTTTCATCTTAAATTATTAGTCACTTTACTCACAAAATAGTATTTACACCTATATTTCCCCTTACTTTTTTCTTCATCTCAACTCCATCAATTGTTACTTGTATACTTTTGCACTGTATTTTGTTAGGTGGTTCAAAACCATTGTATAACAAAGTAAAATATAAATGATTAAGATAAAAACAAAAATAGTGTGGGACTGTAAAATGGTACAACCTTTGTGGAAAGCAGTATAGTGATTCCTTAAAAAGTTTGAACCAGAAATACCATTTGACTCAGCCATTCCATTACTACGTATATATCCTAAAGAAATGAGAGCCAGGACAAGAACAGACATATGCACCCCCATGTTCATCGCAGCACTATTTACAATAGCCAAAAGATGGAAACAACCTAGTGTCCATCAGCTGAGGAATGGATAACCAAATATGGTACATACACACAATGGAATACTATGCAACCCTAAAGAATAACCCAGAATCTGCAAAACACCACATAACGTGGATGAACTTGGAGGACATTATGTTGAGTGAAGTAAGTCAATCAGCAAAGGACAAATATGGTATTAATCCGTTATTGTAAAAGTCAAGGAAAAGTTTATCTATGGAAGGAAATTTTCTTTGTTGGTTACCAGGGGTGGGAGGTGAGGGTAGGGAACACTATTAGATAGGGAGAGATAAGTATTGATTTGGGTGAAGAGAAGGGCAATGTACCAAATATGAGTGATCAACATGGTGGCACTGAGGAAGAGGAAGACAGAGAGAGGTACATGGGAGGTAAAGACAACAAAGATGAACCCTTTTGCACGTACAATACTGTGCTGTCAGTGAAGGCAAAAATCGGTATACAGGTGGATAGATGGGTGGACAGGCTGAACTATTAGGTATGTCTATGAAGCAGGGAGTGAACCCAAGACCATGTATAGAGTTGGCAGACAATGGTCCTATAAGTCTATTTGTGTGATCTGAATTCCCAGGTGTATAGTAGAGCTGACAAGGGACAAGGCTGTAGTCACTTCTTGGTCATAGCCAGCTACCCAGAGGGACCAAGTAGTTGAACCTGTGGGCTCGGAACCATAGTTGCAGGGGACATCAATCTCAATTGACGTAACATACTATACAAAACATTTCTCCACCTCCTACTTTGCCAAGTAGGGACTGGGATCTTAAAAGCTTGCAAGTAGCCATCTAGATGCAACAATGGGTCTCTCCTCATCCAGAGCAAAGAAGAATGAAGAAAACCAAAGATCCATGGAAACAATTAGTACTAGTGACTGGTACACCATGCGATCCACAGCCTATATGACTATGAGACCAGAAGAACTAGATGGTGCCTGGCTACCACTGTCAACCACTTGGAGGGGGATCTATGTAGGAGATCCTGGATAGAGAGGGGATCTTAAAAGCTTGCAAGTAGCCATCTAGATGCAACAATCGGTCTCTCCTCATCCGGAGCAAAGAAGAATGAAGAAAACCAAAGATCCATGGAAACAATTAGTACTAGCGACTGGCACACCATGCGATCCACAGCCTATATGACTATGAGACCAGAAGAACTAGATGGTGCCTGACTACCAGTCAGCCACTTGAAGGGGGGATCTATGTAGGAGATCCTGGATAGAGAGGGAGAACAATGTGGAACAAAACTCAAAATCATTTGGGAAAAAAAATAGTGGGGGGGGGGGACCAGGTATGCTGGTCTGATAGAGCCTGGCGGAACCAATTAGACTATGGTCCCTCACTGCCCTTCAGGTCTGGAACTGAACACACAACGGTGGCTTCCAGCCAAACAAAACACAGGCATATGAGTTGAACATTTACCTGAGGTAGATGTACTCCTTAGAGAGAACAATCATGGGAAATGAAAGGCTGTGTATGGGCAGGGAGACAGCTCAGGGGGCAGCAGTGCATGGAGGGATGGACACAGGGATGAGGTAACTACTGGGAGGAAGAAGGAGGGGAACTGTTGCATTGTTGCAAACTGTAGTCAATGTCATGAGACAAAGTATGTGAACTGCTGTAGGGAAAGTGAACTTGCTCTGTAAATTTTCACTCAAATCACAATAAAAATAATAGCAAAATAATTTGTATAGAAAGTTGTGATTTGTTTTTTTAAGAGGCTATAATATGTCTCAAAAGAGCCATGTGCCTACTCCCATTACACAGACTTTTGTCTGTTAGCATTTCATAATTTCTATGTAATACTAAATTAGAAGAATCAGAATAGCCCTACAAAATATGCACAAAGTCATATCAACATCAAGTGTGACATGTAAATATTATATTACAGTCAATAGTATTTCTTCATTAGTGCTCTTCTTTTATTTTTGGGGAATGGTATACATGAAAAAGTTGAGAATGGGAAAGGAATAAGGAGGATATAATTACATTCATCAAAATACTTTACGTTTTTCTCCTACTTCACACGCTTTCTCCCCTGAGAAAAACAAAACTCATAAAATTTAACACAATGTGTTAACTTCCAAAATTGGGAATTCATTATACTTACTGGAGTTTTAACAGGTACTTTCCCATTTGGCAAAATGGGAGAAAAATGGTATAGACAATAAAAATCATACCTAAAAGAGATGTTTCCTTGGCAAATGCTGCAGCAATAGCTGGGTCCAATGCAGGTTGCCCATCTCCAGAAGGAAGATCAGGTCGAGTATAATCCCTACTTTTATCATTGTTGTATTTTACATTCAAATTCACAAGTTTGGAAAAATCAATCCTTAGGGTACAGCAAGCATTGTAAATATTCTGACCATCTAAGGCCTGTAAAAGGGAATTAAGTGTGTCAGCAATCTTAAATAAGGAATGAAAATTAGGAAATAGTAATGAATTGACAATAAAACCCAACAATAAAAACGTGTACATAAAAAAGTCATCAGAGAAAGGACCAAATTTAATAAATCATACTTTGCTATATTTGTTAGCTGCTGTCAAGTCAGCATCAACCTGTATCAGCTACCACTAAATATCTTTAATAGAAAGTGCTACTTAAATCTAAAATATATCCAGCTAAGCAACCATACTAATATGTTTAATTAAAATATTTTAAAGGTGTAAACAGTTTAATTAAAAAAACTAACAAGGGTCACAAATATATTTTTGTAAGGATGGTAGTACTTATATGAATTGGTATAGTTTTATGAGGTCATTTCTATTGCCACATTATATGAGGTTGGCTCAAACCAAATAAACATCACTATGATTCCCATGAAACTGGAGAGCAACTAGTATTACGCTTAACTTCAGGTATTCAATCTGAACCAGAGTAACTTGAGGAAATTAGCAAGGAATTCCTGGGATGAAAGAGTACAAAGTCTAGAGGTGAAATCTGGACTCAATTAGGTCATCTTGATCAACTTACTTAACCTGAACCTCAACTTCTTAATCTGGAAACAGAGATACTAATGGCTGCCATATATAGGGTTACTGTGAAAATCAAATTAAAAAGATCACGTATGTGAAAGTATATAGTGAAGTATGAAGAAATATGCAAATGCTGTTATGATTATTATGTTTTATTCTGCTCCTATATAATCACCATTTCTAGTCCAGCTGCATACCAAGCCTGGAACAAATTAGAGAACAGGGTAGTATATTGTTAATTTTTCATTAGAAGAAGACGGCATTTACTGTAATAATATAACAGCTCAGAAATGACAAACATGCTTAACTCTATAAATTACTGTGGGTGGAAATCAAACAATGCTTCTGATAACAACAGACAAGTAAGACATCAATATCAATAGCCCAAGATCTATTGGACGTGTCAAAGTAAATCCAGAACTATATTGACAATAGACTTAATATAAGGCCAACATATTTTCAGTCACATAATGAATGTTTGCAAGAGAAATTTTATTTTGTATTACTTTAATATGATCATTTTAATTGCCATATGGTTGACTACAGAAAGTAACTGAAACAGATTTAAAAATAAAACTATCTTGTTATTATGCAGAAAGTCAGTCTCTACAGCTACTAACATACATAAAACTTGTAATGCATTCAAATATTCCCACTCTCTGGAAATAGAAACCATTTTCCTTCAGTATAAAAAATTAAGTTTTATATATTTATTAAGCTGAAAACAAACCTGAACTTTTAACAGAAGTTCATGCAATACAATATTGATGAAAGTTCTACTAACAACATACCCATCAGGGTTCAAATTACATTTGGACTAGGCAAGGCATCTACCATCTCCTAAGAGTGAAAGCCAAGTATCAACTTTATTAGTGAGAATAATATAATTATTCATTTAATATCCTGCTATAATAAAGGCAATAAAGGCAATGAAAATAGGTGTTCATTTACCTTTGCAGTATTTCCTGTAAGAAAAATGTAAGCAAAGTAACAAAACCTGTATCTCAATGCAATGCAGGCATACTTTAGAGGTATTGCAGGTTCAGTTTCAGACTACCACAATAAAGTAAATATTGCAATAAAGCGAGTCACACAAATTTTTTTATTTCCCAGTGCATATAAAAGTTATGTTTACACTATACTGAAGTCTATAATTATATAATGACATTATGAAAAATCTGAAACATTGAGAATTATCAAAACATGTTACAGATACACGAAGTTGTCGTTGGAACAATAACACCAGGGTTGCCATAAACCTTTAATTTGTAAAAAATGTAGTATTTGTAAAGCACAATCAAGCAATAAAATGAGGTGTGCCTGCATATGAATATCAACTGATGAGGAACAGGCAGTATTCGCACAGGAAGATAGCTCATGGGGCAGGACTGCAAAGGAAAGAAGGACACAGAGAAGAGATAACTACAGGGAGGAAGTGGGAAAAGAGCTGTTACATTGTAGGGAATTGCAGTCAATGTCATGAAACAAAAAGTGTATGAAGTACTGTATAGAAATTGAATTTGCTCTGTAAACTTTCCCCCCCCCCCCAAAAAAAAAAAAGAGCAAAATTCACTCATAAGTGACTGATAGTATCAAAGAAAAATGCTATCTTAGAAAAACAGACCTGGGTATGAGTTGATATGCAATTAATGATAAGAGTAAAATATGGGCACAAAATTACTACATTAACAATATCATTGTAGTTTCTTTGGATTCAGTTCTTTCCAAGCAATACTGAGCTTAACTGACCCTGCCAAATGTCTAGAATGAATGTGCCAATTTTTAAAAAGCCCTGCCTTATTTCAATTTTTTCCCTTTTAATGTTTTAAAGAAATGTTTATGTAGGTAGAATTTACACAGTATACCTATGTTGTATAATCAAGATAAATCAGCAAACAATAACAGGTGAAGTAGAAACATTTGTTAGTAAGAAAAAAGGAACATAAGTAGAGTATCCATTAAAATAGGATGTACTTTTAATAGTCTAAGGTAAGGTGACCACAAAGTAAAAAGAAAAATCAGTTTTTTAAAAATATATGCATAATTTCACATCAACCTGTCTCACTTCAAGCTCATGTATTTATAAAATCTTAAGAAGTAACAGTACCACACAAACTAGTCCTGTGTTTAGGAAATCAAGTAATATAAAATGATACCGCTAGAGCAAAGATTTTCTGACAGAAAAACTCCAGGTAATTTACAGACAGACCAATTAAATGCATTCATTCATAGGGAAAGTTCAGGAAGCAAGTAAAAACAATCATGAAAAAAATTTTCATAGTAAATATATATAGGATTTATGGTTAAAGTATTATAATCAAAACTCAGAAAAATATGTTACAGGCATAGAAAACAATTCAAACAGCACAATGAAATACTGGATATGGATTGAAAATATGAAAAGCAACAAGAAAACTTGCAATTTTACTTCAATGTTTGTTAGTATTTATTTTGTATCTTAGTTTTTTTAAGGAAATGGTTGGGGGGTGTCTATAGATTTAACAGATGTTCAGAGAAACCTCAAGCTTCAAATCTCTCCAATACCTAACTTTTAGTTTTAGCACTCATAAAAAAATGATCAAAATCCAGAATGCAAAAATGGTTTTATAATACCAATAAAATACTTCAAGACCAATTACTTATCAATATAAAACAATTCCAAACCACTATATGTTGCAAAATTTTCTTAAATTATCCTAAAATCAATGGTTTCATCATAAAAATCCTCCAACTATATGAATATGGAAGGCACAGATTCCAAGAAAAGAATAACAGAATTACTCAGTTGTCAAGGAGAATCTTTGTCCAAGGAAGTAAGAAAGGACAAATTTATTACTTCTCTGAAAGAATTACATGAAGCAATAAGGGATGGGTAAGAAGGGATGAATGACATTATATTGGTTCCAACTCACAGTGACCACTCCTTGGGTTTCCAAGGTGGTATCTCTACAGAAGTAGATTGCCCAGTCTTCCTCCCAAGGAGTGGTTGGGGGGTTTGAACCGCCAGCCTTCTGGTTACCAGTCAAATGACTTAGGAACTATGCCACCAGCGCTCCTTACTAATATTTTACCGTATGTGTATTTTCACTATTAGCAACTAATGAAAAGCAATCTCCTGGAAGAAATCAATAATGAGAAACAATCTAATTGTATGCTAAAATAAAATGACCATATAAAAAACCTTTCAAAAAGTACAATGTCACTATCCTGAATCAACTATAATCCAAATCCAAAAACCAAACCCACTGTTAGCAAGTGATTCTGACTCACACCAACCCTAAAGGAAAGTATACAAATGCCCCCATAAGGTTTCCAAGGTTGTAAATCTTAAGGAAGCAGAATGCCTCCTCATCTTTCTCCCACAGAGTGGATGGTGGGTTTGAATCACCAACCTTTTGGTTAGCAGCTGAATGCTTTAACCACTACACCACCAGAGATCCTTCTGAATAAACTATGTTGTTGTTGTTGTTATGTGCCGTCGAGTCAGACCTGACTCATAGCGACCCCTCCTTGGGTTTCCGAGGCAGTATCACTACGGAAGTAGGATTGCCCAACCTTCCTTCCGAGGAGTGGCTAGTGGGTTTGAACCGCCAGCCGTCTGGTTAACAGTCAAGTGCCTTAGCCACTATGCTACCAGAGCTCCCGAATAAACTATAGGTATTTGTAATTTAAAAAAATTCTCCTGAAAAGGTATTTCTTAAAATTATTTTGTATTTATATATGCTATAATTGCGAGGTGGCATAAAACAAGTATTTTTTTTTAAACTCCTAGGTGAAAAGACAAACTGCACCATAATATGTCTCATTATTACAAAGATGAGGATATTTTTATATATCAAGTAATTCTATTTTTCAAAAACATAAAACCTCCACTGAGTAACTTTATAGAAATTTCTGAATGAAAACACAAACTGCTGTGTAAACCTTCCCCAAACATATACACAGACACACACACACACATAAAGACTAGAACTTTGAAGCCTGACTCCCTAAGAAAGCAATAAATAAAACTTATCAATGGCCAACCGGAGTTCCCAAATCAGCTAAAACCAAGCCTCTCTAATATGGTTAGGCAATCAGGTTTAAACTTTGCTTTGCTTGTGCATTTATTCTCAAAACTTTTTCAACTTGTTTTTCTTCAGAGATTTAAGCCATTTCAGTTTGGTTGATGCACAATTCATGGACCGCTTTTGTGTTTGAATAAACTAACAAAAATTTAATAACAAAAATCACCATAAAATAACAAATAGAAAGCCAAGAAGAGGACTATCTGTGAATGGAAGTAATATGAATTGAAGTTGAGATCATTCTTACAACTCTGGAAAAATAATGAATGTGAGGAAAGAGGTCAAAGAGGTGAGTTTAGTCAGAAGGGCAATGAAATAGAAATGTAAGAGAAGATGAGGTTTATACTAGTGCTACTCAAATACCCTGCACAAAGATAAGGAGTTTGTGCCATAATATAAACCAACATCAAAATTAACCAAGGTACAGCTAGAATTGTGATGATCTGTAAGCTGGCACAAGGTCCTTACAACATCAGAGACCAGCATTTTGAACAGCACTGGCTTAAATTAGGTTGGTAGCGGCAGAGTTGAAGACAAGATGATAGATTCAGCAAACATTTACAAACTAGAAGTAATAAGATTTGGTTACAGGATGGAGGAGAGAAGAAGAAAAGATATCCATGTTTTCTGGATTGTCAACTAAATTGAAGTTAGTATCTTTTGCTTTACTGACACAGAGAACACTAGATGTTAAGTAGGTTGGGTGGTGAGGAGCTAGATTGATTAAGTTAGGTCTGAAAGTAGCCCTATGGTCTACTGGGCTCCTAGCCTGGGTCTCAGGAAAGGGCTGAGCTAGAGAAAGAGATGTGAGCATTGTCACAGTCATGAAGGTATATGGTATAACTGAGCTGTGGGAACAGGTGAACTTCCAGACAGAGAGGAATGGATGTAACAAGTAAGAAACCTCAGAGAGGTAGGATAAGTCTAGGTGAGAAGTATTAGAGACCAGAAGAGAAAATGTTAAGAAAGTGGTTTGCAGTGTCAAATGTTACCTAGAGGTTAGGTACAACAAGAAATAGTGCTGTTGGGATTAAGCTACTCCAAATGATTACTGGTATACTAAGAAGAGCATTTGGGTAAATAACAGCAGAAAACAAATTACATAGGCAGAGAAATTAGAAGAAAGTAAGAAGAATGTTGTTGTTTTTAGGTGCCGCTGAGTTGTTTCCGACTCATAGAGATCCCATGCACAGCAGAATGAAACACCGCCCGATCCCGCACCAGCTCCATGATCCCTCCTATACTTGAGCCCATTGTTGTAGCCACCGTGTCAATCCATCTCGTTGAAGGCTTTCCCCTCTTTCATAAGTAAGAAGAATAAACAGCTTAAATAAGAAAACTGGTTATACACAGGAAAAGAAAGAAGATACTGGGTGATATGTGGACATAAACGGAGTTAAGGATAAATTTAATGGGAGAGGTCTGACCATGCTTGAAATACTGGTGAGAATTAGTCAGTATAGACAAAAATGTAAAAGAAAGGGGATGAAAGATAGTGGAAAGTTTTTTCACAGGCTAAGAGGATGGGATCAAGGATTTACTGATCTAAGTTAAAAAAAAAAAAAAAAACTTTATCAGAAGGGAAAAACAGCTGTGGGATAGCAAGTTTTGTGAAAAAAGCTGCTAAGACTTTTCATTTGATAGTTTCTATTTTTCCTGTGAAGCGTTAAGTAAGGTCTTAAGCGGGAGTTAGGAGAGACGTGGTGGAAGGGGAATTTCTATCTGAAATAGCAGAACATGTTAAGTAAAGAAATGTTGTAAGATGAGAAGCAGGATAGGACTATCTGTGGTTGATACTCATGACTTTAAACCAGTACAAAATATTAGATTATGCATTATTTTCTAAGTATATGCAACAGCTCTGACACAGGCATGAAGAAGGAAAATGACTAAAGTCACTAAAATAAAAATGTTACCAAGGTGTTTGGATTACAAGATAATGAGGAAAGCAGGTTTAGGATACAAATTCCTTTTTCCTTCCCTAATAAGTGAAGCTGAGTTCATATACCAGAACAAATACTTAATGAAACAATTATATATTTTACTGAATTACAATTTCAGATTTATAGAGAGAGCCTGAGTGAGTATATGTATTAAAAAAAAAATTCACTGCCATCAAGTCGAATCTGACTCATAGGGACCCCTCCTTGGGTTTCCAAGGTGTTTTCTCAATGTAAGTAGATTGCCTAATCTTCCTTCTGAGGAGTGGCTGGTGGGTTTGAACTGCCAGCCTTCTGGTTAGCAGTCAAAATGCCTTAGGCACTATACCACCAGAGCTCCCAAGTATATATATTGTTGTTGTTGTTGTTATGTGCCGTCGAGTCAGCCCTGACTCATAGCGACCCCTCCTTGGGTTTCCGAGGCAGTATCACTACGGAAGTAGGATTGCCCAACCTTCCTTCCGAGGAGTGGCTGGTGGGTTTGAACCGCCAGCCTTCTGGTTAGCAGTCAAGTGCCTTAGCCACTATGCTACCAGAGCTCCTAGTATATATATATAGATTCACAAATACTGATAGGTTGGTTTCTTTTAAGATGCTTATTATCTGTGTGCAGATTGGATAAATAAGAACATCAAATATTAAATAAACATAAGACATACTAACTTCTATCTTTATCTTAAGAGTAAATGTAATCATAAATTCAGACAAAATACACATATGAACTATCTTCCCCATAAAAACTGTAGCACGAATGCAGCACTCTTATAAATCAAATTCCATTTAATTGGTCCTTTAGCTAAACACATACTCTTAGTCTGGACCAGAAGAGAACAACAGGCAAAAATTAATATAAAAATTATTCAGTACAGATTTTATATTTTTGAAAAATAGAATTACTAGATGCATAAAAATATCCCCATCTTTGTAAATGAGACATATTATGATGCAGTCTACTTTTCACCTCGTACTTGTTTATATCATCCTGAAATTACACCATACATAAGTAAAAAATAATTATAAGAAAATAATCCACAACAAGAAAAATGCATACTATATTTAAAAATATTTGAAGTTGTACAAAATGCTATGGTGACTATGGCTTCCATACTGTCTTCTACTGGTCACCCCAAAATATACCACCACATTGATTTTGGTAACTAATTAAATACAAAGTATCCCTGAGGTTAGGCTGCTAGGGATTGTGGAGAACAATCATTCTTCTAAAAGTCTATTCTAACAGCATCCACATTGTAACAACCACCACCAGGTAAATGATGTGAATAAAAAGTAGACTAAAAACCTATTCAGAAAACCTATCTTTAAATATGAAAATGTTCCGAAAATCACATGGATAGATTTACTAAATCTTATCCATGGGAAAAAACATAGGTAATAATGAAATTCATTTCTCCATCTTTCTAAAATGATACATAGTAATAGAAAATATCTTAATCTGTAAGCTCCTTCATGAAAATTTCTGTTAAATCTAATTTATTAAATTGTTTCAGGTCACAGAAATAACACTGTATGCATAAGTAAACTGAGAGCATTTCACAGCCATCTGAGCTACATCTGTATTGAGAGTTTCAGACAAATTATCTCAACAGTTAATTTCAGACTATCTAAATAGTTTACTAAACCTCTTTACTTTTGAAAATCACAATCTTAGGCTGGTATGTATGCACAACACAACCCTACTATCTCAAGAGCACAAAATGTTTCCACTTACATCAACAAAAATGCAAAATAATATAAACCTATATTATGGACCCGAGTTCCTGGGTGGTCCAGAATATTACGCTAGGGTACTAACTGGAAGGCTGGAGGTTCCAAGGTCATCCAGAAGTGCCTCGGAAGAAATTCCTAGAGATTTACATTTGAAAAATTAGCCACTGAAAATCCTATGGAGGACAGTCCTACTCTGACACACATGGGGTCCCCATGAGTCGGATCTGACTAAGTGACAACTAGTTTTTATATTATTGGTAAGAATAAACTCGTTTCAGACTAGTTTTAAAAATAAACATTTTTCATCACTAATATTAAAGTTTTCTAATATCTTGCTGACACAAATGTCAACCATTTATAATGCTACAAGCTATTGCTAAGTTAGGTCAGTCACATTAGCTCTGTATCTCTGCCACTTAAAAGAATTACCATCTCAAAAGAATCTTTAGACTTACTAGCTTTGCTTGTTGAGCATTTACTGGATCACCATATTGCAGCAAAGCTTGAAACTGGTTATTTTTTGTAAATGTGATTATCTTCAATACAGCACCAAACTTAGAAAATATCTGTTAAAACAAATTCAACGTATTATTTATATATTCTTATCATTTCTTCAGTTTATAGGTGAATATGCAAATTAAACCGAACTTACTTGGTGAAGAACATCAAGTGTTACCGGGTAGTACATATTGTCAATAATTATTCTAAGTACTGGACTCTGGGCAGGAGTCACTGCACTCTCACTAACTGTGGTACCACTAAGAGGAGTATTTGCTGTCTGGACAGCTGTCACAGCTTGAAGAACGGCTTGAGCACGCTATAAATTGAAAGGAAAGATAAGTACTGTAGAAACAGCAATTACAGATTTTGCTACATGTTACACTATTAGTTCATTTCTGTTCTAGAACACAGATCAAACAAAATTTAATACTCATTCAACAAATGTTTTTGAGCATCTGCTACAAGCTTAATATTGTCTGTGAATAATTCAAGTGTTTTACTAGATTTACTTCAAAATAATTATCTAGAGTTTTGGACCAATTCTGAAAAAGAATACATAGGCAATGTAATTTATTCTCAAAAGAAGATGTAGTCTGGCCAATACACATCATCAGAGAAATGCTTTAACCAGGAAGTTAGAAGAACAGAAATTCAGTCTAACACTAGATACTCCATAAAACACCTACACGGTAAACCTCAACAAGGAAATTACTGAATATCTAAAATAACTCCAATAATTTGTTACAGCCATCCCTCAGCATCCACAGGGGACTGATTCCAGGACCTACCCCCCCACCATCATGGATATCAAAATCTATGGATGCTCAAGTTCTTTATATAAGATGATGTAGTACTTACATATAACTTATGCACACCCTCCTGTATACTTTAAATCATCTCTAGATTACTTATAATACCTAATACAATGTCCCAAACCAAACCATCACTGAGTTGATTTCAATTCACAGCAACTCACTGGGTTTCCAAGGCTATAAATCTTTACAGAAGTAGACTGCCTCATCTTCCTCCCACAGAGCAGCTGGTGGGTTTGAACCACTGACACCCTGGTTAGCAGCCAAATGCCTTAACCACTGAGGCACCAGAGCTCCTTACCACCAATGTAGATGCTATGTAAATAGCACTTTATACTCCCTCTTAACTTTTGAGGGATTGCTATGACCACTTAATTGCTTTTTTTAATTCCTGAATATTTTTGATTGGTGGTTGGTTGAATCCACGGATGCAGAACTCACAGATATGGAGGGCCAAATGTATTTCTAAAAATATCTTAAAAGAGGAATATTGAGGGTACAAATAAGCCTGCTTTCATACTATTGTAATGTAACTATATACAGTAAAAATTTAGAACAGAAATTGATCTCTACAGGTAGTCCTTGGGTAACCAATGTCTGACTTACAGACATTTCCTATTGGCCCTTTAATACATACAGGCTTCGTATCAGTTGGTTTTGTGATGGATGACGATGTGACAGAGGAACAGATTGTAATTTTTACAATTTGGGTGGTTCCTCACAGTAATTGGAATGCGAACAATTACAGGTTGAAGCCCTGGAATGGATACTTGGAAAAAGCACTGGCTGACCCTTTTCAGGTGACTGAGTGAGACTGGATTAATGGCAAGAATGTGGAAAGTCACACACATTCAAAGCAGTGCAGTCTGTCACTACCTTTGAGCTGGGTGCCACTATTTTGAGTAGGGCAACACTGTTTCAAAGCCCTGCTTTAATGCTATGTAAATTTACCCTCCCTTTGAAACAAGTGAACCAACTCCTAATCACAAATTCATCACAATCACCTTCACTTACTGCACGTGAGGATTTTAAGTCATCGAAGTCATTTGAGCTTTTTCTTGCACTAAACTAATGCTTAGTAAGAACCATATGCACCTGTTGCAACTAAAAAAAAATTTAATGCTTTTTTTTTTTTTGCAGTATTCCCACCCCTCCCCTCCGACAAAGTAAGTTTCCCTCCATATATAAACCTTTTCTTGACACTCCACAACAACAAACTAATACTATATTTGTCCTTCTGTGACTGACTGATTTCACTAAGCACAATGTCCTCCAAGTCCATCCACGTCATGTGGCACTCTGTAGGCTCCACATCACTCCTCAGTGCTGCATAGCACTCCATTCTATGTATGCACCACAGCTTCTTCATCCACTCCTCTGCAGGTTGCCTCCATCATCTTGCCACTGCAAACAGTGTTGCAATGCACATGGGTGTGCATGTATTTGTTCCTGCCCTGGCTCTCACCTCTTCAGGATATATACCTACTAATGGGATTCCTGGGTCAAATGGCACCTCCAATTCCAGCTTTCTAAGGAATCATCTTACTGCTTTCTACAGTGGCTGTATCACTTCACAGCCTCACTAGCAGTGTATGAGAGTCCCAATCTCTCTACATTCCTGCCAGCATCTGTTATTTTCTGTCTACACTGAACCTTGCCATCAGTGCTGGGGTGAGATGGTATCTCATTGCTTGATTTGCATCTCTCTGATGGCCAATGATCGTTGAGCATCTCTTCATGTATTTGCTGGCCGCCTGAATATCCTCCTTGGTGAAGTGTCTATTCATGTCTTCTGCTCATTTTTCAATTGGATTGTTAATCCCTTTGCTGTTGAGGCACTGGAGTTTTCAATAAATCTTAAGAGATAAGTCCCTTGCCAGATACGTAATTACCGACAAGTATGAATTTGTTGCTATCATTTTGTTATGTGCTTTTTTTTTGTAGTGTTGATTTCTTTGTTCCATATAATTTTCTGTGCTGAGGTTGTTTTGTTTATGAGTCATGCCATTGCTTCCTTCGTTGCTATCATTTTAGTATTGGCTAAATATTTCTCCTGGTCCTCTTTTTTATTTTGATGTGAAGGTTTATTTTCTTTGAGGTTACCCTGTGATTTGGTGGCATAGTGCCTAAGGCATTTGACTACTAACCAGAAGGCTGGAGGTTTAAACCCACCAGTCACTCCTCGGAAGGAAGGTTGGGCAATCTACCTTCGTAGTGATACTACCTCGGAAACCCAAGGAGGGGTTGCTATGAGTCGGATCTGACCCAACAGCAGTGAGTTTGATTTGGTTTGATCCCAAATTTAAAACAATCTGTTCTATCTTGCAGTTGTTTTCATTACTCTACCAACTAGAAGTTCTGTAACTACACAATTTTTTTCCCTCTTTTTGGTTTGTAGTTTTCCTCATTTGTCAATTGATGTCTCTGGTTCCCTGTTTATGATCTTGTAGGCTTATTTACTTTGGATACTTCCATAACTTGGTTGGTTTCTGGGTTATGTCATCATTGTGTTAACGGTTAGTTGTTGTTTGCTATTGTTAGTTCTCTGTCCAAAGGACTCCCTTTAGCACCTCTTGTAAGGTTGGTCTGGTTTTAACAAATTCCCTTGCGTTCTGCTTATCTGGAAATTGCCTAATTTCACCATGGTATTGAGGGACAATTTTGCTGGATACATAATTCTTGATTGGAAATTTTTCTTTCAGGGTTTTATATATACCATTCCATCGTCGTCTTGCCTGCATGGTTTCTGCCGAAAAATATAAGCTTAGTCTTACTGGCTGCCCCTGGTAGGTAACTTTTCGTTTTTCCCGTGCTGCATTCAGGATTCTTTTTTTGTCTGTGGTTTTCATGAGTTTGATGATATGTCTTGGTGATTTTCTTTTGGGTTCTATACTGTTTGGGGTTCACTGGACTTCTTGAATGGATATATTCTCATCTTTCATCATAGCAAGGAAATTCTCTTCCAACATATCTTTGACCATTTTTTCTATGGTTTTGTTTTTCTCTTCCTGTTCTGGAATTCTGATTACATGTAGGCTATTCCTTTTGATGATATCCTACACGAACCTTAGGCTTTCTTCATTCTGTTTTGATCATTTTTTCTGACTGACACCCTTTCCGAAGAATTATTGAGATATTTGCTTTCAATCTCACTAATTCTGTCTCCCATTGATTCAATTCTAATCCTATGCTCTGTCAATGGGTTATCTATTTCTCATAATTTAGTATTATTCTTCTGGATTTCTATCTATAGTTTTTGTATCATTTCTAATTTTTCATTTATTTTGTCATTTTGTTCTTGTATTATCTTTTGAAATTGTTCTAAGGTTTTCTTTCCGTTTTCCTCAATTTTGTCAGTGTTTTCCTTGATCTGTCTTTCAATTTGTTGAAGGTACCTAAATATAATTCTTTTGAATTCCTTATCAGGGAGTTCCAATTGCTGCATCTTCCTCAGGAATGTGTTTTGGGTCTGTATCCAGGTCCCTTATTTCTCCTTCTTTATCTTGCTTCTTTGTGTACACTCTGATGCTCTGTTGTCTTGGAGGCATTGCGACGTTTTCGTGTTGATATTTGTTGATGATTTTATGCTGCAGTGACTTGCCCACCATTTTCCTTTTCTTTATGTTATCAACGTAAGGAGGGTACCGTGCTGTGCTCCTCTATTCACTAGTTGACAGCACTTACACACTCACCACCTGTCTCCTTTCCCATTGTCAGCCTCCTGTATGTTCCTGCCATCCTTGGCAAAGAGAGACTATTCTGAGGTCCCCATAATCCGAATGAGAATGCTGTCACTTTAAAATCCAAAATGGCCACCACCTGTAAACATTCAAAATGGCTGCATCCTTGGTCACTTTAACTATCCAAAATGGCTACTGCTTGTAAACATTCAAAATGGCTGCGCCCTTGGCCACTTTAAATATCCAAAATGGCCACCACTTGTAAACATTCAAAATGGCTGCACCTTCAGTCACTTTAAATATCCAAAATGGCCACTCCTTTTTAACAATCAAAATGGTTATGCCCTCCAGACAGCCAAAAGTTCAGAGCTCATGTTGTCTCCCTCCTTGCTGTTTCCCTTCCTAGTCATAGGCCACTAGTGTAGTCATCCCTGCAGCCCTTGGTGACCAGGGCTGATCTTCAGGTCAATTCTCAGGTCCCACCGCCACTTGGAAATATTCAGGCTGTTGGTCATGTCAGAGTAGCTGACAGCCCACTGTTCTGTCTCCGTCTTCTGTCTCTCTGTCAACTGCCTGTACTCTAGTACAAAACCACAAGATTTTCAGGAATGACTCAAGACATAATATGAAGGGTATTTCCCATATATTTTATGGTCGTCGCTATGAGTCAGATCTGACTCAATGGCAATGAGTTTGGTTTTTTTGGTTTTATTATGACAACAATGGTAAACTGCACTATTATTTTATGTCTGACTAATAACATATTGCCAATTAAACCATTACAGATCAACTACTGTAAGACCCATCCTTATTTTTGATATTTTGAAATGTGAAGAAATATGCATAAAGAAGTAAAGACACAGTATTTTTTAGAAAATTTGCCAATCAAATCATATGTTAAATACTTTAAAACAAATGTCTTTGTTATTATTTCCAATTATTACTTTGACAGATTCTCTGATAAGGAAATAATGTGTACTGTATCTGGACTCCAAAAAAATTTAAAGGAAAATGACAGATACTTCTACAATGCTTTATAGTTTGAAAAACTCTATTAACATGTGCATAGGAAGAACACAGTAATGACTGAATGGCAAGAACACACAAAGAATTAGGACACCTTTAAGAATAAAGAAAATGAAAGCCAAAATATTTTATAACCAGGAGACCGTTTAAAGTATTTTAAACAGCTCACTGCAATATTACTTTCTTCATTAATGAACATGTCCTACTTATATTTATTCATCTATCATAAGAAGCAAAGAAATACCTCAACTTAAAAAAATACTAGTCTGCTATTTCAGACAAAGGAGTATCTTTTTTTAAAAATAGGAATCACATGATCATGGTATCCATTCCAAATGGCACAAAAGGTTAAACATTTCCCTGCAAACCTATCACTCAGCTGTTTTCCTTACCCATCCCTCATACATATCTTGAGTATCCTTCCAGAGCTATCATCTACCTATACAAGCATATATCTATGTATCTACTTCATACTATTCTCCAATACTTTTCCCTGTTATTCTCCACTTTCCTGTTTAGCTTAACAACTATACTCTAAGTTCTAAGTATCAAATAACCTTATGTGTAGTTTTTTCCCATGAAGCAGAGGAGCCTTGCCAGACTAAATTTTTTAAAATTAAACTTCTTACTGAAATATTGCATATATACAGAAAAGGACACAAATTATGTTTACAGCTCAATAAAATATTACAAACTGGACATATCTTTGAAATGATTAGCTAAATCACTAAAAGGTATTATTAATGCACCAAAAGCTATACTCATGCTCTCTTCCAATGATAAACTGGAATCATATAATATATGATCTATTTTCATCTGGCTTCTTTCAATGAACTGTGTTTTTATGATGTATTACTATGCTTTATAGGTAACTCATAATTCTTATTGCCAAATTATACTCCTCTGAATGAATACACAACATACTGCACTACTGCTGATTATTTGGATTGCTGATACAATGGCTATTACCTATAGTATACCATGATCTATCTCACACATATCATTTGCTACACACACACACACACACACACACACACACTTTTTTCTCAACTACGTAACTAGTAGTGGACTAAGTCAAAAAATATGCACATGCTTGGCTTCAGTAATTATTCTAAGTTTTCCAAAATGATTCTACCACTTACATTTCCATCATTTATATATGAGAGTTCAAGCTTTTGTACACTATCACCAAAACTAGGTATTACCTTTATAACTTTAATCTGGTATACATACAGTACCATTTCACTGTGATTTTACTTAGTATTAAAGGCACTCAATCCAAACCTAATCCATAATCCACTCTTTGTGAATCAAAGGATGGCTTTCAGGAGGAAGAATAAGATAAGATGAGACCTACAGATGTTTAGTAACTAGCTATGTGAAACTGGGGCAAGCGATAGCCTAACGGTAGGCAGACTATAATATTACAAATACAAGGGACAACATATGCTGAAGAATGAAATCAAGAGAAATTCACACCAGGTTAGAGGCTCTACAACAACTTCTCAGACAGAAGCATAGGCAAATGAGGTGGGAGTAGAAATAAGACAAATAACACAGTAGTGAGCAACTCAGAAAATCTTCTACAAGACAAAGCCAGGTAAAGTTTATATTTACTGAAACAGAAAGATTTAATTAGCTTAAAAAAATGGTATTACAAGAGCTAAAGCTTTTACTATTACTGCAGCTCTATATATTTAGGTCTCGAAGCATTCTTTTTTTAACATATTAATATTTTAAGAATTAGTATTTTCTACTTCAAAAGATCAATCTATTCATATATTCTCCATTCTTAGGATGTTTTTCTCAGCAAAATCATTAACATTTCTTTAATAAGAATTCTTCTGTAAGAAATTAAGACCTATAAAAATGTTAAATAACCAAAGGCACCAAACTTCATGCCACAAAGTTTGAAGAGTGGAGTTGTACAGTTAATTCTGATAAGTCCTATCTCATAAAGAGTTTGTACACAGGAATTTTAACTTGCAACAAGATTAAGAACATTCTGATTCCTCAGACGTTAACTGTTATTCTAGAATTCCTTTTGAAAGGGATCTAAAAAAGCATTTTAAATATATTATTTAACCAAAATCATATAGTATATAAAGAGACCACAGATTTTTCTTCTAAATTAATGTAATATTTAACAAGAAAGGACATACTGCAAGAAACTAAAACCCACCGCCATCAAGCCAATTCTGACTCATATCAACATTGCTAACTAAAAAGGTCAGTGGTTTGAACCCACTAGACACTCCACAGAAGAGATGTGGCAGTGTGCTTCCATAAGGATTTACAGCCTTAGAAACTCTACTGGGGAGTTCTGCTCTATCCTTACAGAGTTGCTATGAAGTGGCAAAAAAATACCTTAAAATAAGAAAACGCCTATAGACACATTGTCTGAATGGGCAAATATTTTATTTTCTGTTAGTATGTTTCAGGACATTTTATTTATATACCTACACATACTCACTTGGTTTAATGTATTATCTGTCTTCAGTTCTTTGTGATTAGAGTACTGGATATAAATCGGTTGGTTACGAAGATGAGGTGTCACAGCAGAATAATAATTAACCATAGTAATAGCTGCTTCCTCTGTTGCTAGTTCCAAAAATGCCTGAAATAAAATTTAAATAACAAAATTTTAATGCTGTAAATTAAGTTCAAATAAACTTCATTATCTGTATTATCTATTTAACTGATTAAAAAACATCAATGTCTAGAATTACATTCAGGTGTTCTAAGTAGAATTAGAAATCCTTTACTAAACTTAGATATATAATTAAATCTAATATGAAATGGTAGCTAAGTATATCGTGCTTCCACCTTCTGACTATGATCATCCATACTCCACAAATCTATTTTCCACAACACAAGTTAGAGAAAATAAAACCTAAACATTTTCTAGCATTAAAACTTTATCACTCTAGCATACAAAATATAAGTCATCTCAAAGTTATTTGAAAAGCAGTATAATTAAGAGACAAAGAAAAATATTTAAAACAAATGCCATATTATTCATGAGATTAACTATATTCAAGGGGATGTTAAATTTCATATTTAATTTACCTGGGCTCTACTGCTACAGGTACATCTATTCAAAGAAGCATATCCATATCCTGAGAATTTATTCTAATTTTATCAGATAAATATTTCCATGGGAACAAGCTTAAGGGGTAAGATGCTACTGTTGCCCCTAATAATTTCTGATACTACAAGGAACAGAGTTACAATAAATACTTTATTTGTATTTTCTATACCTTCAATATAATAATTGGTCAATTAAGAGTCCTAAAGTGAATTCAAAAGGCAAGAATCTGAAAACTATGGTGATTCACTCATTCTGGCTCCCTAGTATTAGTTTCCCACAAAGCTACCAAGAAAATTCTAAGTTTAAACTTCCACAGTGTTCTTTCAGAAATTTAGCCTACTATACGACGTCCTTTATTATATATAGTTGATTCACACTAGCTGGGTAGTTTGAGGTTTAATATATTATAAACCCTAAAAGTCGCATACCTGATTTTTTCCTTTCAGCATAAGGATGTTGGTCACCTTACCAAAAGGTAAGCCTAAAGCAATAACTTCAGTTTCTGTCACTTCACCAGGCAATTTTCGAATATGAAGTACACGAGAAGGGGCACCATCCATTTTATCTTCTCCTTTAAATTTTTTACTGTCATTACCATTGGCTGCAAGACATTAAAAAATGCAAGATTCATATATGAATAATAAAATAACATGCTAACTTTCTTTATATATGTGACAACCTCAAAACAAAATTCTAAAAAGCTTAAAAACATAGTTGAGTGTACTTGAATCATTCCTAAAGAATAAAAAATATGGCTTTCAAAGGAATGGAGAATTATATCCACTGATAATAGTAAATGAAATTTTTTATCAACTAATTAAGACTGTCATCAAGTAATATGCTTAATAGTACATGTAAAAAGTAACAAGGTTAAGCTAAAACATTAAAAAGAAATTTTCCAATGGGTAAGAATACAATTTGCATGCAATTTAATCATCTTATTATAGACTAAGAGAAATAGAAAAAAGTAAAATATTTAGATTGGCAAAAATTCGTGAAGTTGTATTAATCTGAGAAATTATAAATTGGTCAAAAAGGAAAGTAATGTACTGAAAAGTAGGATCAAAGAAGGCAATGCTTCATTACCATGTTGTTGTTGTTGTTGTTATGTGCTGTCGAGTCAGACCTGACTCATAGCGACCCCTTCTTGGGTTTCCAGAGCTCCCCATTACCATGCAGTCAATACACATTATGCCTTATCTATGTAAATATTTGTCACTATCAGCATCTATAGGGAGCTCTGGTAGGGTAGTGCCAAAGGCACTTGACTGCTAACCAGAAGGCTGGTGGTTCAAACCCACCAGCCACTCCTCGGACGGAAGGTTGGGCAATCTACTTCTGTAGTGATACTGCCTCGGAAACCGAAGGAGGGGTCACTATGAGTCAGGTCTGACTGGATGGTATATAACATAACAACAACAACATCCTCAGCATCTATATACTATAAATCACTCATGAATCTGATTTTATTCGGTTATGCTGATCTTTAAACTGCTATATTTCAATCCACAAAGTAAATAGCTGCCTTCATTCCAAAGCTTCACCAAAAATAAAGGTCTTATATTAAAGTCACCAATAAAATAGGTAGTTTAATGTACAATTATTTAAAGGACTTGCCAGATCATGCTTAATCTTTTTGCATTAATATTTAACATTCATTGCAAATTAACCACTTCCCAAACACTTCACAACTACTGCTACTATCATGATCCATCAGATCGATTTATAAACAAGGAGCTAGTAAGTTGTCCAAGATCAGACAATTACTAAGTGGTGAAGACAGAAGTAGGAGAAAAGGATTAAAACTCTGCAAACATAACTCCACAGCTTATGCTCACAAACCAGTATACTACAGGAGGATTTCAAAGCTAAACTTCACATTATATACATATACATGATGGTCTCGAGAACATCTGTACTCTTCTAACAAAGACCAAACTAGCCACTTTGTAACTATCAAAATCTACACCCTCCCTTCACATGGTTGTTGTCAGATGCCCTTGAGTTGCTTTCAACTCACAGCAACCCTATGTACAACACTGTCTGGTCCTGTGCCATTCTCATAATCATTGCAGCCACTGTGTCAATCCATCTCATTGAGGTTCTTCCCCTTTTTCACTGATCTTCTACTTTACCAAGCATTATATTCTTCTTCAGGGACTGGTCCCTGCTGACAACATGACCAAAGTACATGAGATGAAGTTTGGACATTCTTGCTTCTAAGGTGCATTCTTGCTGTACTTTCTCCAAGACAGATTTGTTCACTCTTCCAGCAGTCAACGGCACATTCAATATTTCTCACCAATACCACAATTCAAATGAATCAATTTTCCTGCAGTCTTCCTTATTCATTGCCCAGCTCTCAAATTTATGTGAGGCTACTGAAAATACCTTGGTTTGAATCAGGTGCACTTTAATCTTCAAAGTAGTATCTTTGTTCTTTAACACTTTAAAGAAATCTCTTGCAGCAGATCTGCCCAATGTAATACATCATTTGATTTCTTGACTACTGCTTCCATGTGTATTGATTATGGATCCAAGTAAAAGGAAATCCTTGACAATCTTTTCTCCCTTTACCATAATGTTTATTGGTCCAGGTGTGAGGACTTTTGTATTATGTTAAGGTGTAATCCACATGGATCTTCATCAGTAAGCGCTTCAAGTCATCTTCACTTCCAGTCAGCAAGGTTGTGTCTTCTGCACATCACAGGCTGTTAACCAGTCTTCAACCAATCCTAACACTGCCACATTCTTCATATACTACAGCTTCCCGGATTATTTACTCAGCATACAGACTAAGTATGGTGAAGGGATATGACCCAGATGCACACCCTTCCTGATTTTAAACCATTCACTATCCCCTTGTTCTAACAACTGCCTCTTGGTCTATGTACAGGTTCCTCATGAGCACACTCAAGCATTCTGGAATTCCCATTCTTCTCAAGGTTACCCACAATTTGTTATAATCCACATAGTCAAATGTCTGTACACAGTCAATAAAACATAGATAAATGGTAAACATCTTTCTGGTATTCTCTGCTTTCAGCCAACATCCATCTGACATCAGCAATGATAGCCTTCATTCCATACCCTCTTCTGAATCTAGCTTGAATTTCTGGCAGTTTCCTGTCAATATACTGCTACAATCATTTTTAAATTATCTTCAGCAAAATTTTACTTGCATGTGCTATTAATGACATTGTTTGATAACTTCTGTATTCTATTGGATCACCTTTCCTCGAAATGGACACAAATACGGATCTCTTCTAGTCACTGGTCAGGTAGCTGTCTTCCAAACTTCTTGGCATAAATAAGTGAGCCCCTCCAGTACTGCATCCATTTGTTGAAACATCTCAATGAGTATTCCATCAATTCCTGGAGCCTTGTTTTCAGCTAATTCCTTAACTGTAGTGTTATATTACCTACTATTAACTAACCCTTACCTTACCTGAGGAGACCGTGGGTGGCTCATATGATTAAGAGCTGGACTACTCACTGAAAGATGGCAGTTCAAACCCCCCCAGAGGCACCTTGGAAGTAAGACCTGCCAATTGACCAAAAGGTCACAACCTTGGAAACCCTATGGAGAAGTTCTACTCTGCCCATTATGGATTACCATGATTGTTAACAACAAGCTTACCTTAGGAGTCTGTAAGTGGCCCAAAAAGTGAAACAGTGGGCTATAAACCAGAAGGTTGTTTGAGTCCAGGCAGGGGTGCCACAGAACAAAGGCCGTGCAATCTAGTAAACTACATCTAAAAGATCAAAGCCACTACAAAACATACAGAACACAGTTCTTCTAAGAAACACATGGATTGCTACAAGGCACAATCAACTTGCAGGCAACTGATTGGCTTTTTTTTTTTGTTATCTTACCTTAATCCTGACCTTAGTGCTAAATATTAGGAATGTGTTCATACATAATAAATAACTAATACTGCAAGAATGTGAAATTGAGAAATAGAGACTCAATTACACAAGCAAGCGTACTGTCACAAAATAAATAAATAATGTCTAGCCTTGGAAAAGGAGTACAATGGAAAATGTGTGGCTCTCAGGGATAGTCACAGGAGGGAAAGGAAAGGAGAGCTTTTCATGGTTGGGGTGTAATCAGGGTGTAAAATCAAATGTGCATGAACTGTTAAATATAAAACAAATTTGCTTTGTAAATTTGCACCCAAAGCACAATTTAAAAGAAACAAAATGTGTGGCTTTCAGCTTCTGAAACACCTAGCCCATTTATTACCCTATGAGAGAAGTGAAGAGGATTAAGCCTGTCTCACTTACAGAATTATGATTCTTCTGAAAACAAAAAATAACATTGGTTTTTCAATGCTCTTTCACCTTCCATCCACCATGAATCCTACAACTTTTGGTTTTGAGTATGTAAAACCAGTAATCAAATTATTTTTTAACAATTTATGTGCAATTAACACGACACATAGTAATGTTTATACATGTAAGTTGTATATAAATAGAATCTTTAATCATATCATTCCTCATATTTTACATAAAGTCTTTTTGGCTTTTTGCTTCACCTACACAGAAATGAAAAATTTTAAATGTTTCTACTTAATAGTTTTCCAAACTCAAAGTAATTTTACTTTTCAGTTCTAAAGCCCATATTTTCACCTTTAATGAGTGTGTCACTTTTCCCCTCCTGACTTTTACTCTCCACTGGCTTTTTACCTGCTGTTTTCACATAAATGGGTCTTACCAAGATCACGGGTGACTTGTTAAGTCACGACATCCATCAACAGCCAAGGACTACGAAAGGCTCTCTGTCTTATTGAATCACTCTATTCTCAAAGCAACCCTAGTCATTTTCCTTTCCAGTTTTCTTACTTCCCTGACTCATTCGATACCTGTTTTGAACCCTCAGCTTACTCATTCATTCCCCAAAACTGGCTGGGTTCCCTCAAATTGGTTTGATCTCACATTCCTTGCTATCTTTTCTTGATAGTATAAACACTCCACTGCCTATTTCCCAACAATCACATCATTGTGTTGGAAAATCTATTATTTTAGTCCAACTCATTTGCTAGTACACCCACTTGCTTACTGACATGGTTAAGTTCCAAAGACTAAGTCACTATGTGAAAATCAGTGCTATAGGAAAATGTAGGATAACAACATCATGACATAACTGACAAATTACATCATGACATAATTGTCTTGGACTAGGTTCTCTAAGAAGTAAAACCAATATATATAGAGATAGAGGGAGAGAGAGAAAAATTTATCTCAGGAAAATGGCTCACACAGTTGAAGAGGCTGGCAAGTCTCAAGTTCCTGGATCAAATGTCAAACTGGAGGTTTTTCCCAACTTGCACAGCTGTAGGGGCTGACAAGCCCAAGATTAACAGGCATTATAGCAGGCTGCTGACTTCAGTGGATAACAAGCTCAAGATCCACAGGCAAAATGGCAGATGTTGGCTCACAGGGCAGTTGTAGAGGCTGTCAAGTACCAATTCCGTGGGCCAAATGTCAAGCTGAAGGCTTTTCCTGACTCACGCAGCTGCAGGGACTGATGAATCCAAGATTGGCAGGCAGCATGACAGGATCCAGGTCCAGGAGAAAGTTCCCAAATTTCCCAAGACATACACACGCACACACACACGCGCGCGCGCACACACACACACATATTGGAAGCAAGCCACACCCTTAAGGAAACACCTTTTCAACCGATTAGCTGGCCAAAACATTACATCAAATCTCGTCATGGGAATGACAACACAACTGCTTAAACCACCTAGAATCACAGTCCAGACAAGTTGTCACACAACATTAACTATCACAGTCCACCCCTCATAAACATGGCAGTTGTACACATCTCCTTAAAAAACCAAGCCAAACTCTGCCATCAAGTCAGATCCAACTCAAAGCAACCCCTCCTTAGGTTTCCGAGGCAGTATCACTGTGGAAGAATATTGCCCAATCTTCCTTCCAAGGAGTGGATGGTGGGCTTGAACTGCCTGCTTTCTGGTTAGCAGTCAAATGCCTTAGGCACTATGCCACCAGAGCTCCTTAACCACATATAATCTCTAAATAAAGACAATTATGAAGTCATAGTTGTGCCTAACATGATACAACATGTGTACAACCAAAAATGCATTAGCCCTCTTTACATTTTATAGTTTATAACTGAATAAAACAAAAATATTTGATGTGCACATACAATGAAAAAATATAACAATCACAGTCCTTGTCTCTGCAACTGGTCATGTGGTCTTAGCTGGTATTTACTGGTATTTAGAACTGCCTGCTTCCACCATCCATTCCATATTCCCTTTGCCCTCAGCAAGCACTTCAGCTGGTTGTGGTTCTATGCCTGCTGAGGTGACCCAAACCTTCATTCCTAAAGGGTCTGGGCCTTCAGTAGACATATCAGAATTGGGTTGCTATAGTTTTCCACTGACTTTAATCACAGGGCATGGCAGTCCCAAGAAACATCTTAAAGAATCTCATGTACTCCACATATATTCTTCTTTACCCCTATTATGTAAAGCAATCCACTTTCCCCTTGGTATTCACAATATATCACACACTATACAGTAACTCCCTACTTTGCGGGCTGATCCAGAGGCATAACGTGGCCAAAATGTCTGGGTGGCATTCTTAACTTCCAGTTCAGTACAATCAGTATTGTGTCTCCAGGTGGGAGTGTTTCTCCCTCTGGGCCTAAGACCTCCAGACCCACAGATCATAGGGTTGCAAGGAAAGGAAGCAAAAATTTTTTGAGTAGGTCACTAGGGACAATAGTGACTGGTACCACTCCCGTTTCCACCCCTTAGTTCCTGGACCCATGAATCCTGGCTGTTGGATAAACAGCACTATATACTGGACACTGGTTTGGAGCATATACAGCATCATGAAGAACACTGCCCCAACCTTGCAAGGTACTGACACCTAGCTGGTGCCGTAATTGTGTTTTCAGAAGGCCATTCCATAGTTGTGTCAAGCCAGGTGCTTCAGGATGGTGGGGAACATGGTAAGACCAGTGAATTCCATGAGTATAGGCCCACTGCCACACTTCCCATTTGTTGTGAAATGAGGCCCTTGATCACAGGCAACACTGTGTGGGATACCATGATGGTGGATAAGGCATTTTGCAAGTCCACAGATGGTAGTTTTAGCAGAAGCATTGCGTGCAGGAAAAGCGAATCCATATCCAGAATAAGTATCTATTCCAGTAAGAACAAAATGCTGTCCTTTCCATGATGGAAGTGGTCCAATGTAATCGACTTTCCAGCAGGTTGCTGGCTGATCATCCCAAGGAAGGGTTCCATATTGCAGACTCAGTGTTGGTCTCTGTTGCTGGCAGTCTGGGCACACAAAAGTAGCTGTAGCCAAGTCAGCCTTGGTAAGTGGAAGTGCATGTTGCTGAGCCCATGCATAACCTCCATCCCTGCCACTATGGTCACTTAGTTCATGAGTCCATTGGGAAATGACAGGAGCAGCTGGAGAAAAAGGATGACTGGGTTCCACAGAATGTGTCATCCTATCCATTTGACTGTTAAAGTCCTCCTCTATCGAGGTCACCTTTTGTGAGCATTCACATGGTACACAAATATCTTTAATCCTTCAGCCCATTCAGAAAGATCTATCCACATACCCTCTTCCCCACAGCCCCTTGTAACCAATTTTTCAATCATGTTCCTTCCAAGTCCCAGACCATCCAGCCAAACTGCTGGCAATGGCCTATGAATCAGTATACAATCATACATCTGGCTATTTCTCCTTCCATGCAAAGTGAATAACCAGATGCAAAGCTCAAAGGTCTGCCAATTGGGAGGATTTCCCTTCACCACTGTACTCCAGGACCGCTGCTCTCCACATTGAGAAGAATGGGAATTCCAGAATACCTGCATGCCCATGTATCACGCAGAACCATCTATAAACCAGGCACAAGTTTTCTCTTCCTCAGTCAAACTGATCATAAAGAACTCCCCAGAAGGCCACAGGTGCAGACTGGGTGTTGTCGTTGTTGTTAAGTGCCATCAAGTCAGCTCTGACTCACAGCAACCCTATGTAAAACAGAACAAAACACCGCCCAGTCCTGTGCCAGCCTCACAATACTTGTTATATCTGAGCCCATGTTGCAACTACTTTGTCAATCCATCTTGTTGAGGGTCTTCCCCTTTTTCACTGCCCGTCCACTTTACCATGCACGATAGCCTTTCTCAGGGAATGGTCCCAATATAACTAAAGGAGGTGAGATGAAATCTGGCCATTCTCGCTTCCAAGGAATATTCCAGCTGCACTTTTTCCAGGACAGATTTGTTTGTTCTTCTGGCAGTCCATGGTACTTTCAGTATTCTTTGCCAATACCACAACTCAAAAGCATTGACTCTTCTTCTGTAGCCCTTATTCACCGTCCAGCTTTCACATGTATATGAGGTGAATGAAAACATCATGGCTTGGGTTAGGTGCAGCTTAGTCTTCAAAGAGACATCTTTGCTTTTCAGCACTTTAATAGGTCTTCTGCAGCAGATATGCCCAGTGCAATGCAACATCTGATTTCTTGACTGTTGCTTCCATTTGTGTTGATTATGGAATCAAATAATATGAAATCTTTGATGATTTCAATATTTTCTCAATTTACTGTAATGCTGTTCATTGGTCCAGTTGTGAGGATTTTTGTTTTCTTTATGTTGACATGTAATCCATACTGCGGACTGTAGTTTTTAATCTTTATCAGTAAGTATTTCAAGTCACCTTTACTTTCATCAAGCAAGGTTGTGTTGTCTATATACTGCAGGTTGTTAATGAGCCTTCCTCCAATCCTGATGCTGCGTTCTTCTTCACATAACCCAGCTTCTCAGATTATCTGCTCAACATACAAATTGATTAAGTATGGTGAAAGGATACAACCCTCACTCCCTTCCTGATTTTAAACCATGCAGTATCCCCTTGTTCTGTATGAATGACACCTTCCTGGTCTATGTTCAGGTTCCTCATGAGTGCAATCAAGTGTTCTGGAATTCCCATTCTTCTCAATGTTATCCATAATTTGTTATGATCCACACCATCAAATGCCTTTGCATAGTCAATAAAACAAAGGTAAACATCTTTCTGGTATTCTCTGCTTTCACCCGAGATCCAACTGACATGAGCAATGATATCCCCATTCCACATCTTCTTCTGAATCCAGCTTGCATTTCTGGAAGTTCCCCATCAATATACTGCTGCAACCATTTTTTAATTACTTTCAGCAACATTTCACTTACATGCGGTATTAATGATATTGTTCGATAATTTCCACATTCTGTGGGATCATCTTTCTTTGGAATGGGTACAAATATGGATCTCTTCCAGTCAGCTGGCCAAGTAGCTATATTCCAAATTTCTTGGCATAGAAGCAGGAGAGGGAAGGTAATGTGACTAGAATGGAGACCACAGGCAATTAAGCCACTTCCTCTTGCAACAACTTACTTGTCTTCAGGTCCTGCTCAAGCACAAACTCTTATATATCACTTTCCATTTAATGATGGAATGCTGCTGTGCACGTTCAACTTTATGACCCTGTGGTCAGATAACAATGAATTCATGATGGGCAGCTCAGGCTGCATGGTGACTTGATGACCTAAGTTAGGTGTTCAGCCTCTTGCAGACCCATTAACAGACTCTTGTAGACCAGTAACTATCCAAAAGCTTTTTCTCAAAGGGAGAGTAGTTATCTATATAGGCTGGCAGGGCTTTGCTCCAAAATCCTTATGGTCTGTGCTGCAATTCACCAACAGGGCCCTGCCAAAGACTCCAAATAACATCTCTATCTGCCACTGGATCAGCTGGATCATATGGCCCAAGTGGCAGAGTGGCTTGCACAGCAGCCTGAACCTGTTGCAGAGCCTTCTGCTGTTCTGGGCCCCACTCAAAACTTACAGCTTTTTAAGTCACTTGATAAATAGAATGAAGCAACAAACCCAAATGAGGAATATGTTGCCTCCAAATTGCAGAGACCCACCGGACATTGTGCCTCCTTTTTATTTAGTTGTGGGGTAAGCCAGACGCAATAACTTATCCTTCACTTTAGTAGGAGTATCTCTACACGCCCTACACAACCAGACCTCTAGAAATTTCTCTGAGGTGGAAGGTGTGTGAATTTTTGTCAGGTTAATTTTCTACCCTCTAGCGTGTCTCATCAATAAGTCTAGAGTCATTGACACTTCTTCTTTACTAGGGCCAATCAGCATAATGTCTTCAATGTAATGGACCAGCAGGATGTCTTGTGGAAAGGAGAGGCAGTCAAAATTCCTATGGACTAAAAAATTTTTTTATGACTTTGTCCTGGGGAGTTGATATACCTCTGAGATAGCACTGTGAAAGTATATTGTTGGCCTTCCCAGATGAAGGCAAACTGCTTCTGATGATCCTCTGGAATTGGTATTGTGAAAAAGGCATCGGCATCAATAGCTGGAAACCAAGTACCCAGGAGACATATTAATTTGCTCAAGCAATGAAACCACATCTGAACAGCAGCTACCACTGGAGTTACTACCTTATTACCTTTACCAGTCATTTTCCAAGATTTATCTATTTTTAGCATAAGCCAAACAGGCAAGTTAAAAGGGGATGTGGTGGGAATCACTATCCCTGCATATTTCAAGTCCTTAAAGGTGGCATTAAACTCTCCAGTCCCTCCAGGGATTGCTTTTGGTTTACTATTTTCCAAGGTAGAGGCAGTTCTAATGGCTTCCATTTGCCTTTTCCTAACATAACAGCCCTTATTCCACATGTCAGGGACCCAATGTAGGAATTCTGCCAAATGCTGAGTATATCTATTCCAATGATGCATTCTGAAACTGGGGAAATCACTACAGGATGGGTCAGGGACCCACTGGACCCACTCTGAGAAGGACCTGAGCTAAAACTCTATCAATAACTTGATTTCCACACACTCTCACTCTGACCAGTGGGGCACAGTGATGTTTTGGGTCTGCTGGAATTAGTGTCAATCCAGAGGCAGTATCCAGTAGCCCTGAAAAGTCTGATTATTTCCTTTTCCCCAATGAAAAGTCACTCTCATAAAAGGCCTGAGATCCCTTTGGGGAAGACTGGGAGAAAGAATGATAGTATAAATTTCTGCCAATGTAGTGAGGGGTCCTTCCTCAAGTGGACCCAGCCTCTCCTGTGAAAGGGTTGTGGGTCTGTAAACTGCCTCAAATCTGTGAACTGATTGATGCTATATTCTAGTGATTCAATCTAGACTGCTGTTCATGTGACCTACAATTCTTCTGCTTATACAGATCAAGTAAATATTTAGATTTCCCATCTATTTCACTCCTAGGGATACCATGCCTAAACAGCCAATGCCCTAAGCCCACGTGATTCAAGCAAGAGTATTCTGATTACTATCTATCATGGTAAACACACCACCTTGTCTTTGTTGATTAACTGTTGCCACTTGGTCCCTACCACCAGAGGTCCAATCAGCCCCACTGCAGTTAAGTCTCTTAATTCAATTAGGGCAGTTCCCACCGTCAAATCTAGCTTACGTAAAATAGCAATTAAAGCAGTTTTCAAGGATGCTGGGGCTCCCCTCACAAATTTGTTCCTCATCATAGTGGTAAAAGGTGTGTCCTCTGGGCTCTCCATTTCTGGGTCTATGGATCTAATCTGACAATCTATTCTAACACGCCAACTTCCCTAAACCTTTGGAGATCTTCTTCTACATTATACCAAGCCAGGTTTGGTACTTCAACTTGATGTAATGTAAACTACTGCATAATCCATGCTTCAGCAAGCCAACCAACTACACCATTAGATCCTTTCCTAACCTCTTGGGCTGAAACAGTGAATGAAAAATTTGTGCTTAGTTGGCTAAATCAATAAACTCAGATCAGTCCAATGTCAAACTCCTTGCACTATTACCCCACACGCTTAATAGCCATTCCCACATACATTCTTTAGGTTTCTATCAAAACCAAGCAAGTCTTTTCAGGTGGAACATACCACATCCTCAATCACATTTTGTACTTCACCTTTTGGGGCTCACTTTGACTGAAAACTAATTATAGGACTAGAAACAACAATGGTGGTTGGGGCAGTTCCTGAGAACACTCAGCAATGTCTTGAATGGCACTGGCCTCCAGCAATGCCCCAGGACAACACCAGGGGCTATCTCAGAAAATGACTCTGTAGGAACAGCTAGGTTAACCTCATCAAATGGAGGTGAAAGGGATAATGGTTTTGTAGTAATCTTTTCAGACGGGACTCCCTCCTGTTGTCAGGAGGGATTCAACAGAACATGAAGGAGCTCCATGTCCCCATCTTCCTGACTGTCTGCTTGTATGTCCCTATCCCAGATTTGAGCATCCCATTTTTTCCCAATCAATGCCCTCACTACTTGACACACCATCCTGGGTTGGCCATTCAACTGGCATTGTAATTCAGCCACCCTTAAGGTAAGACTCTGGGTTTGGTTTTCAGCAATACCAGATGGAGCTCTGGTAGCATAGTGGCTAAGGCACTTGACTGCTAACCAGAAGGCTGGCAGTTCAAACCCACCAGCCACTCCTCGAAAGGAAGATGGGGAAATCTACTTCCGCAGTGATACTGCCTTGGAAACCCAAGGAGGGGTCGCTATGAGTCGGGTCCGACTCAACGGCACATAACAACAACAACAACAACATTACAAGAAATGAGGCTTTCTTTCAGGGTACAATTGGAAACAATGAGGTCTTTTATGAGATGTCTGAGCTGTCACTCAGCAGCCCTGAGCTCATCCAGCTCTTTCACAACTTTGTCTAGTGTAACTAGGACCAACCATCTAGCTTCCTTATATTCCTCATGCTGACAAAATTGCAGGAAAGTATTAAACATGCAATCACACAGAGCTATACTTTTCAAAAATACTTCATTTACTGGTGGTGTTATTTTGTGTATTAATGCTGCCACCTCATGTCACAGATCAGCAAGGCCCTCTTTACTAATGCAGGCAGTCACCAGTGCCATCACGACTAATCAAACTGTGTTGTTGTTGTTGTTGTTAAGTGCCATCGAGTCATTTCCGACTCATAGCGACCCCATGCACAGCAGAACGAAACACTGCCCGATCCCACGCCAGCCCCACAGTCCCTGCTATACTTGAGCCCATCATCGCAGCCACCATGTCAATCCATCTCATTGAAGGCCTCCCCCTCTTTCGTCGACCCTCCACCCTACCAAGCATGACATCCTTCTCCAGGGAATGGTCCCTTCTGACAACATAACCAAAATAGGTGAGACAAAGTCTGGCAATTCTTGCTTCCAAGGAGCATTCTGGCTACACTTCCTCCAGGACAAATCTGTTAGTTCTTTTAGCAGTCCATGGTACTTTCAGCATTCTTCACCAGCACCACAACTCAGAAGCATCAATTCTTCTTTGGTCTTCCAATTATTCATTGTCCAGCTCTCACATGCATACGAGGCGATTGGAAATATCATGGCTTGTGTCAGGTGCACCTTAGTCCTCAAGGAGATCTCCTTGCTCCTCAGCACTTGATACAGTTCCTTCGCAGTTGACTTTCCCAATGCTACACGCCGTCTAATGTGCTGACTGCTCCCCAGGGTTACAGGTGAGGAGAGACAACTCAGGGATGCCCAAAGTAGCAGGCGGGAAGAGCAGGAGAAAGGGGATTAAAAGCCAGGAAGCCAGAGAGAAGAGCAATCAGCCGAAGGGAGTAGGTGAGGAGAGGCAACTCAGGACCGCCCAGAGTAGCAGGCCGGAAGAGCAGGAGAAAGGGGATAAAAGCCAGGAATCCGGACAGAAGAGCAGTCAGCCCCAGGGTTACAGGTGAGGAGAAACAACTCAGGGACACCCAAAGTAGCAGGGGGAAGAGCAGGAGAAAGGGGATTAAAAGCCAGGAAGCCAGAGAGAAGAGCAATCAGCCGAAGGGAGTAGGTGAGGAGAGGCAACTCAGGCCCGCCCAGAGTAGCAGGCCGGAACCGCAGGAGAAAGGGGATAAAAGCCAGGAACCCGGACAGAGGAGGAGTCAGCCCCAGGGACAACTCAGGGACGCCCAAAGCAGCAGGCCAGAAGAGCAGGAGAAAGGGGATTAAAAGCCAGGAAGCCAGACAGAGGAACAGTCAGCTACAGGGACCCAGGTGGGGGTGATACGAGAGGTCTCCAACAGCAAGACAAACTTGTCTGTCGGTTTGTCCTACTGTGGTGACATGTAGACTTGAGTTTTGAGGCTGAGCCTCTGGTGTTTAAAACCCAGCGAGATGCACCTGGTGCACAGGAACAGCCCAGCTTATAGACTGAGACAGACTAGGAAGAAGGAAGAGGCCGTCCACTTCTCAAAGAATTGGCCAGGGAAAACCTTATGAACAGCAAAGAATCAAACTAGAGAACCAAAATAGAATTGGTGAGAACCAATTCAAAAACTCATCCTTATGATTTTGTTTCTCTAGAACCACTCCCAGTACCCAGATATCTTAAGTTATGTTCTCTAGAGATGTAAACCCAAAGAAAGAGAGACAGACAGAGACAAAGAGACATTTATCTCAGGAAAACAGCTCACACAGTTACAGAGGCTGGCAAGTCCCAAGTTCCTGGATCAAATGCCAAGCTAGAGGTTTTCCCAACTCACACAGCTGTAATGGCTTACTAGCCCAAGATCAGCAGGCAAACTTGCAGATCGTTGGCTCACGGGACAGTTGTAGAGGCTGGCAGGTCCCAAGTTTGTGGGCCAAATGTCAAGCAGGAAGCTTTTCCTGACTCAATGCTGCTACAGGGGCTGATGAACCCAAGACTGTCAGGTACCACATCAGCATCCAGATCCAACAGAGAGTTCCCAAATTTTCTCAGAACATCCACATATATTTATATTTATAGTAAGCAGGCCACATACCTGAGGAAACTCCCTTTCAACTGACAGGCTGCTTAAAGCATATACATCAGAGCTCATCATGGAAACAATCACACCACATTCAGAATCATGGTCCATCCAAGTTGACATACAACCTTAACTATCACAACTGTCAAACCAATGAGAATCATGACCTAGCCAGGATGACACATAAACTTAACCACCAAGGCAAGCATTACTTTGGCCTAGCACCTCAGCATTCATTACTGCCAGATGTACGTTATTAACATACAAAATAGTAGGGTAGATTTTTTTACTATTGTCAATAAATGTACACGTCAGATAACAAGATAGTCTGTAAGTGAGGAGAGAGTATATTCTGATTGTATCCTTACATGTACCGACCTGCGGTGCAGTAAATTACTTAGTGTGGCTTTTCTACCCATAAGTCTTTGTAAATTCCAAGGTGGGATTTTCTATGGGCAACTGAGGAGCTCCTGATTGCTGAAGTTGTCCACCTGGAGTATTTCTGTTGGGAGTGTCAGAAAACAATATTCTGGGAGGTGCCCACTCTCTCTCAAGTGCTTAGAGTTCTGATGCTATGACTGGCTAGTTTGACCACCCTGCCAGACTCAAGAGGAGGCCTCCTAGAGGCAGAACTCTCTCTGACTGCTGGTTGAGGAAGACGTGCTGACGAAAGAGACACGCACCCCTGAAAGAGACACGTGCTGCTGGGAAAGAGACACAAGAGACATACATTGCTGAGTGAGACACCGAGGGACCAGCACTGCTGGGAAAGAGACCATGAGAGACTGTTGGCTGAGGGACGGTGGGCTGGGAGAGAGCTAAGCATTTTTCCTGAACTTGAATTGTAGCCTGTGGTGCTTCCCTAATAAATCCCATAATCTGTGAGCTCTGGTGGCCGCTGCAGCGAATTATCGAATCCAGGAGAGAGGTGGTGGGTGCTTTGGGAGGAATGGTTGGTGAAAGGGCTGGAGGGAGGCAGCATGTCTGGCCTGGCAGGAATAGGCCTTGGGTTACTGCTGCTAATCCTGTCTTCCTCTTGTGGGATTAGAGGAAGTCAGAACATGCGGCCTCCTTGTCATTTTTGCACGACCTGAAATGCAGCACTTCAAAATTTCATACTTTCCTTTGTCCAGTTTAACTTGACTGTTCAACTAAAGCCCTTTCATTTCTTTTAAGTATGTCCACATTGTCCAAGTCTTTCATATTCAAGTATTTACCAGACATTGGTGACTCTCTATCAAATATGATACTGAGAGACAAAACAGTTTTAATTCCATTTTAGTCAAGATTTCAAAACAAAGCACATTATTATAGAAATTCCTGCCTTTAAAATACATAAATAAAAATAATCTAAGCTAAGAAAATTAAACTCTGGTTCTCTTTATATTTATATTTGGGAAAACAAATGTCAATCAATAATCAAGTAGTGAAGGAAGAATACACATACAGTACTTGTGTTATTCTGCTGGCTGTTTAGTTAACTTGACTACTTAAAAAGCCTTACTAGGGCTTACTGTAAAAGCTGGATATACCTTTCTGGGTTTTGGAGCAACTGCATGGTTATTAAAAGTACCTTAGACATGGGGTGGATGAAGGAAAAACAGACTGCAACAAGAAGAAGGACCTTATTACCTCTATATGCACAAAAAGATGTACTGTTAGAATTCTTACTGATTTATTACAAAATGCATCAATTTATTATCTACCTGAGATTGTTTCCAATATTAATTTTTCTCTTTTCTTTTTTCAAAAAGCATCTGTTATATAGATATGTAATAAGCATACAGAGAAAGGAGCTCTAGATAGGTAAGGAAAAGGCTGTTGAGACAGATACTTTTGGAATCAGAATTTTACGGTAAAATCAATTTGAAGAAAGTTTTGGACAAAGCCAGAAGATGGAATATAACATGAAATCATGTTCTGTATTTGACATCAATAAAAGTGTTCTTGTAACACTATCTGTAAAAATTCCTTTTTGGACATCTGGAGCACTGGTGGCATAGTGCCAAAGGCATATGACTGCTAACCAGAAGGCTGGCGGTTCAAACCCACCAGCCACTCCTCAGAAGGAAGACTAGGCAATCTACTTCTGTAGTGGTATCACCTTGGAAACCCAATGAGGGGCGCTATGAGTTGGATCCAACTTGACAGCAGTGAGTTTGTTACTTTTGTTTGGAGCACTGATATGATATACAGGTATCCCCCTCAACTCCCTGCTTTTTGAGTTTCCTTTATACCACTTCACTTTTATGAAAGACTTTATCAGTACCTGTTTCACTAAACAAAAGAAATCCAAAGAGGATTTCTGCTTTTGTTTATTTTCACGAAAAAAAGGAGAAAAGCAAAACTAGTGTATTTGTCTTGCAGCCAACTTTTAAAGAGGCAGCATGCTCCCTGAGCAGCACTGCAAGCACCAATAGAGGCACTGACCAAGCTCCACGCCCAGAAACTACTCAGCATCTCAGCATCAAGTCTCCATAGCTTTAAACTGTGTCTGTGGACACTGGTGTTATTTTAGATTTTATGTGTTATTTGGTATAATTTGGTAGGTTATATTTTGAGTCTGGGAACACTAAAAAATTTTTCCTATATAAATTACCGGTAACTGCTTCTTCACTTTACACTATTTTAAGCTTATGGAAAGTTCATAGGAACGCTCTACTTTCAGACAGTGGCAGAAAGCTGTATATCCAAGTAAATACAATCACTAGTTTGTAAAAGTCTTTTTATGCCATTAGTTCTCAAAAATAACAGTATTCAAATTGGAGTCAAACACTCTCACATAATTACTAAAAAATTTAGAAAACCCTTACAATGCAGTGTTTCCTCTGTGCACAAAGGTAAAATAAATTGACTGTATGTAAATTTTTTACATCAAATACTACTTTAAAGAATTTTATTCCATTATTACAAAAGACTATATTCATTGCTTATTAAAGAATATTAACTATATTTATATATTCCTAAACATACTAATAAGAATATAAGATAGTAACTTACATATCCACTTTATTCTTTCTTTTCACCAAAAATAATTTTTTTATACTTTCCCCCTTTAGTAATGATTCCAGTTATCCATCAACCCAATCAATGATTCTAAGCCAAAAACTCAAACACTCCTCCCCAAGTTCCTCTACTTCCAAGTAATTCAGAAGAGTTCTTATTTCGTGACACATAATTTCCTCCATATTGTTCTTCCAAAACCGTAAAATTCAGAACCTAAATATCTCTAGATTATTGAAGAATTTTAAACTGGCTTCCCTATATACAGTATTGACCCTTTTGTTTCTGAAATACAAACAGAAAAAAACTCCTTTCTAAATGTAAATCTGGTGAAGTCCAAGCTCATTAGTAAAACAAATCAAATCCTGTCTCTAGGCCCTAACTCTCTGAACTCACCTTTATTCACTTCCCATCTCATATTACACATTTAAAGACAAAATTACTTACAGTTCCTAGCTTAAATTCCTAGTTGCCACAGATAATCTACTGTTTCAAATATATTTTTAGATTTTATAATTCTGTTTATTGACACAGTATTTCCATCACTCAAAAAAAATCACCTTGTATTTCCTTTCTATTGTCAATACCCATAAACAAGCACTCTGTTATCTATACTAAAAATTAATTTTGTCTGACATTAAGTTTATAGAAATAAAACCACACAGTATGCATTCCTGTGTCTGGTTTCTTTGCTTTATATAATGTTTATTAAGATTCATGCAGTTTGTTGCATGTATATGTAGTCATTTTTTTGTTGTTGTTGTTATTAATGAGCAGTAATGTGCCATGTAACTATAATTTCTTTATCTACTTTCATTTTAATAGACATCTGGGTTATTTCTAATTTAGAGCCACTGTGAATAGTTTTTAAATACACTTCTGTTTAAGTCTTTTAGTGAATGTATGTTTTCAATAGATAAAGACCTAGAAATAGAAGCAGTGGGCCATGGGATATGTTTGTTTCTAAGAAAGTGCTAAATGGTTTTCCAAACTATTTTATATTTTACACTCTCACCAGTAATGGAGGATAGCTACAGCTGCTCCATATTCTCAGCAGCATGTCATGCTGTCTGATGGCATAGTACCTAAGGCAACTGACTGCTAACCAGAAGGCTGGCGGTTCAAATCTATCAGCCACTCCTCAGACGAGAGACTACACAATCTACTTCTGTAGAGATACCCCCTCCGAAACCTGAGGGGTCACTATGAGTCGAATCTACTCAAAAGCAGTGAGTTTGTTTTTTTTCCTGGTTTAGTAAAGGCTGTGAAATGGTACTTCATAGTAGCTTTAAACTGCTTGTTCCTGACAACTCATGTAACTTCTCCTGTTCGTTAGCCATTTATATACCTATTTTGCCCTTAAAAAAAGATTGTCTGTATTTAATTATTGATGTGGAAGAGATCTTTATATAGTCTAAATACAAGGCCCTTGTCAGATAAATGTAGTGTGAATATGTTCTCCCAGCTTATATCTTGCCTTCTCATGTTCTTAACAATGCCTTTTGATAAAATGTTATTCTGATGGAGTCCATACATTATTTCTTTATGATTAATGCTTTTTGTGTCTTTTCAAACAATCTTTATAGATCCTCCAGTTGAGAATATAATCTGTGATTGTTCCTAAAATTTCATACAGTAGGAGCCTTTAGAAGTTTAGGAATATAATTCACCCAGTTCATTTTTATACAAGATGTGATGTGGGAGGTTTGAGGTTCTTTGATGTTGTTAATACATGTTCTAGTACCATTTGTTGAAAAAACATTTCTTCCCATTGAGTGACCAAGGCACCTTTGAAAATAACCAATTGACCTTAAATGTGAGTTTATTTCTGCACACTATTCTGTGACAGTAATCAGGCTAATACTAAATTGCTGTGATTACTTACAGGTTTTCAGGGAGTCTTGAAGTCAGATAACACAAGAACCCAAATTTTCTTTTTCTAAATTATTTTGGTTACTGTAAGTATCAATGAATTTCAAACATTTGAGAGCATACACACACACACACACACATATATACACATACATGTACACACATACACACACACATAAAATTATAAAAAGAGCTCTGGTAGCAGAGGGCCTAAGGCACTTGACTGCTAACCAGAAGGCTGGCGGTTCAAACCCACCAGCCACTCCTCGGAAGGAAGGTTGGGCAATCTATTTCTGTAGTGATGTTGTTGTTGTTGTTATGTGCCATCGAGTCAGCCCCGACTCATAGCGACCCCTCCTTGGGTTTCCGAGGCAGTATCACTACGGAAGTAGGATTGCCCAACCTTCCTTCCCAAACCCAAGGAGGGGTCACTATGAGTTGGGTCTGACTTGACGGCACATAACAATAACAACAACTAATGATGAGTTGACAGAATAGTCACAATGAACTCACACATACCAACTATAATAAATATAGCACAGGACCAGGCAACATTTCATTTTGTCACACATAAGGTCACTGTGAGTTACAGCTGACTCAAAGGCAATAACCAACAACAAATAACTCTAATTTATTCTAACTCTAAATAACTCTAATTACTTGCCAACAAATAATTAATATGAAGTACCTTTTTTCAAATGCTTATTTGCTGTTTATCTTCTTTGGTGAATGACTGTTCAACACTTTGCTCACTTTTGTAATATCGGTTGTTTGTTACCTTCTCTCAAGGATCATCATGATCTGCCCACCAATTCCAAACAACCATTATTTCATTCAGTTTTAATCAACTGTGTGTGTGTGTGTGTCAGAGAGAAAGAGAGAAAAGGGAGAGCCAAGGCTGTTGCTATTTACTCTGTCACTGCCCTGCATATTAACTTTTAAAATATTTCCATATCAATCACTATATAAACAATGTAAAAGAAAAATAATACTGACATAGCAGAGTAACAAACACTTGAACTAATTTGTTCAATTACTTGGTACGTGGTACATGTACAAATTGCCCAGTTGTGTTTTGTAATCATGACACTGAAAAATCTATAATGATGTGTTGACAGGCTTATCTTCACATACAAAGTTCACATTATCACTATATTTGATAAGTACTTCATTATAATTTGTAGTTAATTAAATGTCAAGGATATGTATGTGTGTCCCTAGGTTAATGTATACACAATAACTACCTGAAGGATGTCAAAACACCTTCTTTTACAATTCTTTTGATGCTCAATGTAACTAATGGCTTGAGCAACTAATTCAAGAAAGGGTATATAAAAAAGAAACATTTTGGTTTCAGGGACATAATGTGAAATGTAGGGTTATAAAAGATTAACATACCAAATAAAGTGTGATGTCATACACATGCCTATTTTTGTTTACAAAGACATTACAAAAAACCAAAAACTTTATTTCAGACACATACAACTTGAGAAAAATCCAAAATTCTAAAAATTAAAATACTATTACAGCAAAGAACAAGGTGAAAACACAAAAATCAACTATGCAGTTGTATCATTTGGTTGTTATTTAAGGTTTGTGCTTTTGGGTTCATGAGACAGAGAAGAAATACTCAAAATCAAAGAATTCTCATGACACATACACAAAAAAGTAAAAACAAAAGTACAAAGGGAGTGAATGAAAAGCTTGAACATGACAAGAAAAGATTGTATTTTTGTGGTTTTTAAAAAAGCAATTAGAGTTACTTGCCTACAAAAGTCATCAATGTCGAGTTTTTTCACTTGGCACATATATACACTCCAGTAAAATTTCACTTAGAACATTTCAACATGTACCACTGAATTTCAGTTTTAACATTCTGCCCCACAACAAGGCAAATAATGACAGACTTGAGAGAATAACACTTACCTGTAACTACCATGCTGCTCATGTTAGAGTTGGGACTACTGAGAACACTTCCGGAGAGTAGTTCGTCAGATCCTCTCTATAAAAACAATAACAAATTAACATAAGACGTCTTCAAATTTAAAACATTAACTTGAAAGCCTGTCACGTATCAGTAACTTTTCAAATATTCACTGAAAAGCATATGTCAAGTATTACACTATTGGGGACAGTTAAAATTTTACTCAAGAGCAAAACTTAAAATAACAAGAAATTAATGTCATCCCTTCATTTTCCTATATAGTCCATGCAGTCAGTCTTCTCCCACAAAGCTAACAATTCACCAAGTTCAAAACACAATACATTTAAAAAGTGATTAGTTTTCATAATCAAAACCTTAGGAAAGCTACCTCAATTCTTTATAAACAAGCTAATACCACAAGAGCAGAACTTTGTCAGAACTGTTCTGTGAAACTTCCATCCCTATGTAGCCCTTTATTCATATTCATCAAGGTAACTCAAGTCTTTAGAAAATTAGAACTATTATAATACTGGTGAGTGGGACAACACCACATCATTACTAAAATTAAATAGGTATACACTTCAGGGGCTAGAACACTGAAAGCAAAAGCAAAATCTATAGAGTGAGAAATTTCTGTTAATATAAAGAAATATCAATCACGTCCTAAATTCTAAAGAATACAGTTATAAAACCATCATGTTCTGGGAACTGCACAGTTGTTCAAACCAGCCAGTGCTGTTTTAGTCATGTAGATATACATGTATTTACAAATATGTGCGAACAGACTTGTATTTAAAACAGCTAGATCAACTGTATTGCCAATTTTAAATACATGGACACTAACATCTAAAATAGCTAAATCAACACTGGCTAACTTAAATAACAAAGCAGTACACAGAAATTGAATAGAACCACCAAATATATATCAAAAAAGATGCCAAAGTACTTCAGAGAAACAATCCTCAAATCCAAATTAACTATAAACTTTATGCTAATCTGAGCTTAAGCTCATAATTAATGAGCTTATCAGAACAAAAAATGAAAACTGAAACAAATAGATATCCACAGGCCATCTCTCTTAAATGTTTTAAAAGTTTTCTACTCATTAGCATTAATGCTCAAAGAAATATAAGTATGAGAAAAATAAACATAAGATCAAACCATGTATTATTATTTACATCAAGTCTAACTTATTATCAACGTATAGGAAATTCAACATAATGTTGTACAAGGACATGATGAGCACAAACAGGATACTTTTCATCAGAAAGTCTCAAAGTGTGGTCCGGACAAGTGTCATCAGCTTTAGAGTTAGTAATCTGTAAGCAATGTACGTTCTCAAGTCCACTCCAGACCTACTGAATAAGAAACTCTGGGGTTCGAGTCCAGCAACCTGAGTTTCAACAAGTTCTTAAGGGCTTCTGATGCATGATAAAGTTTAAGAAACACTACTATATATTATTAGATTATCAATAATAAGAAATACTTCCTAGTTTTCATTACACTTTTAAGACAAGTATGCTATAAGGTGTTAAGAAAAAGGGATCTGAATTCCAACTCCCCCAACTCCCACTTACATAACTTTGGTAAATTACATAAGCCACTCTAAGACTTGATTTCCTCATTTATGAAACAAGTAACATCTATGTAATAGACTTTTAGGATTAAATGTGATGTTGTTGTTGTTGTTATGTGCTGTCGAGTCAAACCCAACTCATAGCGACCCCTCCTTGGGTTTCCGAGGCAGTATCACTACAGAAGTAGGAATGCCCAACCTTCCTTCCGAGGAGTGGCTGATGGGTTTGAACTGCCAGCCGTCTGGTTAGCAGGCAAGTGTCTTAGCCACTATGCTACCAGAGTTCCCATTAAATGTGATAATATACAAAAAGTGTTTACCAGGCAAAGTGTCCAGTCCACCTCACCAGTACTCTTTGTAACAAGAATTCAACCAAGAACAGGTCCACACATATTATTACTTAATAGTAAATGAATGAATGCTGCTCATTATTACTCGCAATTGCTATATTGTTTTGGTCTCTGTTCTTGGATCAAGTAACTAAAGTGACTCCATGCACAAAAGTAAAGTCAGCTCCCCACCACAGGATGGGGAAATTTCTTATATAGAGTGAATAAAGTCAGCTTCTCTATAACAAATCAAAAGAACTCCAAACCAGGTATTCTAAAAATTAGAAAAAAAAAAAAAAAAGCCTGAAGCAATCCTTAATGTTTAACTCACAAAAATTCGTAAGCCCTTAAAAGATTTTCAATATCTTATCCCTTTAGTTCCAGAACTCTGACTCTCCTTATTTTCAAAAAAAATATATTTCATCTCATTTCAAACATGTATCATCCGTTTATTATTTAGGTATGTGCTTACTTAAGAGTCAAAATCCTTCCATCTCAGTGGCTCAGAAGTAATTCTGGAAGAAGAGGGGTAGGAAATTTTGGATTTACTCAAGTATAAAAGAAAGCCTGTTATTCCACATATGTGGTATACAGGATATTCTACTCTCCCTCTCCCCAAATTCTATCTTGAGTTTCATATCTGCTGCTAAAAGAGTAACAGTCTCAAAAACGGAAACAGAAGAACATCAAATTACTTGCAATTTTGTGATTTATAAAACTTACTGACAATTTTTAATAAAT
>NW_006921620.1:9876770-9893295 GCF_000298275.1 Orycteropus afer afer | reverse complement strand
TCTTATGTCTCTAAAATATATACCTAGGAGTGAGTCTGCTGGATCATAATATATTTAGCTATTTCTAGCTTTTTGAAGAAGTAGCATGCTATTGTCTATAGCGGTTGTATCACTTTATAGCGCTATACATCAGTCATGCATAAGAGTTCCAATCTTCCCAAAGCCAATTTTTTTTTTCAATTGCCTATTTTATTTTATTTATATTTTTTAAGAAAAAATTATGTTTGTCTTTCCACTGAGTAAAAAAAAAAGCCTACCATGAGACTATGTGCTAAAGAAGTGACTGTGCAGTCAGCACTGGTAATGTTAACATGATGGAATAATTATACCTCAAATATCTCAGCCTAGTTGTTTAATTTAGAAAAGATACAAAATCAAATGAATCTATGGTATAGGGACTGATGGCTATTCCACATTAGTGGTTGTTGAACCATATTACATTAGTGGTACTTAAATTTGGAATTAGAATATGTATGTATGTATGTATGCATGCATGCATGTTGTTTGTGTGTGTGTATGTATAAATATATAAAAAACCTCATTGCCATTGAATTGATTCTGACTCATATGGCTTAGGCACTATGCCACCAGAGCTCCTTTATATTTATGTGTGTGTATATGTGTGTGTCCATATGTATACATACACACGCACACATATACATACACACAAAATCTTTTAATTCATTTAAAGTAGATGCCATCTAAACTCAGATCCAATTTAAAAAGAAACTGTGAAAATTGACATTGATATCCTTTGTTAAATCTCATCACAGAAACTTTTCCCCTATGTAATATCCATGACCATTTCAAAAGAAACTAGTATCTCACAAAATAAATTCGTAAAATGATGATATAGGAAGACACACAATTTATTTTCGGTTTTCTGTGTCTCTCTTTTTTCTTTCTTGTGATTTGGGTGAAAATTTATAGCACAAATTCATTTCCATACTGCAGTTCATATACATTTTATTTCATAACATTGACTGCAATCCCCACAATGAAACAGCTCTCTTCCCACTTCCTCCTGGAGTTATCTCTTCCCTGTGTACTTTTTTCCTGTGCATTTCTGCCACCTGAGCTATCTCCCTGCACAAATACTGCCTTTCTGTTCTCCCATAATTGATCATTCTAAGGAGTGTATCTACTTGGTGGTGTAAATGCTCATCCTATATGCCGGCCTAGAAGGTTGGCGGTTCAAACCTACTAGTCACTCCTCAGAAGGAAGTTTGGGCAATCTACTTCTGTAGAGATACCACCTCGAAAACTCAAGGAGGGGTCACTATGAGTCGAATCGACTCGAAGGCAATGAGTTGAGATATGCCTGCTTATTGCTTGGCTGGAAGCCATAAGACTGAGGTTCAATTCCACACCTGGAGTGGAACCAGGGCCACAGTTCAGGGGATTTCATCAGGCTCTATCAGATCAGTAATTTTTTTTTTTTTTTTTAAGATTTTGAAGAGTTTTGTTCCACACTGTTCTCCCATCCTGTAGATGATCTCCTGCACTGATCTATTTCTGAGTGGTTGACAGTGGTAGCTGGGCAGGCATCATCTACTACTTCTGGTCTCATGTGCATATAGGTTGAGGTTCACATCTTCCACTAGTCCCTTGGACTAATTGTTTCCATGCAGGAAGACACACAATTTACATGTCAATTAGCAAGAGAAAAGGGTAAAAAAGATAAATGGAAAAATAAATATAGATAAAGGAACATTTGATATTCATTCTAATGATAGAAATTTCCTTGTTTTCTTCTTTTTTGGCTATTAGATAACCTGCCCATCCTTATTCTCCAATTCAGCTACATTTATCTCTCACAGGTGGAAGAGCTGCTGGAGCTGCCATGAAGGTAAGCAGGAACTGAAGGTTGAGGCTGACAAGAGTCCTTGGGCTCTGCTAGGGTTCACAACTGAGAATTGGCGAACGACTTCTCCTTTAGAAAGGAGCTCTAGTAGCATAGTATAGTATTCTGGTGCTAACCGAAACGTTGGAAGCTGGAACTCTCCAGCGACTCCATGGGAGAAAGACAAGGCAGTTTGCTTCTGTAAATATTTGGAGCCTTGGAAACACTATGGGGCAGCTCTACTCTGCTTATGGGGTTACTGAGTTGGAATAAACTCAATAGCATTGAGTTTTTCGGTTTCCCCTCTAGAGATATCAGCCTAAGGTACTGTAACAGAAAAACATTAGGCAAGTATGCAAATAACAGATTCCTGAGGAGAACACAGGTCTGAGAAAGGAACACCCAGACGTGTTTCTGGTCTCCCTATACATGAAATGCCATCAAGAAATACTGAGTGCCACCTATTTACCAGAGATGAGAAAAGCACTAATTCATATAACCAGTAAAAATACAGAATGAATTAAAAAAAAGATATGCTGGAGGATAAATAAAACCAAAAGCTGATTTCTAAATAGGATTACAAAATGGACAAACCTCAGGTGCAAATAAGACTTGAAAATAAAAAAAAAAAAAGATGGCACAATTATATACATATCAGATCATGCAAATAATTACAAAAGTCTGGGGAATAGTGAGAATAGTTAAACGATAAGATTAAAAAGCTGGCCTACTGAATACCCTCAGGGAACTAAGTGGTAACATTTCCTAGACTGACAGGATTTTTTGTTTATAGGAGAGAAAATTCTAGCCTACTTATGCCCCTATACTCTTTGTTTTGTACATTTGCTTAACCTTTACCGTAGGCTTTTGAGTCAATGCTTTTGAGTTGTGGTGTTGGCGAAGAATGCTGAAAGTACCAAGGACTGCTAACAGAACTAACAAATCTGTCCTGGAAGAAGTGCAGCTGGAACGTTCCTTAGAAGCAAGAATGGCCAAACTTCATCTCACCTACTTTGGTCATGTTGCCAGAACGGACCACTCCCTAGAGAAGGATATCATACTTGGTAAAGTAGACGGTCAGTGAAGAAGGGGAAGGCCTTCAACGAGATGGACTGACACAGTGGCTGCAATGATGGGCTTGGTTACAGCAGGGATCATGAAGCTGGCACAAGACCAGGTAGTGTTTCATTCAGCCATATAGAGGGTCGCTATAAGTCGAAGACAACTCGACAGCACCTAACAACAACAACATTAGGTTGTATCTACTTTTAATATAAAAGAAATGACACTGCTAGTTTAAATTTAATTGGTTATTGCTCTAAGAGCAAAAAAATGAAATTGAAACCCAACCAAATAAAATATACACAAACCTCTGATGGATCAGAAAATCTGAAAGGCAGAATTTTAATTTTTTATTTTTAGAAGTAAGTATCTTTATTTTTGCTGGGTAAATAATGACTTCTAAAATAAAGACACAAAGCAAACTACCCATGAAAGAAAATACTGATGATAAATTCAAATACAAAGCGGCCGCAAAATTTTTATGTAAGAAATTTTATCTCAACAACAGCTGAAAACTTAGAGTAAGTAGGAATTACGTTATGTGTAAACCTTTCCTTGACTTTTTGTAATAGTCGTCTCATAAAGTATTTATCTTTTTATGATTGACTTATTTTACTCAGCATAATGTCCTCCAGGTTCATCCACAGTATGAGGTGTTTCACACATTCATTATTCTTTAACACTGCATACTACTACTCCTTTGGGGAGCTCTGGTAGAATAGTGCCTAAGGCACTTGACTGCTAACTTGAAGGCCGGAGGTTCAAACCCACCAGCCACTCTTCCGAAGGAAGGTTGGGCAATCTACTCCTGTAGTGATACTGCCTTGGAAACCCAAGGAGGGGTCACTATGAGTTGGTTCCGACTCGATGGCACATAACAACAACAACAACAACTAACTATTCCTTTGTGTAGATGTACCAGTTGGTTTATCTATCCATTGATGGACACTTATGCTGTTTCCCTGTTTGCTATTCCATGATGAACATAAGTGTGGATACATCGATTTGTGTCCCAGTTCTCACTTCATTAGGATATATACACCTAGTAGCGGGATTGATGCATGTGGTATTTTATTTCCAACTTTCCAAGGAAGCATCATTCCATTTTCCACAGTGGCTGTACCATTTTATATTCCCACCAGCAGTGAATGAGATTCCAATCCCTCCACATACTCACCAGCATTGGTTGTTTTGTCTCTTTGAACTTCGCTATTATTGCTGGGGTGAGGTGATATCTCATTGTTGTTTTTATTTGCATCTCTCTAATGGCAAATAAATGTAAGCATTACTTCAGGTATTTGTTGGTCACCTGAATGTCTTCTTTGGTGATGTCTGTTCAGGTCTTCTGCTTATTTTTAAATTAGACTGTTTTTCTTTTTGTTGTAGGGATTGCTTTCAACAATCAACATGGAAGATATCCATAACAAGGGAAGAATAAAAATAGGTGAAGAAATAATGGGACCATAAATAATTTCTAACAAGGATGCAAAAGTATACTAACTTATGTACATCAACAGACATCATAAAGAAGTGAAAAGGATAGACACAAACTTGGAGAAAACACTAGCAAAACATCTAAGAAAGAAAATCAATGCCCAGAGTATATTAAAAATAAACTAAAAATCCAAACTTAAAAACAAATGAAAGTGAGACATTATACTACCAACCCTAGAGAAATAAAAAGAATTTATGAGAGAATACTATGAACAACTGTATGCCAACAAACTGGATAAACTCAATGAATTGGACACTTTCCCTAGAAGCATATAAACTACCTAAATTGACACAGGAAATAGAAAATTTCAAGAGCCATAACAAATGAATAGATTCAATCGGTAATTTAAAATATCCCAATAAAGAAAAGTCCTGAACAAGATGGCATCTCTGGAGAATTCTATAAAACATTTGAAGAATTCACAGCAAACCTTCCAAAACACTTCCAAAGAAGTAAAGATGCGGGAACACTACGTAACTCATTCAGAATTACCCTGATAGCAAAGCAAAAACTATTACAACAAAACTACAGACCAACATCTCTTATGAAAACAGATGCAAAAATTCTCAACAAAATAAAAGCAAATCAAATCCTACAGCATATTAAAAAATTACACAAGTGAGATTTATCCCAGGAAAACAAGTATGGATCAACATAAGGAAACCTATCAATGTAATTTAGCACATTAATACAAGAACCACCACCACATGATCATCTCAAATGGTACACAAAAGGCATTTCATAAAATCTAGTAATCTTTTATTATAAAAATATTCAACAAACCACGTGTAGATGGGAAATTCCTCAGCGTAATAAAAGGCATTTACCAAAAGCCCATAGCTAACATCATACTCAATGGTGAAAGACTGAAGACTTTCTCCCTAAGATCAGGAACAAGATAAGGACATCCACTCAACATTGTACTCGAAGTTGTAGCCAAAGCAATTAGGCAAGAAAGAAAATTGGAAAGGAAGATGTAAAACTACTTCTATTTTCAGATGACATAAATAAATTCATCAAAATTCTAAGTGTGGTAGTTCAGTTTTTGTGTCAACGTGGCTGAGCCTGGTTGAATGGCTGGACAGCTGGATGTAGTTTTCCCCACGATGTGACTGGTAATCAACTCCATGGTGGAATCTACTGTGAGCAGCTGAGTAGCTGCCTTAGGGAATGTGATCTGCTCCCTATACATAAGCAGAAACCTTGGGAGATGGTCTCTAGCATATGGCACAGTTGGACACTGTGTGTAGCTGAGCCGTTGTTCAGCAGCCTGCCATGCTCTGCCGACCTTGGGACTTACAATGGACTTGAATTAATGGCCTGCCATGTGGTTTGGTAACATTGACACTGTCATTTTGTTTGTCAACCTTGGGCTTGTTAGCCTCAGCAGTCAGTAGCTGTCTGAGTGAAGAGATGCCTCTCACTTCAGTGGGCCGGGAGCAAGAGGCAGAGCTGAACCCCAAGGTCAAGGGGCTTTTACACAACCCCTAGAGCCTGGCACTTTGAACTTGGACTTTTAGCCTCCTGAACTGTAAGAGAATAAACTCCTGTTTGCTAAGGCCATCCCATTTGTGGGCTATTCTTGTCAGAATGGCACCAGGTAACCAGAACAGTAAGGTACAAGATCAACACACAAAAATCAGTCGGGTTCCTATACATCAATAATGAACAATCTGAGAAAGAAGAAAGCAATTCCACTGACAATAACATCTAAAACATTTAACCAAGGAAGTGAAAGAGTTGTTACAGAGCAGTGAATTGCTCAATATGGCCTTCTAGCCATAGTCTTTGCGACTCTCACACAATGATCGGGTGGGACTACGCAAATAAAGTCCTAGGGCCCAACAAGGGGATTGAACAGCTTGCTGCTAATGCAGTGGAGGTGTATGGAACCTGTGACAGTTAAGGTTATGTGTCAACTTGGCTGGGTTATGATTTTAAGTGATCTGGCAGTTAGGTAATAATGTAATTTGGCAGTTATGCAATGATGTAGCCATCCTCTATTTTGTGGTCTGATACAACTGTCTGCCATTTTGTGCTCTGATATAATTATCCTCTTTTGTGATGTGTTATAAATCCCAGCCTCTATGTCTATGGTTACGGTCCCATTTCGGAGTGAGCTGTCTGTTATGTTAACAAGGCAGGATGATTAGGGCAGGATGTATCTAAAGTCTTCGCCTTACTAGAATGTGTGACTCAAGTAAACACTCCTACTCAAGTCATCACCCTTACACCTTTACTCAAGTTACATCCTTGCACTGCCTTGCTCAAGTAAGGGGACGCTCCTTGAAGTTATGGTCTGCATCTAATATACATCACATATCTATACAGTATGTATTAATTCTCTGACAGTTTCCTCTCTTGCTCTGGATCCTACATCGAGCTTGTCATCATCTGACCTCCAGTTCTTGAACCAGCAATCTGGCCTTCCAATTTGAGTTTGTCAGCAACTGCAACCACGTAAGTCAGGAGAAGCCTCCAGCTGATGCCTGACCCATAGATTTGGGACTTAGCAGCTTCCACAACCAAGTGAACCATTTCCTTCATGGTTCACGAGTTCTGTAAGACATTGCAGTGTATTATAGAACGCAAAGACAGGAGGGAGAGTACCGAGGCAAAGAAGGGTAGTTGATGTCAGACATAATACAAGAGTATAGCAGTTTGGCGAAGTTGGATATTTGGGACATCTTTAACTGCCACCTCATAAGAACCAGCTTTGTGCTGATCCTTATAAAAGAAACTATTCATCTACTTATCCAATAAGAACTATAAAGTCCTGCTAAAAGAAATTAAAGATCAAAATAAATGGAAAGACACCCTGTGCCATGGAGTGGACGACTTAATACTGTTAAGATGCCAATACCATCCCAAAGTGATTTACAGATTCAACACAATCCCTATCAAAATTCCAACTGCCTTTTTCAAAAACATAAAAGTCAATTATCACATTATGCAGACCTACAAGGGGCCCCAAAGAGCCAAATCAATCTTTAAAAAGAACACAATAGGAGGATTCATCTCCTCAATTTCAAAACATACTACAAAGCTCCAATAATCAAATCACTACTGATTAACTAGTGTAAGGGTAGAAATACAGACCAGTAGAAAAGAACTGAGAATCCAGAAACAAACCCATGCATCTATGGTCAACTGATTTCACATACGGATGGGTGCTAAGCCCATTCATTTGTGAAAGAATAGTCTCTTCAATAGATGGTGCTGGGACAACTAGATCACCAAATGCACAAAAAAGAAGTTTGTCCCATACCTCACATTATATACAAAAATTGACACAAAATGGGTCGATGACCTAAATATAAGAACTAAAGCCATATTCCTCTTAGAAGAAAACATGGGTAACACTTTGAGAACTAGTTTTCAACAATGGATACTGATATACATACGACACTTAACAGCTCAACAGCAAAAAACAAAATAGACAAATTGTACATCATCAAAATTAAATGCTTCTGTTCATTAAAGGATTTTATCAAGAAAGTGAAACTCAAAAGAATGGAGAAAGTTCTTGGCAACGATATATCTACTAAGGATTTAATATCCCAGATATATAAAGAACTCCTACAACTTAACAAAAAGACAACTAACCCAATTTAAAAATGGACAAGGACTTGAATAGACATTTCTCCAAAGAAGATATACAACTAGCTCGTAAGCGCATGAAAACATGCTCAATGTCACTAATCATTAGGGAAATGCAAACCAAAACCACAATGTAATAACACTTCACACCCACTAGAATGACTAATATCCAAAAACACAAAAAAAAATAAAAAGTGTTGGTGAGAATGTGGAGAAATAGGAACCCTCATCCACTTTGGCGGGAACATAAAATGGTACAGTCACTGGGTTATTTCTATTAATAGTTTCTCAAAGTTAAACACAGAATTAAAATGACTCAGAATTTCTACTCCTAGGTATGTATATACATATCCAAAAAGAGCTGAAAGCAAGAGTCAAACAGATACTTGTACACCAATATTCACTACAGCATTATTCACAACAGTCAAATGGTAGAAACAATCTAAGCATCCAACAGAAAAATGAATAAACAAAATGTGGTGTATACATGTATTGGAATATTACTCAAATAAGAACCAAATTTCTGATGTATGCTACAACATAGATGAACCCTAAAAATATTATTTTAAAAGCAGATATAAAAGGACAAATTTAGATGGATTTCCTCATACAAGTCTACTTCAGCATGACCAAACAGTTGTTGGAAACAATTCTTGACAGAAGGCTTCTAGCTAATAAAGCATATTTTTGCATAAATAATGTGAAAGTTATAGTTTTTTGCAAACCTCGCAACCCCCAAGGACATCGGTTTCCTATGTGTGTTATTTCTGTGGCTGTGTTATATGCAAAAAATACGGTATACGTAGAAAGAAAATGATATTATCATCACCATTATTGTAAGAGGAGCTCTGGTGGTGCGTGTTTAAGGCATTCTGCTATTAACTGAAAGGTCGGCTGTTCCAAATCACTAGCCGCTCTACAGAAGATGAGGGAGTCTATTTCTGTAAAGATTTGCAACCTTGGGAACCCTATAGGGCAGCTCTATTCTATGCTATGGGGGGCAGTTCTACTACATCCCATAGGGTCACTATGAATCAGGGCTGACTCTATGGCAGTGGGTTTTGTTTTCATTTTATTTGTGTAATAACCAAAGTATGCACAAATACTTACTACAATCCATTAGGTTAAAGACTATGGCCTGAACTAACTTACAACTATTTAATGTAACAGAGAAAATTAGACATAATGCTACTCCTAGAGTGACACAAATTACACAGTATTATCTTCAAAATATCTTCACTATAAAAACAAAACAAAACATAATGTGATCAAGCATCTTCTATAAATTTATAAGAAATACAGAGGAATGAGGTACATATGGAGTAACATGGAGCTACCAAAAGCCAAATCCAGAATGTGGGAAACTGTGCATAACAGATGACCCAGTTTCCCTAACAAATAAATGGGGGGAAAAAAAAGAGGGGCAGGTGTTCAATTGTTATAGATAGAGACTTAAGAGAAATTAACCAAATTAATATGCAGCATTTCCTTCATTCCTGATTCCAAAGGAAAAAGAAAGGAAAGACATTTCTGAGACAACTGGGAAATTTTGAACACTACTGAAGATTACACAATATTAAAAAAATTATTTTACATTTTATTAGGTATAATAATGGTATTGATGTTATCGTCCAGAGAAAGAGTATATTTGTTAAGTAGATACAGAAGTATTTGAGAATGTTTTAAAATAACCTGAGATTTGCTTAATATCTCCAATCAGAAGGAAAAATAAGTGCATTATAATATCATTTTCTTTGTATTTGTGTATTCTGAAACTTTCATAATGAAGTTAAAAAAACGAGATTCTCAATGCAAAAAAATTACTGCCAAGGCAACAATAATGGATCATTCTTAACCCTGAATGCATTAATTTTTAAACAAGAAAATAAGTTCAGAAACCAACTTGAAGTGACCAAAAAGTAACAGTAAAATAAATCTAATGTAAGGAAGACAAGAAATAAAAACTAAAGTAGAAATTTGTGAATAGGAAACAATATGAAATAAATACAAAAGCTGGTTCTTTGAAATGTCCAGTAAAATAAATCAAATCTCTAGCAAGACAAATCAAAAGTAGAAAACTAAATGCTCAACATTAGTAATAAAAAGGAGAAATTTAAAAAATACTATTTAAGCCTAAGGGACCTGATGGCTAACCAGAAGGCTGGCGGTTCAAATACACTGGTCATTCCTCGGAAGGAAGGTTGGGCAGTCTACTCCGTATTGATACTGCCTCAGAAACCCAAGGAGGGGTCGCTTTCAGTTGGGTCTGACTGGACAGCACATAACAACAACAACAACGTAATTCTAAGAAATTTGAAACTCTCAGTAAGACGTAATTTTCCAGGAAAGTACTAAATAAACAAGCCAATAACTTTGGAAGAAATGAACTATTTATCAAAGTACTGCTGTTCTCTCACCTTCTGTCTCCCCTCCCTGCTTCAAAAGCATCGGGGACCATATAAGCTTATATATAAGCTGTTTAAAATCTTTCTACTACATAAAAACGTCATGGAAAGTACACACAACGATGATTAGCTTTAGTGGAGGGATTACTGGTGATTAATTTTATTTTTTCCTTTCTGCATTAAGTTATCTGCATTAATCATATCTTTTAAAATTAAATAAAATATCATGGAGAAGAAAGGGGGATTTCTTCAAAGAAATGTTCTCCGCCTTTGAGCTCAAGCAAATACTCTCATTTTATTATATATGCAAATACACTGATACCAATTAACTTATAAATTTAATGCAATTATAATCAAAACTCAAAAAGTGATCATGGAATTTAGCCAACTGACCTTAAAATACATACAGTAAAGAAGATGCCAAAATGATTTTAATGAACAGTTTATGTAATTCATTCTACAAGATTCTCTAAGACTGATGCTATAGAAATTAAGACACTATGGTATTGATACCAAAGCCGACAATGAAACAGAACAGGTTGCCCAGCAGCAGTTTCAGGTACATATGGAAACCTGACAAAGCTCTGATACTGCAGATCACTGAGGCAAAGATGAGCTATTAAACTGATAAGGGAAAAAATAAACTTTTACCATATACTGCATAAAAAAAATAATCTCCAGGTGTACTGAGGCCCTAAACGTGAAAACCAAAACTTCAAAACTTCCAAAGAAAATCCACAAGATTATATGTAAAACACTGAGTTAAATTAAATTAAGAAATCTTAAAAGAAAATACACAAAATTGAAGTTAAATGTTGCAATTTCTAATCAACGAAGTAAAAAAAAAATGTCACAAACAGGGTAGTGGACAGCACATGCAACTGACAAAGCTTAAGTAGTCAGGATAAACTCATGTGATTAAAAAAAAAGCTACATAAAAAATATACAATTGCATAAATACATAAACTATATAAAGAAAATGGACAGACTGTGCAGAACCAACAGACTAATAAAATATATTAATAAGCCAAAAACCACCATACCCATAGCCGGTGAGTCAATATTGACTCATAGTGACTCTACAGGACAGAGCAGAGCTGCCCCATATGGTTTCCAAAACTGTAATCTTTACGCAGACAGGCTACCACAACTTCTTCCTGCAGTGAAGTTAGTGATCGAACTGTAGATCTTTAAATTATCAACTGAGCATTTAACCATTGCAAAGGAAATTCAAATTAAAAATCACAAGAATTCACATGTACATTAAATTGGTTACAATTGAAAAGTTCAACCATGACAGTAATCAGAGAGAATATGAACAAACCAGAACTCTCATACACTGCTGACTGAATATAAAGCAGCACAGCCACTGAGGCAAACAACATGCTAATACCCAGTGAACTTAAAAATAGATCTATCCTATAATAAAGCCTGCCATCTCTCTGTCAGTTTGATGTATGCTGGTACTTTTCATGTTGCTCTGATGCTGGAGCCTATGCCATCAGTATTTAAAAGACCAGCAGGGTTACCAAAGTAGACATGTTCTGTGGAATTTTGAGACTAAGACAGGTTAGGAACAAAAGACTGAAGATCTACTTATGAAAATTAGCCAATGAAAACCTTATGGATCACAACAGAACACTGTCTGACTCTCTTGCTTTGGAGAGGTCATCAGAAGTGATTAATCACTAGAAGAAAGCATCATGGTTGATAGACTAAAAGGCCAGCAAGGCTGAGGGTGAGCCTCCGTGAAATGGATTGGCGTTCACAACAATGAACTTGAATATTCCAGCAATATGACACAGGAGGGAGCTCTGGTGGCATAGTGCCTAAGGCATATGACTACTAACCAGAGGGCTGGCAGTTCAAACCCACCAGCCACTCCTCGGAAGGAAGACTGAGCAATCTACTTTCGTAGTGATGCTGCCTCGGAAACCCAAGGAGGGGTCGCTATGAGTCAGATCCAACTCCACAGCAGTGAGTTTGGTTTGGTTTGGTTTGATGACACAGGAACAGACAATGTTTTGTTCTGTTGTATATACGCCGCGAGTGGGAATCACCTTGACGACATCATCTATAATCCAATAGTTTCACTTCTAGTGAAACTCTAATTTAGATACATACAGAAATACACATATGTTCATAGCAGCAGTTTGTAATAGGAAAAAAATAGAAACCTTAAAATTTGTCAACAGGGTAATGGTATAATCATACAATCACATGACTGCAAAAATGTGGGGGGGGGGGGTTAGTCATCCAAACTCCTCTTAACTTCACAAGGAGAGAAAATCAAGAACACAAACAACTCAAGACTGGTTCCCCTGAGGCAGAGGTCAGATATGACACCACCCTAACCCTTTTGCCAGTTCTGACACCAACCATCCCCTCCCATAGCTCATTCTACTTCTCTGCTGGGTTCAATAATTTGCTACAAAGGCCACACAGAACTCAGAGACAATACTTATGACTATGGAATTAATTAGGAAAATAACACGTTACAGTTCAGGATCAGTAATAACCCAGAATACAGTTCTTCAGTCAGAACAGTTCTTCTCAGCCATGCCACAGGCACCTTTCTCTCTAGCCTCAGCCTCTACCCTGCTTGGGCCAGCATTACAAAGCTCTTTTAGCTTTGCCAATAGGCACTCAAAGAGGCACCTGACTCCACCAGAAGCCTACTGCTCAAAAGCACTCAGCTTTCTGATTCTGTGGGCTGGGAAGCCCATTGCTCTGTCTTGTGCTGGTCTCTTGGTTCTGCAGCCTCTGCTTCCACCATCTCTCTGCCAAGGAGGGGCAGTGAAGGGATCTTGGCTCTAAGGACACACACCACTCCCGGCTCTTTTTGTCTCTATGGTAGCTCTGGGCTAGCTCATTTCAAACCTGACCAAATGATGGCAAAACTGACCAAATCCCACGTTAGGGTTCTGAACACATTATTTGCACGGTTCCACCCACACAAAGGTGCCTTGTATCTTATTTACATTATTAGCAAGCTATCCAATCTGCTTGGTGGGCCACAAGCACCTTACATTTACATAGTTCCTTCCACCCAGTCATCCGGTGGGAACCACAAAGACCACAGCTAGAAGAGTTATATTACATAATTCACTGCACCACAATATGACAATGAAACAAATCAATTAGAACTACACTTACAAACTTGGGAGCAAAAAAAAAAAAGCAAAAATTGTTGTTAGGTGTTACTCAGTGGGTTGCAACTCACCGTGACCCCATGTATAACAGAACAAATCACTACATGGCTCTGCAACATCCACACAATTTTTGTTTAAGCCCAATGTTGCAGCCATTGTGTCAATCCATCTCATCTCAGTCTTTTAGCTGACCCTCTACTTAACTAAGTATGATCTCCTCCAGGTTCTAGTCTTTCCTGTAGGCTCAGGACCATAGTCACAAGGGACGTTAAACTCAATTGTCTTAACATACCACACAGAACATTGCTGTTCCACATCCTACTTCGGTGAGTAGCAGCCGGGATCTTAAAAGCTTGCAAGTAGCCATCTAGATGCAACGATGGCTCTCTCCTCATCCAGAGCAAAGAAGAATGAAGAAAACCAACGATTCATGGAAAAAATTAGTCCTCGTGACTGGTACACCATGTGAACCTCAGCCTATACTACTATGAGACCAGAAGAACTAGACAGTGCCCGGCTATCACTGTCAACCACTCACAGGGGGATCTATGGAGGAGATCCTGGACAGAAAGGGAGAACAATGTGGAACAAAGGTCAAAATCATTTGGGGAAAAAAAAAAGGGGGACCAGGTTTGCTGATCTGATAGAGCCTGGTAGAACCACTGAGTCTATGGTCCCTAGCTGCCCTTCAGGTCTGGAATTTAACCCACACCTGCAGCTTCCAGCCAAACAAAAGGCAGGCATATGAGTTGAACATGTACCTAAGGTACATACACTCCTTGGGGAGAACAATCATGGGAGAAAGAGAGGCTGTTTATGCAGAGAGAGAGAGTTCAGGGGGCAGGAGTGCATAGAGGGATGGACACAGGGAAGAGATACCTATTGGGAGGAAGTGGGAGGGGAGCTGTTGCATTGGGGTAAATTGTAGTCAATGCCATGAGACAACATGTGTGTGAACTGCTGTATGGAAAGTGAATTTCCTCTGTAAACTCTCACCCAAATCACAATTAAAAAAAAAAAAACCCTCCTAAGAAAATATAAATTCATTCAAACAGAAGCCAAGCAGGAAATTATACATGCCACTATTCTTTTTTTAAATTTATTTTGTTGTGGTTGTTTTTGAGAATATACATAACAAAATTTACACCAATTCTATATAGTAGAGCTGACAAGGGACAAGGTTGTAGTCACTTCTCAGCCACAGCCAGCTACCCAGAGGGAGTGAGTAGTTGGACCTGTGGGCTCAGGACCATAGTCACAGGGGACATCAAGCTCAATTGGCATAACATACTACACAGAACATTGTTCCACATCCTACTTTGGCGAGTAGCAACTGGGATCTTAAAAGCTTGCAGGCCGTCATCTAGATGCAACGATGGGTCTCTCCTCATCCAGAGCAAGGAAGAATGAAGAAAGTCAAAGACAAATAGAAACAATCAGTCCAAGAGACTAGCACAGCATGTGATCTTCAGCCTATAAGACTATGAGACCAGACGAACTAGATGGTGCCAAGCTACCACCGTCAATCACTCAGAGGGGGATCTATGTAGGAGATCCTGGATAGAGTAGGAGAACAAAGTGGAACAAAACTCAAAGTCATTAAAAAAAAAATAAGGACCAGGTTTGCTGGTCTGATAGAACTTGATGGAACCACTGAGACCATGGCCCCTTCAGGTCTGGAATTGAATCCACTCCTGTGGCTTCCAGCCAAACAAAAGACAGGCATATGAACTGAACATTTACATTAGGTGGATACACTCCTTGGAGAGAACGATCATGGGAGAATAGAAGGGCTGTGGATGCAGAGGGAGACAGATCAGGGAGCAAGAACGCATGAAGGCAAGGACACAGGGAAGAGGTAACTATGGGGAGGATATAGGTGAGGAGCTGTTGAATTGTGGTAAACTGTAGTCAATGTCATGAGACAAAGTGTACATGAGCTGCTGTATGGAAAGTGAATACGCTCTCTAAACTTTCACCCAACTCACAGTAATAGATAGATAGATAGATAGATAAATCAGTTTCAACATAAATTCAACAGTTTCAACATATACCAGTGATACCGATTACATCCTTTGAGTTGTGCAACCATTACCACTCATTTTTATAAGGTGGACTAATACAAGAAACTGGAAATAGACATAGTAAAAATCTGCTGTTTTCACTGAATAATGAATAAATGAATATTTTTCTTAACAGTCAATAAGTATGTCTTACCCTAAGACCCCGGTCAAACATTGACGAACGTTAACTATCTGTATGAAACTGCAAAGTATCTCCCTTGGGAAATCAAGAAAAGTAGAACTATGTTTATTAGAGGAATTCAACATTATAAAACCTCAGTCTTTTTAGAAGTTTATTATAAATGGGGACTAGAATCTTTAAAATAGCCTATAAATATTTAATCGGCAACATGGCTTGACAGACTAGTTAAAATAGTAATAATACACTAGTAGCTTTCAAAGCTAGTAGCTTTCAAAAGGGAGCTCTGGTAGCATAGTGTCTAAGGCACTTGACTGATAACCAGAGGCTGGTGGTTCAAACCCACCAGCCACTCCTCAGAAGGAAGAGGCAATCTACTTCCGTAGGGATACTGCCTCGGAAACCCAAGGAGGGGCCGCTATGAGTCGGATCCGACTTGAAGACACATAACAACAACAACAAGCTTTCAAAACATATACAATACAGTAATAACCAACTTTATTTAAACATACTTAAAAGAAAGCAGGACAACTCTACAAAGATCTTCACTGCAAATCCTTTGCATTTAAAGCTCTCCATATCATGGTCCAGGAAACCGGACAGAAGAGCAGTCAGCCCCAGGGTTACAGGTGAGGAGAGACAACTCAGGGATGCCCGAAGTAGCAAGCAGGAAGAGCAGGAGAAAGGGGATTAAAAGCCAGGAAGCCAGAGAGAAGAGCAGTCAGCCGAAGGGCTTAGGTGAGGAGAGGCAACTCAGGCCCGCCTA
>NW_006921620.1:9815497-9866635 GCF_000298275.1 Orycteropus afer afer | reverse complement strand
ACTGGGAAGAGGTAACTATGGGGAGGAAGTGGGAGGGGAGCTGTTGCATTGTAAACTGTGGTCAATGACATGAGACAAAGGATATGTGAACTGCTGTATGGAAAGTGAATTTGCTCTGTAAATCTTCACCCAAATCACAATAAATAAAATAAAATTAAAATAAACTAAAAGAGAATCAAACAAAACATACATCAATTTAGGAACTAAATTTGGTTTGTCCATATAAAAGCATCATCAATAGTCATTAACAAAGAATGAAGCAGATGTGTAACTGCTGATACCGTATATCACGTAATTAGACCAAAAACCAAACAAGTTGCCACTGAGTCAATTATGATTCATGTGACTCTATGTGTGTCAGAGCAGAAGAATGCGCCATAGTATTTTCAATGGGTGGTATTTTGGAGGTAGACTGCCAGATCTTCCTTCCAAGGCATCTCTGGGTAGATCTGAACCACCCACCTTCCATTTAGCAACTGAGGGGGTATAAAGCTGATTTCTGCCTCCAGCCAAGACAGAGTTAAGAGGAGCCCTGCTGAAACAGCTAAAAAAGTGACATAAAATATGAAGCATGGTTTTCAAAACACTGGGCATCAAGCAATGAAGGACAATGTTTCCTAAGAATAAAAAAAAAAAAAATAAGGTTGAAGCATGAACGTACTAGGTTAATTCCCTGAGAGTGAGTCCCAGTCATGGCATAGCTCAGATGAGGAATGGAAGAGGCAGAGAATGGAAGACTTCCTGAGTTAAAAAGAAGCCAAGAGACCAAAGCAACTACAGTATGCATGGTAGGGTACTAGAGAAGGGTTGCAGAGATAGGTAACTCCAGAGCTCTACAGAGAAGATATTTTTCTTATTACTAAAACCTTTTAAAAAGATAACTGATTATTTAAAAAGATACCAGGTTTGCTGGTCTGATGGGGCTTGGTGGAATCCCTCAGACTATGGCCCCTGGCTGTCCTTCAGATCTGGAGTTCAATCTACTCCTATGGCTTCCAGCCAAACAAAAGATGGGCATATGAACTGAAAATTTACATCAGGAAGATACACTCCCTGGTGAGATCAATCATGGGAGAATAGAAGGGCTGTGTACTCACAGGGAGACAGCTCAGCAGGCAGCAGCGCATGGAGGGAAGGACACAGGGAAGAGGTAACTACTGGGAGGAAGTAAGAGGGGAGCCGGTGCATTGTAAGAAATTGCAGTGAATGTCATAATACAAAGTATATGTGAGCTGCTGTATGGAAAATGAATTTGCCCTGTAAACCTTCACCCAAATCACAATGTTAAAAAAAAAAAAAAAGATAACTGATTAAACAAATAATAATAATAAAAAAAGAACACAGTGTGTAATTTACTATATATTTAAACCCAATGCCGTTAAATCAATTCCAACTTATAGCAATCCCCACTGGGTTTCCAAGACTGTAAATCTTTACAGAAACAGACTGCCTCATCTTTCTTCCATGGAACAGCTGGTGGGTTCGAACCACTTATCTTTGGTTAGCAGCCAAATGCCTTTAACCACTACAGCACCTGAAGTAAAATGTATGCTAACAATAGCACAATCCCAAAAAGGGAGAAATAAAATGTACTATTGTAATATTCACCTTTGAGGGACGACTGATAAGTTAAAAATGTCTGCTACACACTCAGAAGCAGTCACTAAAATAAGAAGTTAGAGCTAATCAACTAATAAAAGAAAAAAATGAGGGGGAAAAAATCGAAGAGAAAGCAAAAAAAGAGGAAAAGGGAAAAAGAACACAATGAAAAAAGAGAAAATGGCAAAGAAGATTTAAAATTAACCATGTAAGACCATTAAATGTAAATGGTCTTGATAATCAAATAAGGATTACAAGATTGGATTAAAAAAAAGACCCAGCTTTATGCTGCCTACAAGAAACACACTTTAAATATAGACAGACATATATAAGTTAAAAAGATGGAATATACCATTCAAAGAATGCTTAAAAGAATGCTGAGGTGATTATTACATCTGAAAAAGTATATTTTAAAGCAAAGAATTGCAAGGGATAAAAAAAAAATTGGAGAGGAGGACAAGTTATGAAAAAGGTTTAATAATCCTAAACGCCTAAGGCATTTAATTGCTAACCAGAAGGCTCGCGGTTCAAACCCACCAGCTACTCCTCGGAAGGAACACTGAACAACCTACTACCATACAGATACCACCTCAGAAACCCAAGGAGGGGTCACGATGAGCTGGAATCGACTCAACCGCATTGAGTTTGGTTGGGTGGAATAAAACTTAAAAACACACATAAAGCCAAATGACCTGCTAAAGAAAAACAGACAAGTCCACATATGTAGATAGAGATCTGAATATTCTTCTCTCAGTAACTGATAAAATAAAGGGCAGAAAATGAGTAAGGATATGTAAGAAGACCTGAATAGCACTATCAATAAATGTGACTTAACTGAGATTTACAGAACACACCACAAACAACAGAATACATATCCTTATCAAGTATATATGAAACATTTAACAAGATAGACTATATCTGGGCCTCAATAAATTTTATAATGATTCATGTCTTAGAAAATATGTTCTCTGAGCACAACGGAACTTAAAAAAAAAATAAATAAATAACCAAAAGATACATAAAAAAATCAAACCAAACTCACTGCTGTCAAGTTGGATTCAACTCATAGCGACCCGTCCTTGGGTTTCCGAGGAGATATCTCTATGGAAGTAGATATATATGGGAACTTAAAATATTTGGAAATTAAGTAACTTACTGAAAGCAGTATTTAAAGGAAACCTTTAGCACTAAACATCTGAATTACAAAAGGTAACAAGTCAAGGACATCAGTTTCAATCAAAAAGAACAAACCAAACACAGAGCACACAGAAGAAATTAAAAACAGCTACAGTTAATAAAATAAGAAACAGAAAAAAGTCAATAAACTCAAAAGTGGATTTTTTTAAGATGAATGAAATCAATGTACCTTAGCCAGACTAATCAGGGAAAAAGAGAAGGCACAAATTGTCAGTATCAAGAATAAGAAAGATGACATCATTACAGATTCTACAGATCTCAAAAGGACGAAAAGGTAAAATCATGACAAATTTTATGCAGAAAACTTAACTCAGATGATACGAACAATTTCTATGGAAGGCACAAATTACCAAAGCTCACCGAAGAAGAAACAGATACACAGGATAACCTAACATTAAAAAATTGAATATGTAGCTTAAAACTTTCCCAAAAAGAAAACGGCAGGACTTCACAGCTTCACTGGTAGACTTTCCCAATTATTTAAGGAAGAAATAATACATTTAGGGCTTCTAAGCCCTAGTATCAGGAATAAGGTAAAGATGTCTACTCTTAGATGTCTATTCAACATTGTACTAAAAACCAGAGCAAGGAAAGAAAAAAGAAAGAAAGAAAAGAAATCCAGGTTGGACATAAATGGTCTATGCAGAAAACTTAGGCACTCTGGTGGCATAGTGCCTAAGGCATTGGACTGCTAACCAGAAGGCTGGCAGTTCAAACTCACCAGCCCTCCTCAGAAGGAAGGTTGAGCAATCTACTTATGTAGAGGTATTGCCTTAGAAACCCAAGGAGGGTTCACTATGAGTTGAATTGACTCGACAGCAGTGAGGTTTTTTTTGGGGGTAGAAAATTTGACGTAATATCCAAAAAGCTATTAGAACTAACAAGTGAGCTGTTGGGGAAGAACGCAGAATACAAGAGCAATATGAAAAAAATCCATTATATTTCTATATATTAGCAACGAAAACTGAAAAATTTAGAAATACCATTTACAACAGCATCAAAAAGAAATACTTTGGATAAATACAACAAAAGACCTGTACACTGAAAACTACAAACAGTGCTAAAGTGAAAAAACAAAAACCAACTTACTGCCCAAAAGTCAATTTCAACTCATAGTTGACTCTTCCTTGGATTTCCCAGGCAGTATCTCTACAGAAGAGATTGCCCCACCTTCCCCCCACTGGAAGGCTGGTGGGTTTGAATCAAGGACCTTCTGGTTAGCAAATCAAATGCCTTAGGCACTATGCTACCAGAGCTCACTATGCTAAAGTAAATCTAAATTAAAACTCACTGCCTGCCAATGAGTTGTTTCTGAATCAACTCATTGTGATCCCTCCTTGGGTTTCCAAGGCATTATGTCTACAGGAGTAGGCTGCCCTGTCTTCCTTCTGAGAAGTGGCTGGTGGGTTTGAACCGCCAGCCTTCTCGTTAGCAGTCAAACACCTCAGGCACTGCACCATCAGAACTAAAGTAAGAAAGACCTAAATAAATGAAAGAGTCCCTAGATGGTGCAAATAGTTAACATATTCAAGTTGCTAACTAAAGTTTAGACATTTATGGAGTCTACCTGGAGATACCAGGAAAGAAATGGCTGGGAATCTACTTCTGAAAATGAAAAATTAGTCATTCAAAATCCTATTGAGTACACACAGAAGTACACTCCAAGAGTTAGAATCAACACAATGAGCAACCAGCTTAATAAACTAATAATTTCAGGAAAAAGGAACAACAAAACATTTTTGATTACTTAAACAAAAAAACCAAACCCACTGCCATCAAGTGGATTCCAGCTCAAAGCAACTGCCACTGGGTTTCCAAGGCTGTAAATCTTTACAGAAGTACACTGTCTCATCTTCCTGCCACAAAGCAGCTGCTGGGTTTGAACCACACCTTCACAACAAATGCCTAACTCACTACACTACAGAGCTCCTTAAGTAATTACCTACACCTAAAAAAGGGAGCTCTGGTAGCGTAGTGCCTACTGCACTTGACTGCTAACCAGATGGCTGGCGGTTCAAACCCACCAGGCACTCCTTGGAAGGAAGATGGGGCAATCTACTGCCGTAGTGATACTGCCTTGGAAACCCAAGGAGGGGGTCACTATGAGTCGGGGCCGACTCGACGGCACATAACAACACCACACCTAAAAAGTAAGATTGGGAATCAGGAAAATACTTTTCACTTTGACTTTTTTTTTTTAACCATGCACATGTATTACTTTAAAAAAATCTTTTTTTAAAAAAGCTTAATTACTTATATACATGTCTGATAGGAAAGCAAAAATTCTTAAAAAATTTTAGAACATAACTTTAATCAACATTATATTAAATAATGAATAAAATATGTCTAGGAATTATTTTTTATATCATTTTCTAATGTTTTCCCTCACACTACTAACATAAAAAACTGGTCATCAATAAACCATATCCAGACATTATCTTCCAAATCTCAATTTTTTCTGAGTCTTCTCTCTCAGCTCCTATTGTCCTCATCTAGTAGTACGAGACACCACAGACTTATATCATTTATTCTTTTATGGAATTCACTTTTATCTACATCTTGTACTCTTGAGCTACTCCTAACTTCAAGTCTTAATAAGTATCTTAACCTCGAGAATAACACTGTCAAATAAAACTAAATACATCCCCGCCAAAAAAAAAAGCTCATTATTTCTCCCCTCGTCAACGCAGGCAATCACGCCTTCTCTTTGGTCCTATCACCCCATGAACTCCAAGCATCGCATTTTTTATCTTCCAATAAAAACCAAACGAAACTCAGTGCCATCAAGTCGATTCTGACTCAGAGCAACCCCTCTGGGTTTCCAAAACAGTAAATCTTTAGAGTAGACTGCCCAGTCTTCCTTCCACAGTGGCTGGTGGGTTTGAACCGCCAACCTTCTGGTTAGCAGTCAAATGCCTTAGGCACTGCACCACTAGAGATCCTTCCAATAGGATCCAGGCCTTGAAATTTTACAGGGTCCTTCGGGTGCCTGCTTACAGAAGCTAGAGAACTTGAGCATCATTTCATTCGTTGGCTAGAATGAACTGCTCCCTCTTCTGACATTAGAGAATTCTTCATTTTCTCTACCCCATTTCTCATGTGTGGTGTTTAACTACTATTTCTGCTATCTTCTCCACGCTTTACTTTACTTTTTCCTGCAATTGCTACCACCTGCATGTAACTCCAATGTTTGCAGGAGATACGTTAATATCTTCAGGAAAACCAGAATGTTCCAAGGGTTGATAGGGATCAACACTAAAATTATCAAAATGATCCACAGTTTGACAAAAAATTATCTAAAGAGTCTTCTGGTCCAAACTGCTCCATAGAATCACAGTTAACTTCGCTGTATGAATCACTGGTCAAATGCTAAATTTCTGAAACCACCACTGTAAAAGACCTCTTTAAAGTGCTGAAGAGCAAAGATGTCACTTTGAAGACTTTGATGTGCCTAACCCAAGTCATGGTATTTTCAATCATCTCATATGCCTGTGAAAGCTGGACAACAAATAAAGCAGACTAAACAAGACTTGATGCCTTTGAATTGTGGTGTTGGCAAAGAATACTGAAAATACCATGGACTGCCAGAAGAATGAACATATCTCTCCTGGAGGAAGTGCAGCCAGAATGTTCCTTAGAAGCGAAAATGGCCAGACTTCATCTCATGTACTTCGGCCAATTTGTCACAAGTGACCATTCCCTGGAGAAGGATATCATGCTTGGTAAAGTGGAGGGTCAGAAAAAAACAGGAAGTCCTCAACGAGATGGTTTGACACAATGGCTGCAGTAATGGGCTCAAGCATAGCAAGGACTGTGAGGATGGCACAGGACTGGCAGGTGTTTTATTCTGTTGTACAAAGAGTCACTATGAGTCAGAATTGACTTGATAGCACCTAACAAGTCTATGTAGTACGAACTCAGGAAATAACCCCAAATACTAAAACATGGACAAATATCTAGTTTATTATAATCTAGAGGACAGAAAATAAAAAAAATTAACAAGATAATGTCAAACAATAATGTGATTGAGAGAATTTGAATCAGATACCAGGGTGGGTAGCTACTATGTTATTGTTGTTGTTGTTGTTAAGTGTCATGGCATCGGTCCCGACTCATAGCGACCCCTCCCTTGAGTTTCCGAGGCAGTATCACTACAGAAGTAGATTGTCCAACCTTCCTTCCGAGGAGTGGCTGGTGGGTTTCAACTGCCAGCTTTCTGGTTAGCAGTCAAGTGACTTAGGCACTATGCTACCAGAGTTCCTAGGTAGCTACAATAGGTTAGGTGATAAGGGTAGACCTAAGTATGTCATTTAAATCTTAGTTCAAGCAGCAGCTAATCATGCCGACTTTATATAGGATAGGGTGAGGGATTTCTAGAATGAATAAAACCAGCCAGTGCAAAGGCACTAAACAGTGAGACTTCACTGTATTAAAAGAACACAGTGACCTGTGTGCCTGGTGCACATTAATGGAAAAAGGAGGATGAAAAAAAGATGACGTCTAATCATATGAGGCCTCGATCAATTTAAGAATTTCAACTTTACTCTGAGCACACTGAGAAACATATGAAAGGCTTTACCCAGAATAACAAGATATAGTTCTTTTAAAAAGATTACACTGGCTATGATATTGAAAATGAATTATAAAAAGGCAAAACTGGAAGTAGAGCATCCAGTGAAATTAAAATTACAGTTCTCCAAGTGAGAAATTATAGTGGGTTTGACCTAAGGTAGTAATGGAGAATACAGTATGAAGAAGAGTGAGTGAGGACATGTTGTAGAGATAAAGTCAAATGTCTTACTGATAAGAATTAGGTAGAAAGAGAAATAAGACTCCAAAATGAACTCCAGGTTTTGGTTGGATCACTGAGATGATTGTCGTGTCACCTTTCTTAACTAGGGAAGAAAGGGTAGAGAACGGTTTAGGACAGTGAGAACTCAAGAGCTCAGTTTGGCTATATAAATTTTAAGAAAATTATTACATACCTAAGCGAATACATCAAGTGGGAAGCTAAGATTTAAATGACATTCTTAGGTCTATCCTTATCACCCAACTTATAGATGAATCTAGGGATTAGTGGAGGGATACAGATGCATATCTGCATGTCTAGATAACCTAGGAAGAAAATATGATGTCAAGCAGAAGCGATGCCAGCAAAGGAGTCTGAGAAATGGTAAGATAGGAATGTAGTGCAATCAAATCCATTCAAGACAGCAAGGAGAATTAAATGCACATGCCACTCGCTCAGATCCCACAAACAGGTACCTTTAGCACCTTAATTCTCTCACCGTATGACAACAGGTTAAAAATCACAATTAAAAACTTTTAACCATATTATGCCTACTAAAGTGTCTCTGTTCTTCCAGATTGTCAAAAGACAAACAACTGCATATTCTACTATCTCCTACTAGTATATGTTTCCTCAGATTTTATTCTCTGTTACAGTCAAAATCCTTAGAAGTATTTTAAAACACTCCCTTATAAATTAATTCACTCATGTGTATTCATTTTTACACATTAACACTTTATTAGTCCCCACAAACATTTAGTGCACTCTAGTATACACAATTTTTAAACTGAGGTTATCCTTCAGAGTAGCATCCTCAGAGACTATACTAGGATTCCACCTATGCAGTAATTAGACTATAAACAAATCACAGAACAAATATTAGCATCACTACTATAACTTAATATTTCAATGTTCAAATGTGTATTACATTATACCACTCAAATTTACCCCTGAAAAACAGACTGGCCATCTCCAAGAATATTCTAAAGAGTGTCACACTGTTGTAAGTGCATTTTTAAGAGTTCCAAAAAATATTTTGAACAGTAAATATACATATATTTTTGATCACTGGAATAAGTACACAGCTTCTCAAGAATACTAGCATTTAAGAGGAAAAAAAAATTCTTCATTGCATTTATCAAGTATTTGAGTAGTAGACTTGAGACATACTACCTCAGACTTGAGAAATTAACAGATAAAAGACAAGGACTCTAACAAGGCAAACAAGCTTTCAAACAAAAAATTATCAGACACTTTAATGTTGAAACTTGCAAACACCCAAGAGAACAAAAAAAAAACACCAAGAGAACAAAAGGCACTAGAACTAAGGTTCAAAGGATGAACAGGAGTTTGCTTGGCCAAAAAGTGAGTGAGGAAGGATTTCAAATTCTCTCTGCCTTAAGGCCTACACTTTTAAGGATTAAACCAGCTCTTAATTTCTGACTCAAATTTGAAGCCAACTGCCTAAATAAGTTTCTTTTTAGTGGTCAGGATAACTGATTTCTAATGTGCCTTTATTATTGACAAAACTATTTCATTTTAATAAGGTAAAGTAAAAAAAAAAAAAAAACCTTAGATTGATAAAACTATATATTCTAAGTTAAGGCACTTATCTGTCCATTCAACCATAGCTTCCCCTAAGAATATTAGGATAATGTTTTGTATTCATAGGAAACCATGTCTGAAAAACATTTTTAATTCTTTGAACACCGCTCATTACCTACTTTAAAATGTTACTCTCAAAAACTTCCAGTTGTAGAAAAACGTATAGTTGTCTATTTAATGAATACTTACATAATACAACTTTATCAATTAAACGAAACATTTTACAGTTGGGTTTTATTGGTTACACCATAGTTTTCAAAATCTAACTGAAAACTTCCATTAATGATGGAAACAGTAGATTCAACAACCCATTTTCAAATTAGTTTCAATCTTATCCTACCTTCACGCCAACTGCAACCTCAGTAACAATTCTGTAAAGAAAAAATAAATAGTATCAATCTCTTTTTATTTTTCTTATAGATTATCATCCTTTGCCTCTGTAAAACTTTTTAGAGTAGTTTCTAAGTCTTCCACTCACAATACAGATCCAAGAGTAATACACAGATGGTACTGTTATCGAACTGGTTTCCTAGAAATGATTTTCAAAAAGTGAGGCAAAATTCCATAAACTTATGGTACTTCTGACCAATACTTTAAATAGCAAAAAGAGCAAATCCTGAAATACTGTAAAATGCCATTTCTGCAAAGTTAGTACACTTAGATTAATAACTTAATATTAAATCAACTTTTCAGTAAATCCTGAAAGAGTAGGAAACATGAATGCCAATGCAGTCTTGCCATCAGTTTCCATGTTGATCTGGGGAATACTCAACTTTCCTGGACCTATGTTTCATCAGGTAAAATGTAAAAAGAATCTCTAGGCAACCTCTAGAATGACTTAAATTCTGAGTCTGATGACAACGTTTAACTAATTTTCTTAAATGATCTTCATTTACTATCTTAAACACCACCAAACTCTGGACTCTTAACCAAAATAGATTTATATTTTATTTCTGAATCTTCAAATACCATGACTCGTTCTCATAAATGTCCTTCTTAAGTAATACTGCTTTTATACCCCCTAAACAAGCTGACTAAAGCTCTATTTTCTGCCTGTAGTGTGTCCTTTTTAACAATGGGTTAAATTATTAAGAGTCTTTTCAGACGTAGAGCGTGAGTACCAGAGACACTGGTCCTTATCATTTCCCCCAACCTTTGCCTCACCTCACTCAGCAGTCTATCTCCATTCTTGGACTCGCCAAGATGCAGCACGGTTATGGGTTTTTGTAGTGTTTTTGTTTTTCCAGAAACTGGTGAAACTAGCTAAAAAGATGGCCTTATGTTGATTATCTACTCTTGTTTCTGCCGTGGCCCTTGGCCTATGCCCATGTGACTAATGTAGACCACAAACACTTCGTTTTTTAGATGATTTAATTTCTGGCCCTCTTGCCAAGCCTTGAATGTCCTTAGGCCTCACAAAAAGGCATTTTTTTCGCCTCCCGCCCCCACTACAGACTCCAGTGAAAACAAAGAGTATGACATCTGCCCTCCCCTTTCCTCCCGCCACCGCACGCCCTCCCAGCACCCCCTTCCCCAGCGGCTCCCACTTCGCTTTCCCAGAAGCTCCCGCCACCCGCATCTCCCCTAGTCAGGGAGGGCCGGGCGAGGCCAGGGAGATTTAGGATGACCAGGGTTCACAATGGGTGCCTCTCTCCTCTCCCCACAGGAACCCCCATGCAGGCCTCTCTCTGCTCACTATAATCCCTCTCTCCCACAGACGCCTCAAGCCCAGGGTTCGGGTCCTAGGTTATGGATCGAAATGGCTTCTAGAGGGGGGCAGGGACCGGCGGATACGTCCTGGGGTTCCCATCCCATCCCCCGCCGCAAAACCAGTGTCCTCTTCCTCTCTGGGGTCGTTCCCAACGCCATCTCCCCAATGCCTCCCCTTTCTGCATAACCCGCTTTCTTATTTTCTTGACTAGAGCCCGCCGGGGAAAGCAAAGGGAGGGGTGTGTGCGATGGGGCGGGGGTTGGGTAACGGCAGCCCAGCTCAGGGAGGGGCCGCCGGAGGGTTTATGCACGACCCCTAAACAGGCCATACGAGGCTCTAACTCCTCTCTCGCACACACTTCCTCGCTGGCCCGATTACATACCCGTCCATTGCCGAACCGGACAAAGCTTCGCTCACAAGAACCGAGCCACGCAGCCAGCGAGACACACAAGCGGCGAGAAAATGGCGGCCAGAGCCCGACGGAAATTGCCGAAGGAGCCAGAGCGCACGGGGCAGCGCGCGGCAGCGGCAGCGACGGAAAAAGCCGAGCGCGCGGGCGACCGGCTGCTGGCGGCAATCGGTGGGGCGCGGGGACGAGGGGGAGTGGGCGCCGCCGCCGCCGCCGCCTCCGCGCTGCCGCGCGCCTGGGTCCCTCCGCCCTCCGTCCTGTGAGACTTGGCCTGCCGCTGTGAAGCATGGCGTCCTGGGTTCCTTTTGTATGTTCCGCTAGGAAATCCCTATAGCCTAACCTGGGCGGTGTGGGTAGAACACCTTCCCCGGACACCTACACCTGCTGCCCTGGACCTCGAGTAACTGAATCCCGGATTGCAGGCCCGCTCCCAGACAGCTTCCACTTTTCCCCAAAATCCAAATTCCAATTTGGCTTCTTCCCTGGACCTGTGCGGGCAAAGGAAAAAAGCAAGCTTTCCTCCTATGCTATTTTTTATTTTCTGACTCTCTTCATCCCATCAAACGAAAAACTTTACCCCATTAAACAGTACTTTTTTTTGTTTTGTTTTAAAATGAAAACAGTGATTTCTAAAGTAAGTACTTCTCATCGGATGGAAAATAGGTTTTTGCATCCAATTGTAGGAAGTACCTTGCCAAGTGGAGGAACTTTGGTATCTCACCTCAGTTGTTTGAGGTGCACCTGTTGGAAATAAGCACACTAACCTTCGTCAAAAGGACGCAAATTGAAGGCTATGTTCAAGAATTTATGCTAAAAATGCTCCCTAAAGTCAGCATCTGACATTTGGGGGAATGAAAGGAACGGTGAACATGAGATGCCTTATATGCCTTATGGTCTCAATTTAAATTTTAATAGCATATTGGACATTCTCTTTTAATGTGTATTATCAGAGGCTCAACAAAGTAGGCAAAGGCATCTGCTTTTGGAGAATTTGCTCGGTGGATGTGACGACTTGGCTAGCGTCCTTCCTCTTTCCCACTCTTCTCTCGCAATACACACAATCGCACTTCTTAATCCTGGAAATAAAAAGTAATCCCTACATCTCTCCAGTTATTCTCAGTGACCACTCTGGGCTTTCGTAAATCATTTTCAGGTCCAAACATCTTACCCTTTTACTAATTGAAAGTTCACTGTGGTATATGTTTGTTGTTGTTATTTGCCGTCAAGTCGGCCCCGACTCATAGCGACCCGTCCTTGGGTTTCTGAGGCAGTATCACTACCGAAGTAGGATTGCCCAACCTTCCTTCGGAGGAGTGGCTGGTGGATTTGAACCGCCAGCCTTCTGGTTAGCAGTCAAGTGCCTTAGGCATTATGCTACCAGAGCTCTGTTTCTGTATAATTTTAAAATTACATGGAATTTATAAATGGGATGGAATCTTAAAAAGCGTCTTATCCAAATACTTTGTCAGAACTCTTCAAAGCAACCACATATTTAAAAATTCTTTATTCACCTCAGGGATTGGTAATACATTTAAAAAAAAAAAAAAAACAGTTTCTACAATGTCTTTTTTCCTTCCCTTCAACTTAATGATTGCCTGTGATTCATAGAGGACCCATTACCAGTGCTATTAATAATCACTTTTTACATGTTTGTAAGGAGCTCTGGTGGCTAGTGCCTAAGGCATTTGACTGCTGACCAGAAGACCGGCCTGTTCAAACCCACTAGCCACTCTGCAGAAGGAAGACTGGGCAATCTACTTCTATAAAGATTTACTGCCTGGAAACCCAAAGGTCACTATGAGTTGGAATGGACTTGATGGCAGTGAGTTTTTTTGGTTTTCACATATTTGTGGTTTGTACATGTATTGTCACTCAACAATTAAATATGTAAACTCCCAAAGGGCAGGAACTATAGCATAATTCTCTATATTTCCCCCATCTGTTCAATCAGTATTGATTGATTTGTTCTCATTTTATTTTGGCAAAGACAAACTTCTACCAGAGGAAGCCTGTCCTTAGGTGGCACAAGAAATTACAATACCCACAAAAACGTGTTTTTCTTTATTTTTTTGTCCTAATGGAATATAGGGAGCTCTGGTAGCATAGTGCCTAAGGTGCTTGACTGCTAACCAGAAGGCTGGCGGCTCAAACCCACCAGCCACTCCTCGGAAGCAAGATGGGGCAATCTACTTCCGTAGTGATACTGCCTCAGAAACCCAAAGAGGGGTCGCTATGAGTCCGGTCCGACTTGAGGGCACATAACAACAACAACAATGGAATATAAGGTTACAAACATACAACAGTCAGTATGTTTGCTTATTTAAGCACATCACTTTCTAGAAATAATTTAAGATTGTTTTCACATGAAAACACATGAAGTACTAGATGGAATAAGTAAAAAGAAGTGAGGAATACAACAAAAGGACAAAACATGGAGTCAGGAATGAACATTCTTTATACCATACAAGCATGTTAATTACAGCCTGAATTCAAATTTGAGCTTTCTTTTAAGTAGCTCTGTGACGTTGAGCATGCTCATTAACCTCTCCAGGAAAAAGTTTCCTTTACTGTAAAATAGGATTAGAATAGGCCTGCATCCTAGATGGTGTGAGGTCTAAATATTTTAACGCATGTGAAATACCTCCCTAGCCCAATGACTGACTGTACTAACTACTCAACAAAGGGTGCTATAATAATCATTATTTTTGTTATTACTATTTTTATTCACTTGAGAAGGAACTGGCCACAAATTTGGCTCTTGGATTTTTAAAAGCCAACAATATTCATATAAATCTATACAGAAGATTTGTGCAAAGTTTAAGCATGTCACTAAAGCAATTAGATTGGCTGCTATCTAGTGGAATAAATCTAGGAAAATGTCATAGATAAGTTTCTAAAGCCCTTCAAAATCTAAATTTGTATGACTTTATGAGTTAACCATGGGGTAGATTGTAAATCTCAACATTAGCAGATGGCCAACCTTTGTAATATATGACAAGATTATATCAATGTTTATAGATTCGTAACAAAATAAGGCAATAAAAAGGGAAGTGCTTATACAGTATTATTTTCACACTCATATCTTCTTTGAGGATAATGATTTGCTCTATCCCTTCTGAGTGGTAAATTTTTTGACCTTTTACAGAGATTTACACTTAGGTGAACAATAATTAAATCTGAGTTTCAGTGTGTTCTAAGCCAAATGAACTCTAATATTGATGCAATAAAAATAGGAAGTAAGATCTTGTTCATAATTTTCTGCTTTTATTCCTAGTCCCACTTCTCTTTTGCTTATAGCACCAAAAACATTTTCATGTTGCCATTTTCCTCTTATGAGAAGAGGGCATAATAATGGGATGCATTGGATAGTATATTATTTTTCTATGTATTTTTAATAGGTGATCTAAACTGAAAATAACCACAACAAATTCAAAAGTTATAAAACTATATACAAATTGTATAGAAAAAACAAATATGTATAGAAAGTAGTTTAGTGATTGCCTAGAGGGGTCGCTATGAGTCGGGCGGACTCGATGGCAAACAACAACAACAACAACAGGGCTGGGAATGGAAATGGGCAGTTAATATAAATGGGCAAAAAGTTTCTCTTTAAGATGATGGAAATGATTTTAAAATAGATTGTGAGGGTAGTTTTGCAACTCTGTAAATATACTAAAATTCATTGAATTACATGCTTAATGTGGGTTGTTGTTATGTGCCATTGAGTCAACTCGACTCCTAGCAACCCCTCTTTGGGTTTCTGAGGCAGGATCACTACGGAAGTAGATTGCCCAACCTTCCTTCTGAGGAGTGGCTGGTGGGTTTGAACCGTCAGCCTTCTGGTTAGCAGTCAAGTGCCTTAGGCACTACGCCACCAGAGCCCCCTTAATGTGGGTGAAAGTACGTAAATTATATCTCAGTAAAGTTGTTAAAAAGAAAAGGCATATAACTTTGACTCCTCCCAGCTGCTGTGTTTCGTACTCCCAGCTGCTGTGTTTCATACTCCCAAGGCAACTCCTCTTACCAGTTTATTGTAGTTCATATCCAGTCATATATCCTAGTCTATACCCTTCCAGAAATGTTCTAATACATGCATTTATTACACACAATTTTCCTTTATACTCAAAAGTGATGATTGCTGGGCAAACTGTTCTGCAACTTTTTTTTTTTAATTTAAAAAATATATCACAGAGATCTTTCCCTATCAGTATATTTAGAAGTGCCTCATTCTTCGTTTATGCATTGTTAGATGCAGTCAAGTCAGCTCCCACTCACAGAGACCCTATGTACAATAGAATGAAACACTGTCCAGTTGTGCACCATCCTCATAATCCTTGCTATACCGGAGCCCATTGTTGCAGCCACTATGTCAATCCATCTCATTAAGGGCCTTCCCCTTTTTTGCTGACCCTCTGTTTTACCAAGCATGATATCCTTTTCCAGGAATGGTCGCTTCTGACAACATGACCAAAGTAGATGAGGTGAAGTCTGGCCATTCTCCCTTCTAAGGAGCATTCCAGCTGCATTTCTTCCAGGACAGATTTGTTCATTCTTCTGGCAGCCCATGCTATTTTCCATATTCTTCAACAACACCACAATTCAAAACCATCAAGTCTTACTCGGCCTTCTTCTTTTTCTTTTTTAATTTACAAAGCAGATTTGTTTTACATTCAATAGTTCATAAACATTTGATTTCACAGCCCTGATTACCATCCCCAACCATAAAAAAACTCTCCTCCCCTCTCCTGCCTGTGACTACCCCCTTTCTTATCTATGCATTTCTGTCTGTCCATCTTTCCCTCTATGTGAATGCTGTCCCTCTGATGTCTCATGGCTTATTGATCTAAGGGGTGCATCTCCCTAGGGTAGGTGGGTGCATCTCCCTGGGATAGGTGTTCTGCATGTAAGTCTTTCTGCTGTTGGGCTGAGAGCCAATCCAGGGAAGTGAGTTCAAAATGATAACCCAGGGCCATAGTCTCAGGGGTTCCACCAGTCTCTATCCAACCAGTAATTGTGGTCGTTTTTGTGTTTTTGAATTTTGTTCCACATTTTTCCTCCCACTCTAATCAGGATCTCCAATTCTGATCCCTTCTTGAGTGGTTGGCATTGGTAGCTGCACACCATCTTGTTCTTTTGGCTCCAGGATGTGAAGGCTGAGGTCCTCATGGTCCGTCATATCTTTGGACTAATTGTTTCCAGGTGACTTTGATTTTCTTCACTCTTCTTTGCTCCACATGAGAGGAGACTAATACTTGCACTCACAAGCTTTTCAGACCCCAGTCTCTACTCACCAAAGCATGATATAGAACAAGATTTTTATGTAACATAGTGCCTAAAGCACTTGACTGCTAACCAGAAGGCTGGTGGTTCAAACCCGCCAGCCACTCCTCGGAAGGAAGGTTGGGCAATCCTACTTCTGTAGTGATACTGCCTTGGAAACCCAAGGAGGGTTCGCTATGAGTCGGGGCCAACTCAACGGCACATAACAACAACAACAACAACAACATGTTGTGGCAATTAAGCACAATGTCCCCTGAGACTAATGGTTCTGAGCCCGCAGGACCAATGATTCTCTCTCTCAAAGTATTTGGTTATCTCTGAGAAGCTACTCCAACCCTATCCTCTGTAACTTCTGTAATGTATGTGGATAATTTCATAGCACAAGTGCATTTGTAAGATTATCTTTAGCTAAATATATCCTTGGTCTTGGGTATATTCCTGTTCGCCTACTCCCACCTGATCTTCTCACCTGTCTATATATTTACCCATAGCCTAGTGTTTGGTACCAGTGGTAATGCAGTACTGTGCATGTAATAGTATTTGCCTCCGTTGTCTGTATCTTCTGTGCACGTTTCTGTGTCCTCCCTTTCCCCACTGTCACCATGCTGATAACAGACTCTTTCCATACCACCCCTCCCCTCACCCATATCAACATGTAACCCCCAAACAGTCTGAAATTTTCCCTCTCCTTCTCTCCCATCCCCCGTAACTAACAAAGTTAACTTCCTTCCCTTGACTTTTTACAATAATAGACTCATACAATACTTGTCTTTATTGACTTATTTGTCCTGACTGACTTATTTCACTCAGCATATTGTCCTCCAAATTTATCCACGTTGTGGAATGATTCATGTATTCTTCATTATTCTTTAATCTTGCATAGTATTCCATTGTGTGAATGTAGCATAGTTTGGTTGTCCATTCATCTGTTGATGGACATTTAGGCTGTTTCCATCTCTTTGCTACAGTGAATTGTGTCCTATCTCTCACTTCTTTAGGGTACATCCATAGTAATGGAATTGCTGGATCAAATTGTATTTCTATTTTAAGTTTTTTAAGGAAATGCCATACTATTTTCCACAGGGGCAGTAACATTTTGCAGTCCCACCAGCAGAGTATGAGTTCCAGTCTCTCTGCACTCTCGCCAACATTTATTATTTTCTGTCTTGCTGAAATTTGCTATCATTGTTGGGGTGAGATGATAGCTCATTGTTATTTTGCTTTGCATCTCTCTAATAGCTAGTGGTCATGAGCATTACCTCATGTGTTTGTTGGCCACCTGTATATCTTCTTTACTGAAGTGTGTGTTCATGTCCTTTGCCAATTCTTGAATTGGATTGTTTGTCTCTTAGGTGTTGAGGTGTTCCAGTTTCTATAACTTTTGTAGATAAATCACTTGTCAGATATGTCATAGCTAAATATTATTTTTCCCAATCTGTCAGTTCTCTTTTTACCCTTTTGGAGAAGTCTTTCAATGCACACAAGAATTTCATTTTTAAAAGGTCCCACTCATCTAATTTCTCTTCCACTGCTTGTGAATTTGGGGTTATGATTGATGTCTATTTATGCCATAAATTAGGGCCCCTAGATTTGCCACTATTTTATCTTTGATGAACTTTATAGTTCTGGGTTCACATTTAAGACCTGATCCAACTTGAGTTTGTTTTTGTGCATGGGGTGAGGTATGGATCTTGATTCATTTTTCTGCAACTGGATATCCAGTTTTGTCAGCACCATTTGTTAAAGAGGCTATCTCTCCCCCGTTTAATGGGTTTTGGTCCTTTGTCAAAGATCAGCTATTCATAAATGGATAGGTCTGTTTCTGGGTTTTTGATTCTTGTTTAGTCTTTTTTATTTATTGTCCAGCTTTCACATGAATATGAGGGTATTGAATGCACCTTGGCTTGGGTTAGGCGTCCCTTAGTCTTCAAAGAGATATATCATTGTTCTTCAGCACTTTAAAGAGGTCTTCTTCAGCAAGTTTGCCCAATGTAATACATCGTCTGATTTCTCGACTGCTGCTTCCATGGGTGTTGATTGTGGATCCAAATAATATGAAATCTGTGAAAACTTCAATCTTTTCTCCATTTATTGTGATGCTGCTTATTGGTTCAGTTGTGAGGATTTTTGTTTTCTTCGTGTTGAGGTGTTATCCATACTGCAGACTGCATTCTTTAATCTTCTTCAGAAAGTGCTTCAAGCCATCTTCACTTTCAGCAAGCAAGGTTGTGTTGTCTGCATATTGCAGGTTGTTAATGAGTCTTTCTCCAATCCTGATGCTGCATTCTTCTTCATATAGTCTAGCTTCTTGGATTATTTACTCAGCATACAGATTGACTAAGTATGGTGAAAGGATGTAACCTTGATGCACACCCTTCCTGATTTTAAACCATGCAGTATCCCCTTGTTCTGTTCAAATAACAACTTCCTTGTCTATGTATAGGTTCCTCATGTGCACAATTAAGGGTTCAGGAATTCCCATTCTTCTCAAAACTATCCATAATTTGTTATGATCCACACAGTCGAATACTTTTGCATAGTCAATTAAACACAATTCAACATCTTTCTGGTATTCTTTGCTTTCAGCCAAGATCCTTGTGACATCACCAATGATATCTCTTATTCCATATCCTCTTCTGAATCTAGCTTACATTTTTGGAAGTTCCCTGTCAATATACTGCTGCAACCATTTTTGGATTATCTTCACCAAAATTTAACTTGCATGTGATATTAATGATGTTACTCAATAATTTCCACATTCTGTTGGATCATCTTTGTTTGGAATGGACAAAAATTTCCAGTGAGTTGGCCAGGTAGCTGTCTTCCAAATTTCTTGGCAAAGGTGAACAAGTGTCTCCAGTGCAGCATCCGTTTGTTGAAACAACTCAATGGATGTTCCATCAATTCCTGGAGCCTTGTGGGTTTTTTTTTTTTTTTTTTTTTGCGAATTCTTGCACTGCAGCTTTGACTTCTTCCTTCAGTACCATTTGTTCTTGATCACATATACCACCTCCTGAAATGGATGAACATTGACCAATTCTTTTTGTTACAGCAACTCTGTGTATTCCTTCTCTCTTCTTCTGTTGCTTCCTGTATCATTCAATATTTTTCCCACAGAATCTATCAATATTACAACTCAAGGCTTGATTATTTTTCCCTTTGGCTCCTTCAGCTTGAGAAATGCTGTGTGTGTTCTTCCCTTCTGGTTTTCTAACTCCAGGTCTTTGCACATTTCATTATAACAATTGACTTTGTTTCTCAAGCTGCTCTTTAAAATCTTCCTTTCAGTTCTTTTATCTTTTCATTGCTTCCATCTGCTTTAGCTACTCTCTGTTCAAGAGCAAGTTTCAGAGTCTCTTCTGACATCCATTTTGGCCCGTTCTTCCTTTCCTGTCTTTTTTAATGAGCTTTTGCTTTCCTCATGGATGACGTCGTTGATATCATCCCACAATTCCTCTGGTTTTGGTCATTGGTGTTCAATGAGTCAAATCTATTCTTTAGATGGTCTCTAAATTCAGGAGGGATATAATCAAGGTCATATTTTGGCTCTCATGGACTTGTTTTAATTGTCTTCAGCTTCAACTTGAACTTACATATGAGCAGTTGACGGTCTCTATTCCACAATCAGCTCCTGGCCTTGTTTTGGCTGAAGATCTTGAGCTTCTCCATTGCCTCCTTCCACAGATGTAGAGGATCTGATTCCTGTGTATTCTATCTGTGAGGCACATATGTATGTATAGCCACTGTTAATGTTGCTGAGAAAAGTATTTACAATGAATAAGTCATCAGTCTTGCAAAATTCTATCATGTGGTCTCTGGAGTCATTTCTATCACCAAGGTCATATTTTCCAACTGCCAGTGATTTATTCTTTGTTTACAACTTTTGCGTTCCAATCATCTCTAATAATCAGTACATTTTTATTTCATGTTCGGTCAATTTCAGACTGCAGAAGTTGGTAGAGATCTTCAATTTCCTTGTCCTTGGCTTTAGTGGTTGGTGCATAAATTTGAGTAATAGTAGTGTTAACTAGTCTTTCTTTTGTTGTTGTTGTTGTTATGTGCCGTCGAGTCAACCCCGACTCATAGCGACCCCTCCTTGGGTTTCCAAGGCAGTATCACTAGGGAAGTAGGTTTGCCCAACCTTCCTTCCAAGAGTCTTTCTTATAGGTGTATGGATATTATCCTGTTACTGACAGCTTTGTACTTTAGGATAGATCTTGAAACATTTTTTTGTGATAATCAATGCCACATCATTCCTCTTCACTTTGTCATTCCTGGCATAGTAGAGCATATAACTGTCTTATTCAAAATGGCCAAAACCAGTCCGTTTCAGCTCACTAATGTTTAGGATAGGGGCTCTGGTAGCATAGTGCCTAAGGCACTTGACTGCTAACCAGAAGGCTAGCGGTTCAAACCCGCCAGCCACTCCTTGGAAGGAAGATGGGGCGATCTACTTCCGTAGTGATGCTGTCTCAGAAACCCAAGGAGGGGTCGCTATGAGTTGGGTCCGACTCAACGGCACATAACAACAACAACGATGTTTAGGATATCGATCTTTATGTGTTTCATGTTTGACAACTTCTAGTTTTCCTAGATTCATAGTTCATACATTCCACATTCCAATTTCTAATGGATGTTTGCAGCTGTTTCTTCCCATTTTGAGTTGTGTTCCATCAGCAAATGGAGGTCCCAAAAGGTTTACTTCATTAAGTTGACTCTATTTTGAGGATGCATATCTCCCCCACTTGTATTTTGAGTACCTTCTGACCTGAGAGGCTCATCTTCTGACACTATAAGACAATGTCTATTCATAGTGTTTCTGGTAATATATCATATAGTGTTTCACTGTTTTTCATAAGGTTCTCAATGGCCAATTCTTTGAGAAGTGGATGGCGCCTTTTTTCTTCTGAGTCTGTCTTAGTCTGGAAGCTCTGCTGAAAGCTGTCCACCATGGGTGACCCTGCTGGTATTTGAAATACCAGTGGGATAGCCTCCAGTCTCACAGTAGCATATAAGTTACCACAGTATGACAAACTGACAGATGAGTGCTGTGCTTTGTATACGGCTGCACAATATTCCACTGAATAAATAAATCATGATTTATTTAATTAGGTCATACTGAGAGACATTGAAATTGTTTCCAGTCTTGCTATTTACAAACAACTCTGTAATGAATATCCTTGTTTTTAAGTCATATTCTACATATGTGCTGGATAAATACCTATAATTAAAATTTCTGGACAATGTACATTTTTCAATTTAAAAGATGCTGTCAAATTGCTCTCTATGGAGCTTGAGTCTGTGAGAGAAATATTTGTAGTTACTTTTGTAAACAAAGGAGCTCTGGTAGCGTAGTGCCTAAGGCACTTAACTGCTAACCAGAAGGCTGGTGGTTCAAACCCACCAGCCACTCCTCAGAAAGAAGATGGGGCAATCTACTTCCATAGTGATACTGCCTCGGAAACCCAAGGAGGGGTCGCTATGAGTCAGGTCTGACTCGATGGCACATAACAACAACAACAGCAAACTGTAAACAAAAGGCTGATTTGTTTGATATATAAACAGTTCCCACAAATAAAGAAACCAAAGACCAAAACCAAATAGAAAAATGGATAAAAGATAACAGAATATGAACAGACTGATTATGGAAAAGTAAAAACAAATATGCTCAGCCTCACTTATAATAAGAGAAATTCAACTTAATTAAGACTTTACTGGTCAATGTTTCCTCTAGGCAGACACAAACCCATAGGCATAAAGCTTCCTGAGCACTGAAAAAAGAATTCCTTTCCAAACTATCAGTAAAGTGTGAGAATAGAAAAAAATTCAGTGGTATAATTCTCACCTTCCATTACAGGAGACCCTGGTTTGATTCCTGACCAATATACCAAGTATGTAGCCACCATCTTTCTGTCCATGGAAGCTTGCATGTTGTTATTATGCTGAACAGGTTTTAGGGAAAATTCTAAACTAACACTAGGAAGAAAGGCCTGGCAATCTACTTCAAGAAATCAGCCAATGAAAATCCTATGGATCACAATGATCTGATTCCCAACCACTCATGGAGATGGTGCAAAATCTGGCTGCACTTTGTTCTGTTGTGCACAGGGTAGCCATGAGTTGAGAACTGACTCAATGGCAGCTAACAACAATAACAGCATAACCAGAATTACTGGTCAGATAGAGTCTGGTGAGACCCCCAATACTATGATCCTGGGATACATTCTGGGCCTGGAATAAAGCTCACTCCCAAGGGCTGGCTCTCAGCCCAATAGTAAACAAGATGTGCATGCAGACCACTCAACCCAGGGTGACACACCCACGTACTCTATGGAAATGCATCCTTTGGAGCAATTGACCACGGGGCACCAGAGGGGCAACATTCACACAGAGGAAATGCAGGACAAACAGGAGTGCATAACTATGAGGGGCACGGGGGCAGGGGTTACTGGGCAAGGAGGGGAGGAGACTGAGTTAGGGTTGGGAATGGTAAATGGGGAGTGAAACTAAAAAAAAAAAATTAAATAATAATAACAATGACAGCATAGACAGCTGAATATGCATTTTTTTCTTTGGAATCTCCTGAAAGATATATTGCTCAATGATGAGGGAGTGTGTCAGGGAAGAAGATGATATGGGACCTAAAAAAATAGAGATCCAACCTCAAAAAAAAAGGAGAGGGAAATTAAAAAGATTTTGGTGATGGAGTCACAAGACAACAGCTAATTGAGCAGAGCGCCTTAGGTACTTGACTGCTAACCAGAAGGCTGGTGGTTCAAACCCACCAGCCACTCCTCAGAAGGAAGGTTGAGCAATCTACTTCCGTAGTGATACCACCTCGGAAACCCAAGGAGGGGTTGCTATGAGTCAGGTCCGACTCGACGGCGCATACCAACAACAACAACAAGGTTTCTGATAGAGTATGACACCAGAGGTCTCCAGAAAAGATGTCTCCAAGAAAAAACAAAAAGTCATGGAACTGAATATCAAAAATATCTGAATATATTAAACAGATGTACATAGTTCTGTTGGCAAACTTAGAGGAAGAATTAATGGAAAATTTATAAAAATTAACTCCAGGATAAATAAAAGTTTAAACATAATCATATACTGGCTCAGTTGTGAAAATAATGATCACTTTATAATAACCTAAGCACTGAATATTAACAAAATCAAAATTGTGGAACCACTTGGTAGGAGGGTAGAAGAAAAGTATGGATGTGTGCATATGTATGTGTGGTAAGGATATGAAGTCACATCTTTCAAAGTAGGAAGACAGTAGATAATGTAGTTAGGTGATAGCAGAAGAAATAGTAGTATGAGCATATTATTTGAAGCATAATGGAAAATACCAGGAGAATCAGGGAGAACAGTTGAAACTATTTGTTTCCAGGGAGTGGCACTTGGGGATGAGAAAGGGTGAGTCAGTAAACTCTTATTTTGGGTTTTGTTTATTTCATGATATATCTTCTAGTACTACTTACTTTTAAAGCTACGTACATGTATTACTTCTGATTTAAAAAGAAAATTACATTTTTGAGAAAGAAAGCATTAGATGGCAAAAGGCAAAAGACTATCTTAGCACAAACATTGCCTCTTTTGTATTCAGCAATAGTGACTGCTTATTTATATGTTCACTGTAAAAAAGCTCAGCATAGCTGGCTGTCCTTCCTACACTGTGCACATAATAAAGGTTATTCTTGGAAGAGAACACAATAGTTTGAGTGGATCAGCAACTTTTAGAATGACCATGTACGAAGAACTAAGCTACAGGAGAAAATGGGAAAAGTAAAGAAAAATACACAGGAAAGTAAAATATATTTTTAAAAATGATAGGTATAAAGAAAGCAACACCATTTTGCTTTATAATATAAACTATGACATATTATAAAATACTATAAAATCAACACAATCATTTATGTGGATTTATTCAAATTAACATACAAATGGAAACCTAGGACAAGTGATGTACAAATAGAAATACTTTATCATAAATCAACATATAGGTCTTAAACTTATATTTGAAATGAGTAACTGTTCCAAAATAATTATTCTCTTATAACTTCCCAAAGAAAGGAGGCCAAAAAATAAATGTAAATAATCTTTTTTTTTTTTAATCTCTTAAAATTTCTAAAGCTTTCTAAATATTTTGAATATATTTTCTCCTTAACACTGTCAAAGGAAAACTGAGAAAGGAAAGATGAAAATAGTTTGCACTTAATTAAGTCCCTCAATTGTTTTGCAATAAATATCTCTTTTGGAACACTGTCACTTCAGTCTATGACCCTCTAACTCCCTACACTCATTTTCTATTACAGAAATAAAGTATCAGTTTCAGGAGGGGGAAGGGGATATGATTTTATTTTTATTTAATATTTACAATGAAATACACTTGCCAAATTTGTTTACCAATATGATAAATCATTTATATTACAAAAAGTAGAACCAACATTCAAAATGATATTGAAAGGTCTATAACAGGAATATAAATGTGAAGTCTCTCATTTAGGTTGAAAAGTTCAGCAACATAAATACATATAAGAGGATACACGACTTAAAAATAGTCCATGTAAAGAAATCATGAGGCATTGACCTAAAGCAATTACAATTTTAGGCTTTGTTAATGAAATGGAAGAATTCATTTAAGAATATAATCTTATTTTGTTTACTTAGATTTTTCTCACAGAATATATTGAGTTAGAAGAAATATTAAAACAATTATAGTTAGATCAGAATGCTTGTAGAAGACATTACAGTTGGTACCTCAACATTCATTCTATTTGCTGCTTGTGGAACAACCATGCAAGTTTAGTGGATTTGACCCTTATTCCCAACTCCAGGGTTAAGCCAAGCAAGGTAACTATTTATCTCTCTTCTATAGTGATAGCTTCAAGTAATCCAGATTTTAAGCTAATTGAAGCATGATATTCCCTTGACCCCATGGGTTGGTTCAGGGGTGAATAATTAGCATAGAATTTATATTTGATGATGGTATGAATCATTACTTACCTCTTGATAGTCACAAATGGGGAGTATCTGGTAGTGTAGTGCATAAGGCATTTGACTGCTAACCAGAAGGCTGGCGGTTCAAACCCACCAGCCACTCCTCTGAAGGAAGACTGGGCAATCTACTTCCATAGTGATACCACCTCGGAAACCCAAGGAGCATGAGTCAGATGCGACTCGATGGCAGTGAGTGAGTCACAGATGTGGAATCACATAGCTCTTATTGATGCTGGCAGCCACTCTAAAATCACAAAAGGATACAGCCTACAGAGACAGAAACTCTTGCTCTCAACAACCCATTCTTATCATAATCTAAGGAAATCTTTTTAAAATGTAAGTAAGATCATGTCACTCTTCTGCTCAGAACCCCAAAATGGAAACTGATTCCTCACTGAGTAAAAGCCAAAGTCCTTACAAAGGCTAACAACTCCTATGTGATCTGGTCCCCTGTCTTCTCTCTGACCTCATCTCTTATGTCTCTCTTTCATCAATACTACACTGGCCTACTTTTCCATTCCTAGAATGTGCCAGACGTTGTCTCATCTTAGGTCCCTTGCTTAAGCTATTTTTCTACTCTTTCCTCAGATATCCTTAGCCCTGCATTTGTAAGTCAGAGTTCAAGTTTTTCCTTCTCTATGAATGGCACACAGATCATACTATTTAATACTGCCACCTGCTTCCCCTACCCTGACAATCTCAATATTTTGTTTTTGATATATCTCAATACCCAGAACAATGCCTGATATGTATAGTAGATTCTCCCTAAGCATTTTTTGAAGGATGAGTAACTGAGCTGCTGGATCACGTACATTATGAAGACAGATTCTGGATGAGGAATTTATTTTTCAGGCATAGGAAAGCAAACTAATTATTAAAATAGTGAAGGATGAAGGAAAGCAATGAAAAAATGTTTGAAGGAACTAGAGATGTTAAACTAATGAAACCCAGTGAGGATCATGTTAGTTATCTTAAAATAAAGAACTGTCACATAAAAAAAAGGAATTACACATATTATGCTTTGTTCCACAAAGTAGAATGGAGTAAAGTTATAGAAAGGCAAATTCCAGCTCAGCATAAGAACAAACCTCCTAACAAATACTATTTCACAGTGAAATGAGCTGTCTCATACTTTGGTAAGTCTTCCATTATTATGAGGGTTCAAGCAGAGGCTGAGTGCATCTGTTAGATGATAGAAGAGATCACTGCACTGGGTAGAAGACTACACCTGATGATTTTTTTAGTCCTTTTCTACTCTTCTATCTTGTATGAAGTATTTCAAGGTATGTATTCACAGGATATCTGCTTACACCATAAGTAAATCTTCTTTCTCTGTGAGCTATCTCTTTCCCCATTTTTTAAGCCTATTCAGATGGATGTACTTTAAGTAGACATATTTGTACTGTGTAAGCCCGCTCCTTTGGCTGTAATTGATCTGACCAGGAGTGGGCAGCTTATCACAGTGCATGGATCAGATTCTTCCAACTTCTGTAGTCTGAAATTGATCAAACTTGCAATCAAGATACATTGATTATTATTGGTGATTGAAATGCAAAAGTTGGAAACGAAGGGTCACTATATGGAAAATATGGCCTTAGTGATAAAGGTGACACTAGACAACACATGGCAGAATTTTTCCAAGACCAATGACTTATATTCATTGCAAATACCTTTTTCAACAATATAAATGGTAACTATACAAGTAGACCTCACTGGATGGAATATACAGGAATCAAATTGACTACATCTGTGGAGAGACACAATGGAGAAGCTCAATATCATGAGTCAGAAGAAGGCCAGGGCACACTGCAGAACAGACCATGAGTTACTACTATGCAAGAACAAATTGAAGCTGAAGAAAACTAGTGAGAACAAAGTGCAACCTTGAGTAAATTCAACCTCAATTTAGAGATCATTTCAAGAATAGATTGGATGTATTGAACACTAATGACTGAAGATCAGAGGAGTTGTGAGATGACATCAAGGACATCATACATGAAGAAAGCAAAAGGTCATTAAAAATACAGGAAAGGAAGAAAAGACTGAAATGGATGTCAGAAGACACTCTGGAACTTGCTCTAGAACAGAGAGTAGCTAGAATGAATGGAATGAAAAATGATGAAGTAAGAGAGCTGAACAAAAGATTTCGAAAGGCAGCCTAAGAAGACAAAGTAAAGTATTATGAGGAAATGTATAAATATCTGAAGGTAGAAAACTAAAAAGACAGAACACTCTCAGAAAGAACACACTGGACATTTCTCAGGCTGAAAGGACTGAAGAAAAATTCAAGCCTCAAGTTGTAGTATTGAAGGATTCTATGAGAAAAATATTTAACAATGCAGGAAGTATCAAAAGAAGATGGAAGGAATACAAAGTCACTGTACCAAAAAGAATTGATCGATATTCAACCATTTCAGGAGGCAGCATATGATCAAAATCTGACAGTATTGAAGGAAGAAGTCCAAGCTGCTTTGACAGCACTAGGGACAAACAAGCCTCCAGGAATTGAAAGAATGACAATTGAGATGTTTCAACAAATGAATGGAACACTCGTCTATGCCAAGAAATTTGGAAGACAGCTACCAGGTCAATCAACTGGAAGAGATCCTTCTTTGTGCCCCTTCCAAAGAAAGATGATCCAACAGAATGCAGAAATTACTGAACAATTTCATTAATATCACACACAAGTAATATTTTGCTGAAAATAATTACAGAATGGTTGCAGCAATACATCAGCAGGGAACTGCCAAAAATTCAAGCCAGATTCAGAAGAGGATATGGAAAGAGGGATATCTTTACTGATGTCAGATGGATCTTAGGTGAAAGCAGAGAATACCAGGAAGATATTTATCTGTGTTTTATTGACTATGCAAAAGCATTCAACTGTGTGGACCATAAAAAATTATGGATAATGTTGCAAAGAATGAGAATTCCAGAACATTTAATTGTTCATAAGGGAACTGCACATAGACCAAGAGGTAGTTGTTTGAACAGAACAAGGAGATACTGCATAGTTTAAAAACAGAAAAGGTGTGTGTCCGGGTTATATCCTTTTACATACTTATTCAATGTATATGATGTCAAATAATCCAACAAAATGGACATTAACATCCAAAGTATATGAAGAACTATGTACATAAAGGAGAACATGGTATCAGGATTGGAGGAAGACTCATTAACAACTTGTGATACAAAGATTACACAACCTTACTTGATTAAAGCAAAGAGGACTTGAAGCATTTACTGATGAAGATCAAAGACTACAGCTTTCTGTGTGGAATACACTTTAACATAAAGAAAACAATAAACCTCACCACTGGACCAATAAGCAACATCATGAAAAATGGACCAAAGATTGAAGTTGTCAAAGATTTAATTTTCCTTGAATCAACAGTCAGCATCCATGGAAGCAGCAGTCAAGAAATCAGACAACATATTACATCAGGCAAATCTGCTACAAAAGACCTCTTTAAAGTGTTCAAAAGCAAAGATGTTTTGAGGACTAAGGTGTGCCTGACCCAAGCCATGGTCATTTCAATTGCCTCATATACATGTGAAAGCTGGACAAGGAATAAGGAAGACCAAAGAAGAATTGATGCTTTTGAATTATGGGATTGGCAAAGAATATTGAGTATACCATAGACTGCCAAAGAAAGAGTCTGTCTTGGAAGAAGTACAACCAGAATGCTCCTTAGAAGTCAGGATGGTGAGGCTTCAGCTCACATACTTTGGATATGTTCTTAGGAGGTACCTGTCCCTGGTTAGTAAAGTAGGAGGTCAATGACAAAGAGGAAGACCCTTAACAAGATAAATTGACACAGTGGATACCGCACTGGGCTCCAACATAACAATGATTGCTAGAGTGGCACAAGATTGGGTTGTGTTTTGTTCTGTTGTACATAGGGTTACTATGAGTTGGAACCAGCCTGATGGCACTAACAAGAACCACCACCACTACCACTACCATATGAACTGGTCTTACAGAGACGTACTCACCTCTGCACTCTCCCTTTCTCATTGCACTGGCATACAAGCAGTAGTGTGCTGGTAAATGTTTTATAGCCTGTTCTCTGGGGAAAAAGTACTGATTTGTTGTCTTTTCCAATTTGCATGGTGTAGATACTCTTATCATGGCTAATTTCAAACTACAAGCATGGTTAAACATGGGGTTTGGAAGAGATATGCATAACTGGCTCTCCTGAGCTTGTGTCAGCTAGCTCCAGCACACCATTGATACAAGCTACCTTGCTCCATCTACAACACTCCGAGCAGGTCAACTTCAGGCTGTTCTTTCTGTCTTGAATGTTCTTCTCTCTAGCTTTTTTTTTTTCCCACTGGTTTTCTCCCTTTCTTAATTCTAGTCTTGTTCAGAGGGGCTGACTTCAGTAAGTTTAATTTAAAACAACTCCCTATCTCATCACCCTTTATTCCCTTCCTTACTTTATTTTTCTTCTTAGGAGTTGTCTGCCTAACCCAGAAATAGGTCTATCCACCTATGGTCAGCTGATATTTGACAAAGAGCCAAAATCCATTAAATGAGAACAAGATAGTATGTTTAACAAATGGTGCTGGTAAAACTGGATATCTATTTGCAGAAAATGAAACAAGATTCATACCTCACACCATACACAAAAACTAACTCCAGATGGATCAAAGACTTGAATGTGAAACCTAAAACTGTAATATTTATCAAAGAAAAAATAGGGGCAAACTTAGGGACCCTAATTTATGGCATGGACTATCAAGCATAACTCAAAATGCACAAATAACAGAAAATAAACTAAATGATTGGGACCTTCTAAAAATTAAATTTTTATGTGCATCAAAAGACTTCTCCAAAAGAGTAAAAAATATTCGACAACGACATATCTGATGAGGGACTTATCTCTAAAATTTACAGAAATTCCCAACACTTCTACATCTAAAAGACAAATAATCCAATTAAAAAATGGACTGAAGACATGAACAGACACTTCACCAAAGAAGATATTTGGGCAGCCAAAAACACATAAAGAAATGTTCATGATCATTAGCCACTAGAGAGATGCAAATCAAAACAACAATGAGATACCATCTTAACACTATTAGCAAAGTTCAACCAGACAGAAAATAACAAATGCTGGCAAGGATGTGGAGAGATTGGGACTCTCATACACTGCTGGTGGGACTGTAAAATTATACAACCACTGTGGAAATTGGTATGGTAATTCCTTAAAAAGTTGGAAATAGAAATACCATTTGATCCAGCAATCCCATTACTAGGTATGTATCCTAAAGAAGTGAGAGCTAGTACACAAGTAGATATATGCATACTCAATGGAATACTATTCAATGCTAACAAATAACGTAAAACCCACAAAACATTGTGTATGATGTGGATGAACTTGGAGGACATTATGCTGAGTGAAATAAGTCAATCACCGAAGGACAAACATTGTATTAGTCTACTATTGAAAAAGTCAAGGAAAGGTTTATACATGGAGGGAAACATTCTTTTTTGGCTACCAGGGATAGGAGGGGAAGGGAAGGAAAATTGCTAGATAGGTAAGAGACAAGTATTAATCTGGGTGAAGCAAAAGGCAATATACCAAATCAAGGGGCCAACACAATAACATTGAGGAAAAGGAAGACACATAGAGGTGCACAAGAGATACCCAAACCAAAAAAACAAACTCACTGAGGTCGAGTCAGTTTCGACTCATAGTGACCCTTCTTGGGTTTTAAAGGCGGTACCTCTATGGCAGTAGATTGCCCAGTCTTCCTTCTGAGGAGTGGCTGGTGGGTTTGAACCTCCAGCCATCTGGTTAGCAGTCAAATGCTTTAGACACTACACCATCAGAGCTCCCACAAAAGGTACAGACAACAAAAATAAACACTTTCACATTAAAAAAAAAAAATTGTCTTCCTAACTGACTTACTGTTAAAGGTGAAGAAGAATTTGGAAATAGATACTAGTGATGGTTGTACAACATTGTGAACGTAATTTATTTCATTGAATTGGGCACATAAAAATGATTGATATGGCAAATGTTTTGTTATATATATATATTTTATGACAATAAAAAAGAATTATCTGTTTTAATACTATATGCCTGTACTGTTAGAATGCTCCTTGGAAGCGAGAACAGCCAGACTGCGTCTTGCCTACTTTGGTCATGTTGTCAGAAGGGACCATTCCCTGGAGAAGGATATCATGCTTGATAAAGTAGGGGGTCAGCAAGGAAGGGGAAAACCCTCAACGATACGAATTGACACAGAGGCTGCAACGATGGACTCAGGCATAGCAAGAATTGTGAGGCTAGTGCGGGACTTAGTGGTGTTTCATTCTGTTGTACACGGGGTTGCTATGAGTCGGAGCTGACTGCAAGTCACCTAATGATACTGTTAGTTGATTATTATCTCACCTCTAAAAATGTAAGCTACATGTGAGCAGTGACTCTGCAATTTTTGTTTCTTTGCTGCACTTTCAGCACTAGAAAAATGCCTGGCACAAAGTAAACAGAAAACAATTGTGGGATAAATTAATGAGTAGACTGTTAAATCAGGTAGTGATCATTTCTGATATCCTTAGTATTTAGCACAGTGCCCCACCCAAACTTGTCTCTGAATAAGAATGTCTGAATATATGAAATAAATAACTAGATTATACAAGACAAGTAAGCAGAAGTGGAGTGTTGGAAGAAAGTTCACTTAGGAACATAATTTTTAGTGAATCTCATTTTATAGTTTGGACGATTGTAATATAGAAAAAAATAAATTGCGTTTACCTTAAGATCTAATGTTCTGCATTTATAGAAGGCTAGTAGATGAATTCAGAAATGAAAATTTGGATTGAAACTAGTATGATATAATGGGAAGAGCAGAGGACTAGTAGTTTAAGAGACTGCTCTTTTCCTCCACTGCCAAAACTAAATATATCACTTAGCTTCTTTTCACTAAAGGAAATGGCATGAAATGACATACCTAGGAGGTGTACAAATTTAGTTCCAGCAAATAATCTTATTTAAGAATATAGATTCTTAAATCATTTTTACATTAACTGAAATATCCAACTCAAACAAAAGGAAGTTTTCACTCCCCGAGTTATCATTCATGTTGCTGTTAATGAGCCAAAATTATTTTAACCAGTCCAAATAAACAAGAAATATATATGCTTACATAAAACAGAAAACAAGGACCCAAATCCATTGTTATTGAGTCAATTCTGACCCATGCTGACCCCATGTGTTACAGAGTAGAACTGCTTCATAGGTTTTTCTTGGGTGTTATTTTTATGGGATCAGATTGCTAGGTCCTTCTCTCGCCAAACCATGCGGTGGGCCTTTAAATTAGCAGCTGTTTGCAAACCATATTTGCCAACAGGGACCTTCATACATATGAAGTGCATTAAAAGGGAAGATTATAGTATTAAATAGTGTAGACAAATAAATATTTATGAGGAAATAAATATTTATGGAATGAACAAACATATATAAATATTTGTTGAATGAATGAAATTAATGTATCTTCTATTCCACTTGGCAGTTCTTATATCTATATGGATGTATATAAATATATAGGTCCCTGGGTGGTGTAAATGGTCTGTGCTCTACTTCAAACCTAATGGTTGATGGTTTAAATCCATCCAGTGGCACCACAGGAGAAAAGCCTAGCAATCTGCTTCCATTAAGATTACACCAAAGTTATAAAATGTGCATAAAAATTGTTGAATGGAAAACCAATTTGTTTTGTAAATCACCCAAACCAAAATTTTAAATAAACAAGAAAAATGATTACACCCAAGGAGCTCTGGTAGCATAGTGCCTAAGGCACTTGACTGCTAACCAGAAGGCTGGCGGTTCAAATCCACCAGCCACTCCTAGGAAGGAAGGTTGGGCAATCCTACTTCCGTAGTGATACTGCCTCGAAAACCCAAGGAGGGGTCGCTATGAGTCCGGGCCGACTGGACGGCAAATACCAACAACAACAACAATTAAAATCCTACAGAGTAGTTCTACTCTATAACACATGGCATCACCATAAGTCAAAACTGACTCAGTAGCAGTGGGTTTTGGGGTTTTTATGTTTGTTTTGTTTTTAAATATGAAGATACATAGATACCTAGATCTGAACCGTCAGCCTTCTGGTTAGCAATAAAATGCCTTAGTCACTACACCACCAGAGCTCCCTTAGATAGATATAGATAGATATAGACATAGATCTTTGTCTATATCTATATGTGTTTGTATGTATAGAGATGTTTATATATAAAATAGCTATAGCTGACCTTCCAACTAGGATAGGAGATATATTCATTCAAAAAATATATTTAAATCATATTTGTTCATTTAATAGATATTTATTTACTCATAAATATTTATTTCACTACCTTGTTTAATAGTGTAGCCAACAAGGGCTTTCATAAGCTCATTCTATCCTCTTCACCCTACTTTTATTTTTTTATTACACCTTCTAATATGACACATAATTTCCTTAGTTGTTATGCCTGTTGTTTAACTTTTATCCTCTCTCAACTCCACACCCACCCCAAGCATTCAATGTAAACTTCACAAGGAAAGAGTTTATTTTGTTTACCAATATATACCAAACACTTAGAACAGTACCTGGCACATAGAAGGTGCAAAATGAAAGTGTGTTAAATGAACGAGTTTTACATTTTCCATGCTTCAGACATAATCCCAGAGACTAGGAATACAGCAGAGAAGAAAGGTCTTCTTCTCTCAAGGAATTTATCTCCCAAAAGTGAAGACCAAAAAAAAAAAAAAAAAGATTATATATATAATTTTTTACTCACACACTTTAATTTTCTATATACACATTGTCTTAGAGTTCTTTAGAGAAACAGAACAAGTGACATACTGAAATGTTTGTATGTATGTATGTATCTATCTATACATACATATATTAGAGAGAGAGGGGAAAAGAGATTGATTTTATGGAATTCTCTCATGTGATTGTGGAGGTGAGCAAGTCCAAACTCTATAGATCAAGTGATAGGAACAGTGAGGAAGTTCTCGCAGAATGTCTATTTATAGTCTGGAGGCAAAACATACCCTAGGGAAAATTCTTTTTTGCTCTTAAGGTCTTCAACTGTTTGAATTATGGAGGGTAATCTGGTTTACTTAAGACCGACTGATTTAATCATATGTTATTATTTAAAGAATCCTTGGGTGGTGTAAACAGAATGCAATGTGCTGCTAATGGAAAGGTTAGGGGTTTGAGTCCATCCAGAGGTGTCTCAAAAGAAGGCTTGGTGATTTTCTACTCTGGAATATGGGGCCTCTGTGATTCGGAATTGACCCTATAGTAACTGGTGACTACTTCACAATACAGTCTAGCCTAGTGTTTAGCTAAACAACTGAGCACCATAGCCTAGCCATATTGACCCATGCACACATGCATATGTATGCACGCATACACAGACACAGACACACACACACACACACACTATATATATATATATATATATATATATATATATCCAGAAGATAATAATAATTGCTACATAGAAAAATAGCAAGACAGGGTAGAAGGAGTAATAAGGTCTGGATTGAGCGGATGTCCTTTTTGATAAAGTGGAGAGATTTAATTTGATAAAGGAGAGATTTAAAGGAAGATAGAGAAAACAGTATGAGATCGTTGTTGTTACGTGCCATCTAGTCAGACCCGACTCATAGTGACTGACTCCTCCTTGGGTTTCCGAGGCAGTATCACTATAGAAATAGATTGCCCAACCTTCCTTCCTAGGAAGGGTTTGAACCCCCAGCCTTCTGGTTAGTAGTCAAATGCCTTAGGCACTATGCTACCAGAGCTCCAAGCTGGTAAAGATATGGAAATAATGAAGTATGTGGATGTTCAAAGGAGCCCTGGTGGCACAATAGTTAAGCACTCAGTTGCTATCCCATAGGTTGAGAGTTCAAACCCACCATCTGCTCCTTGGGAGAAAGATGAGGCAGTCAACTTCTGTGAAGATTTATAGCCTTTGAAACCCTATGGGGCAGTTCTACTTTGTCTTGCAAGGTTTATTTTGAGTCAGAATCAACCTGATGACAGTGGATTTGAAGTTTTGTCTTTAGCAGATGTTTAGAATTTTTGAAAATTAAATTTAGTTATTTAACAAACTTTTTTTTTTTAATTTACCATGTCTCAGGAGCTGTATGAGAGAAAAAAAAAAAAGAAGCAGCAGCAGCAATTGTCTTTAACCTCAAGTAATTCAGCTTCTAATGGGGGGGAACTAGTGAGCACTATTTGACATAAAAGTAGTATAAGAAGGAGAAGCACAAAAGAGAGTCTCGGTGCTACTTTTTGGAATGTGAGTTGGGAAAAGTGTGTGGGGGGTACATGATCAGTTTTGAAAGTCGCTGTGGCTTGAATTGTCTTGAAGAACAAGCCAGGTTGCCAGTGCATCAAAGATAGAAGGGGTTTATAGATAGAGTATATTTCACATGCAAAGATAGGGAGTCGGAAGAGAGAATGAAGTATTTGGAACCTGCAGATAGAAAGACACTGTGTTGAGAATTTTAATGTAAAATATGGAGAGTGAAGAAGGAAGAGCCAGAAAACTGGTAATCTGAAATGTCTCTATATGCCATGCTTAAGAATTTGAACCTTATCCTAAAGGTAATGTAGTAAGAACTTGTTTTAAGATTTCAGCAGCAGAAGGACATGAGCCACTATGAGACATTTAGATAGAGATTCAGCATAGACATTTGGGACTATAATATTTTTGAGGTTACAAGACTACTTTATAAAACTGTTACCTATTTGCAACTCTTGATATCTCAGAAGAGGGTGAATACAATTAATGTATTATTTCTCTTTAATATTGACTGGTGTTATAGCCTGAATTGTGTCCACCCAAAATATGTCTTGGAATACTAACCCCCCATACTTGGGGTTATAAATAAATTGCCATATAAATATAACCCATTTATATAAAAATATCCCATTTGGGAATAAAGTTTTCTTTGATATGCTAATGAAGCCATTGTAGTCTAATGACTACTTAGATATTGAAAGAATGGATTAGACAGAGAGAGCAGCAAGCACAAATAGGGGAAAAATAGATGCTACACAGAGATCTCTAAGGTACTGTGGAATGCTGGGCTTACAGAAGCTGACAGAAAGATTTTCCTCCAGGGAAAATAAAGAAAAATCTTTTCCGTACAGCCGGTGCCCTCATTCAGACTTCTAGCCTCCTAAACTGTGAGAAAATAAATTTTTGTTCTTTAAAACCACCCACTTGTGGTATTTCTGTTATGGCAGCAGTAGGGAAGTAAGACAAATGGCTTAAAGAATGTATAAGTTCAAAGACATTTATGAAAGTCACAGGTGGCCAGAGGCAGTTTATATTTGACTGGTAATCCAAACATCAGTGGTTCAAATCCACTTAAGTGGTACCATGCAAGAACCAGGCCTGGCAATCAGCTTCCATAAAGGTTACAGCTAAGTCTACTCAGTACATAGCCAATGGAGACTCTCCAAATGAACACATAAGCAAATTCCTCAAAGACGTTTATGATACTTGCACTTTAAGGACACTTACTATGACCTGAAAACTATTTATGTTAATGTTAATAGTGTGTAAATAACTTCACCTTGGTTGGTTCAATGGATTGGTACTTTTTTTTTCAATTAAAAAGAAGCACAGTTAATTTATATCTTATCAAAAGCTATCCCTTTCTCATTTCCATAAATACAAAGGGGTCTGTTGTTTTATTTGTCAGCAACAAAAAAATATTGTCCAAATGGAGACATACCATAAAACCAAACCCACTGCCATGAAGTCGATTTTGACTCATAGTGACCTCCACTGGGTTTCCAAGGTGGTAAATTTTTATGGAAGTAGATTGCTCTGTCTTCCTTCCAATGAGTGACTGATGGGTTTGAACCACTAACCTTCTGTTTAGCAGTCAAATCCTTTAGGCACTGCTTCAGCAGAGCACATTGATTGGACACATAACTAGAGCTAAATAGCAGATGCCAATCAGGCCATCTTGATGTAATATATATTTAAGAATGCAAATTAACCAATTATGGTATGTTTTAAGATAAAGTTTTAATAATTTACAAAATATATTTTTGGGCCTTCTTTTACTCATATTAGGTATATGTACATGTCCTTTTCTATATGCTTCTAAAAAAAAAAAGAAAATTTAACAGCTACAATAAAATCTTCTTTTAAATTGCCACAATATTCAGAGTTTATGATAATTTACAATTTCTGAGGTTGAACTGGACTTGAATGAAGTTTATGTGTGCCTAAATGAGTCTTTGTTTATTGACAGTGCAATTGCATAGGAGAAAGTGTAAGCAGAATATTTAAAATGATGTAGACTATAAACTGTTTTTAAGCACCTTCAACACCTTCAAGTACTTCAGAAGTAGTTAATTTACATACAAACAATTGATATGCTAATTTGATTAATTTATGAATATTTATTATCTATTCATTAAATCAGTACATTAAGAACTTCTATTAGTCAACATAGTGGAATCTGTAAGAGTTTGAGTTGCTTGGACTTGATAGCTGTATCAGTAAGGCAAAAATATGAACTACTTTCTGTCTCTCAGTGTCAAATTAATTTGGACGTTTTTCCCTTCCCTCCTCAATGACAATCTCAACTTGTTTGATACTTTTTCCTTAAGAACCCAGCACCATTATGTCTGCTGATAATATTCAAATACAGAAGCCATAAGAATATTTTTTGAAGACATAGTTACCAACAAAACATACTTTCCAATTCTCCAGTTCCCAATGTAATCCAAAACCAAAAGAATATTAAACTTTGTTCAATGGTTTTCCAATCATGAGGACTTGGAAACTTGGCATTGGAACAAATGTGAAGCCCTTGTTTGAGGCATCCTAAACACAGTGGAGCTTCCAGATTAAGAACTTGGAAGAAGGAAGAGGCTATCTACTTCTCAAAGAATTGGCCATTGAAAACCTTATGAATAGCAGTGAAACACTGTCTGATATATTACTGGAAAACTTTATGAATAGCCCTAAAACATTGTCCAATAGAGTGCCAGAAGATGAGCCCATCAGTTCAGAAGGCACTCAAAATGCGACTGAGGAAGAGCTGACTCTCAGATAACTTTAATGATACAGATGGAGCAAAGCTTTTGGGACATTCATTGGCTGATGTGGCACAACTCAAAATAAGTAGGAACTGCTGCAAATATCTATTAGTAATCAGAACATGGAGTGTATGAAGTATGAAACTGGAAGTTGTCAAAAATGAACTGAAATGCATAAAGATCGATATCCTAGGCATTAGTGAGCTGATAGGATAATATCCATATATCTACAAGGATGATCAGTTAATACTACTAGTATTCAAATCTATGCACCAACCACCAAAGCCAAAGATGAGGAAATTGAAGATTTCTAACAACTTATGCAGTGGGAAATTGACCAAACAGACAATTATGATGTGTTGATTATCACTGGTGACTGGCATGCAAAAGTTGGAAACAAAGAAAAGTCATTGGTAGTTGGAAAATATGGCCTTGGTCATAGAAATAATTCTGGAAATCGCATGATAAAGTTTTGCAAGACCAACAACTTATTCATTGCAAAGACATTTTTTTCAATGACATAAACGATGGCTACACACATGGACTTCACTGGATGGAATACACAGGAATCAGAGTGACTGCATCTGTGGCAAGAGGTGATAGAGAAGTTCTATATCTTCAACCAAAACAAGGCTAGGACCTGATTGTGGAACACAGTCAACTACTCATATGCAAGTTCAAATTGAAGTTGAAGGCAATTTAACCAAGTCCATGAGAGCCAAAATATGACCTTGATAATATCCCTCCTGAATTTAGAGACCATTTAAAGAACATATTTGATGCATTGAACACCAATGACTGAAAACCAGAGGAATTGTGGGATGACATCAAGAACATTATCCATGAAGAAAGTAAGAGGTCATTAAAAAGACAAGAAAGAAAGAAATGTCCAAAATGGATGTCAGAAGAGACTCTGAAACTTGCCCTTGAGCAGAGAGTAGCTAAAGCAAATGAAAGAAATAACAAGATAAAAGAGCTAAAGAGAAGATTTCAAAGAGCAGCTCGAGAAGACAAAGCCAATTATTATAATGAAATGTGAAAGACATGGAGTTAGGAAACCAAAAGAGAAGAACACGCTCAACATTCTCAAGCTGAAAGAACTGAAGAAAAATTTAAGTCTTGAGTTGCAATATTGAAAGATTCTATGGGCAAAATATTGAATGATGCAGGAAGCATCAAAAGAAGATGGAAGGAATAAACAGAGTCACTGTAATAAAAAAAATTGGTCAATGTTCATCCATTTCAGGAGGTGGCATATGATCAAGAAGCAATGGTATTGAAGGAAGAACTTGAGGCTGCACTGAAAGAATTGGCAAAGAACAAGGCTCCAGGTATTGATGGAATGCCCAATGAGATGTTTCAACAAACAGATGCTGCACTGTAGGCACTCACGCCGTTATGCCAAGAGATCTGGAAGACAGCTACCTGGCCAACTGACTGGAAGAGATCTGTATTTGTACCCATTCCAAAGAAAGGCGATCCCACAGAGTGTGGAAATTATTGAACAATATCATTAATGTCACAGAGTAAAATCTAATTGAAGATAATTCAAAAATGGTTGCAGCAGTATATTGACAAAGAGCTTCCAGAATTGCAAGCTGGATTCAGAAGAGGACGTGGAATGAGGGATATCACTGGTGATGTCAGATGTATCTTGGCTCAAAGCAAAGAATACCAGAAAGATGCTTACTTGTGTTTTATTGACTATGCAAAAACATTAGATTGCGTGGATCATAACAAATTATGGATAACATTGAGAAGAATGAGAATTCCAGAACACTTGATTGTACTCATGAGGAACATATACATAGATTAAGAGGCTGTGATTCAAACAGAACAAGGGGGATACTGCATGGTTTAAAATCAGGAAGGGAGTGTGTCAGGGTTGTGTCCTTTCACCTTACTTATTCAATTTTTATGCTGAGCAAATAATCAGAGAACCTGGATTTTATGAAGAAGAACATGGCATCAGGATTAGAGGAAGACTCATTAACAACTTGTGATACACAGATGACACAACTTGGTTTGCTCAAAATGAGGATGATTGAAGCACTTACCAATGAAGATTAAAGACTTCAGTCTGCAGTGTGGATTACACTTCGATATGAAGAAAACAAAAATTCTCACAACTGGTCCAATAAACAGCTTCACAATGGATGGAGAAAAGATTGAAGTTGTCAAAGAATTCATATTACTAGGTTCTATAATCAAGACCAATGGAAGCAGCAGTCAAGACATCAGACAACATATTGCATTGGGCAAATCTGCTGCAAAAGACCTCTTTCGAGTGATGAAGAGCAAAGATGTCTCCTTGAAGACTAAGGTGCATCTAACCCAAACCATGGTATTTTCAGTCACCTCCTATGCATGTGAGAGTTGCACAATGAGTAAGGAAGACCGAAGAAGTGTTGATGTTTTTGAGTTGTGGTTTGGAGAAGAACGCTAAGAGTACCATGGACCGTTAAAAGGACTAATAAATCTGTCCTGGAAGAAGTGAAGCTGGAACGTTCCTTGGGAGCAAGAATGGCCAGACTTCATTTCACCTACTTTGGTCATGTTGTCAGGAGGAACCATTCCCTGGGGAAGAATATTATGGTCGGTAAAATGGAGGGTCAATGAAGAAGGGGAAACCCTCAATGAAATGGATTGACACAGTGGCTGCAATGACGGGCTCAGGTATAACAAGGATCATGAGGCTGGCACAGGACTGGGCAGTGTTGGTTCTGCTGTGCATAGGGTCGCTGTGAGTTAGAGGTGACTCGATGGTACCTAACAACAACAACAACAAACACAAGTTTAGACTGATTATGGGAATACAGCATTAGCCATGATAGTGATCATCCTTACAAGTTTTTTCTAAACAATGTCCTATACAGGGTAGAGAAGATGTAAGAGTCAGTAATTACCTTTGGGAAAAGCCTATGGCTTTTGATACCAGGTTGTTATAAAGGTAGTTTTACTTGTAGCTCAATCACAGAAGTTTAAAATAGTAACTGAGTACACTTGTTTCTGGCTATCTAGACTCAGAATATTTTCATGTGCTATCATAGTACTCTGATATTTGAAAATGTCATGCCCTTGTTATATGAAAATGACAGTACTGAGTTGTGCTTCCAGTTGTTTATTTAAAGACAATGAAAGGTCAGAGAGAGATCCAGACATTTTATCTCTTCAATTCCTCTTATGAAAGGTAGCATGTACCTGTGAGAGTGATGCCTCATCTATCAGATGCTTCCTATGCACAAAGTATATACCATGCAGGCTGGAGATAAAAAGAAGAAACAATACGAATCCTGTTGTGGAGAAGCCATTGTTGTTGTTGTTCAGTGCTGTTGAATTGGTTCTGTTTCATAAAAACCCTATGGACAAGAGAAAGAAACACTGCCAGTCCTGCGCCATCCTCACAATCATTGCCATACCTGAGCCCAATGTTGCAGCCACTGTGTCAATTCAATGTTGAAAGTCTTCCTCTTTTTCACCACTCTCTACTTTACCAAACATGATATCCTCCTCCAGGGATTGGTCCCTTCTGACAATATGACCAGAGTAGGAGAGAGGAAGTTTGGCTATTCTCACTTCTAAGGAGCATTCTGGCTGTACTTCCTCCAAGACAGATTTGTTCATTCCTCTAGCAGTCCAAGGCACATCAGTATTCTTCATCAACTCTTCTGCAGTCTTCTTTATTCATTGTCCATCTCTTACATGCATACAAGGTTAACGAAAATACCATGACTTGAGTCAGGCCCACCTTAGTCTTCAAAGTGATGTATTTACTTTTTAAGACTTTTAAGAGGTCTTTTGCAACAGATTTTTCCAATACAATGTTTGATTTCTTGACAGCTGCTTCCATGGGTGTTCATTGCGGATCCAAGTAAGATGAAATCCTAGACAATTTCAATTTTTTCTCCATTTATCATGATGTTAATTATTGGTCCACTTGTGAAGATTTTAATTTTTTTTATGTTCTTACTATCTTCATTAGTAAGTGCTGCAAGTCCTCTTCACTTTCAGGAAGCAAGGTTGTGTCATCCGCATATCACAGGTTGCTAATCGATCTTCTACAATCCTGTTGCTATGTTCCTCTAGACATAGTCAGTATTTGATTATTTTTCAGCATACAGATTGAATAAATATGGTGAAAGATACAACCTTGATGCACAGCTTTCCTGACTTTAAATCATGCAGCATCTCCTTGTTCCGTTCAAATGATTGCCTGTTGGTTTATGAATTGTTGTTGTTGTTATGTGCTGTCGAGTCGGACCCAACTCATAGTGACGCCTCCTTGGATTTCTGAGGCTGTATCACTATGGAAGTGGATAGCCCAATCTTCCTTCTGAGGAATGGCTGGTGGGTTTGAACCACCAGCCTTCTGGTTAGCAGTCAAATGCCTTAGGCCCTGTGCTACCAGAGCTTTATGAATAGGTTCCTCATAAGCACAAATATGTGTTCTGGAATTCCCACTCTTTGCAATGTTTTGGGTTATAATTTCTCACGACCAACAGTCAAATGCCTTTGCATAGTCAATAAAGCACAGGTAAACATCTTTCTGGAATTCTTTGCTTTCAGCCAAGAGTCATCTGACATCGCAATGATATCTGTCATTCCATATCCTAGTCTGAATCCAGCTGGGATTTCTGGTAGTTTGAGAAGCCATAGTGTGGAATTTTCTGCCATTGAAAATAAACTTGGCTGAAATTACTAATTTCACAACACGTGAAAATCCACTTCTGAGAACTTACATTCACATATTCCACTCTGCCTAATTACTTTAATCTGTGTATTCTTTGTCTGTTCATCTTTGCATTAACCAGTACATAAAATTTAACCCTTCACTAGTTTATACAATAAATCTCTTTCCACCATGTATTTCTGTGGTCATCCCCCAAATTTGGGGGTGGCAGTTAAAAGTTATGTCCTGCAGAACACTCAGTTTTACACTCTCTTGTCTTTCTTCTCATTCCTTCCTGTCTTTACTCTTCTTTTGCTCTGTTGGAGCAAAACATTTTCTTTTCTCTCTTTCATTCATATCATTTTAGTGAGTGTTATTTGTTGCTTGGACATGCCTTTAGAGCCTCACCCTCAATCCCAAAATATAACTCTTCTAATGATACTTCACGAGGAAGATGGGGCAATTTACTTCTGTAGTGATACTGCCTCAGAAACCAAGGAGGAGTCGCTATGAGTCGGGTCTGACTCGATGGCACATAACAACTACAACAACAAATGATACTTATTATATTGCTCACCATAAGAGGAGATTTTATTAACACAATTTCCTCTACCTTACTACAGGATTATCAGGGCAGAAAATTTTTAAATATAGGTTTTGATCATCTAAAGAAAGGTCTTAACTGCCAGACAGAAATTCTTAATACCTGTCCTCCCAACTGTGTTAGTTATTGAGTGCTACTATAATAGATATACCACAAGTTGATGGCTTTAGCAAACAAGTGTATACTATCACAGTTTAGGAAGCTAGAAGTCTGAATTCAGCATGCCAGTTCTAGTGGCTTTCTCTTTCTGTTGGCTTGAGTGGAAAGTCCTTGTCATCAATCTTCTCTTGGGTCTAGGAGGTTCTCAGTGCAGGGACCCTTTCTCCAAAAGACATGCTCCACTCCTGGCTCTTTTGTCTTAGTGATAAGAAGCCTCTCTCTCTGCTCACTTCTCTCTCCTTTTATCTCTTGTAAAATCAAAGGTGATGCAGGCCATACCTCAGGGAAACTCCTCTTACATTGAATCAAGGCTGTATCCTGAGTAAAAGCATTCCATCTCACTCTAATTCCCTTACAATTGTTTGGCTAATTATATCAGATCACTTGGTGGAGAATGATTACATAATTCCCAAACCACTGAGAATCATGGCCCAGTCAAATTGACACATAATTTTGGGGGACACAATTCAATCTATGACACCAACTTAGCACAATAAAATCCTACTCATGGCTTCAATTTGTCAGCTTCTCCTTCTTACAACTGAGTAGTTGAGGGTGCTAGTGAAAAATTTCCGAATCTTTTAGACTACTGCTCATTCAATGTCATATTTTCAAACCTCACTTAGATCCTTAGCTTATCCCACTTATCCTTTAATTTGTACTTATCCTTCTTTCCTATATCCCTCAGCTACAACTCTAAATCTGTGCCAGTCTTGTTAAAATTGCTACTCATTCTTAGCAGATCACCTACATATAGAAAACTGAGGCCATAATGCATATTCTTCTTAACTTGTAGATCTCTTACTTATGGAATAATTTATGTAAAGCACTCATTTTACCCCTTTCCTTTACTCTGGAAGATGAAGGGTAATTCTTCCAACTCAAAATCAATATATTTCCTTATGTTCCTGATATTGTACTATGCAGATCCTTGATTCATTCACTTATTTCCCCCTTTTATCATTGATCTTTCTCTCTTTATTGGCCTTTTTGTCACCTATAAACAACACACAAAACACACACATGAACAAATAAAATTCCTCCCTTGACATTATAAACTGTATGCTAGTCTATGTGGCCCTTTTATGCGAATTAGTAAAGGCACACTGTCATGAATTGAATTGTGTTCCCCCAAAATGTGTTGTAACTTGCTTGGGCCATGATCTCAGTGGTTTGGCGGTTATGCAGTGATGTAATCATCCCCCATGATGTTGTCAGATATGATCAACCAATCACATGTAAGGGAATTAAAGTGGTATGGAGCACTATTACTCAGGACACCACTATAATCCGATATAAGGGAAGTTTCCCTGGGATGCAGCCTGTATCACATTTGGTCTTACAAGGGATGAACGGAGAGAGAAGCAGAGAAGCAAGGACCTCATTACCATCAAGAAAGAAGAGCCAGGAGTAGAATGTGTCCTTTAGACCCAGAGTCCCTGCACTGAGAAACTCATAGGCCCAGAGGAAGATGGACACAAAGACCCATGGAGATCTGTAAGGGACACAAGGCTCAAAGATGTTGAAAGGAGTCAAAGACCTTCCTCCAGAGCCAGTGGAGAGAGAAGGCCTACCCTTTGAGTCAGCACCCTGAATTTCGACAGCTAGTCTCCAAAACTGTAATAGAATAACTTTCTGTCTGTTAAAACTTCTCCACTTGTGATATTTCTGCTATAGCCACACTAGATAACTAAGACACATCTTTTCCTCAAAACATTTTCTAATCTGTTGGGAAATTGTCATAATATACTAGATGTATTAAAGTAAGACACTTTGATGCTATCTACCACATTGTCACAGTGAGTACACAAACTTTTGATGTTTAGGATGTAAATGACCTCACCTTACCAGGTCCCTATGCATAGACTGGGAGCTCTGGTGGCGTAGTGCCTAAGGCACTTGACTGCTAACCAGAAGGCTGGTGGTTCAAACCCACCAGCCACTCTTTGGAAGGAAGATTGGGCAATCTACTTCCATAGTGATACTGCCTTGGAAACCCAAGGAAGGGTTGCTATGAGTCATATCCGACTCCATGGCAGTGGTTGCATTGTGTTTATGCATAGACCAGCCTGCACAATTGTATGTGGCCCACCATGTACCTCAAATCTCTCTCTTCTTTTTTCCTACAAACTTACCTTCTTTCACATTTTATGGTAAGTTCTCCACCCTCCCCTCCCCCCCATCTCAGTTTATTTATCTATCTATTCAAATCTGATTCTAGCAACCACTTCTTCATGGTATTTGTGCTTGGGAATTCACCAACTCACTAATATTCATGTGCCTATTTTCAAACTATCAGCTATTCCTTAATGACATTATAATTCTCCCCTTTTCAAAATCTTCTTCACATAGTTTCCATGACATTGCAATGTCCTGGTTATTCCTGTTTTTTTTTTTTTTTTTTTTTTTTCCACCCAACCATTCCTTCTCTTTTGTTTGAAGGGGTATTTTTCTTATTATTTTGATCAATATTGGTATTTCTCAGATTTGTCCTCAGAGGAACTGTTCTTCACACTTTCTTTATTCTCTACAAGTAATTTACTTACATTGATGGTTTTAGCTGCTACATGTTATTAGGTGTCGTCGAATTGTCTCCAACTCATAGTGACCCCATGCACAGCAGAACGAAACACTGCCCAATCCCACACCAGCTCCATGATCCCTGCTATACTTGAGCCCATCATCACAGCCACCATGTCAATCCATCTCATCGAAGGCCTCCCCCTCTTTGGTCGACTATCCACCCTACCAAGCATGACATCCTTCTCCAGGGAATGGTCCCTTCTGACAACATGCAAAGTAGGTGAGATGAAGTCTGGCCATTCTTGCTTCCAAGGACCATTTCAGGTGCACTTCCTCCAGGACAGATCTGTTAGTTCTTTTAGCAGTCCATGGTACTTTCAGCATTCTTTGCCAGCACCACAATTCAAAAGCATCAACTCTTCTTCGGTCTTCCTTATTCATTGTCCAACTCTCACATGCATATGAGGTGACTGGAAATATCATGGCTTGTGTCAGGCACACCTTAGTCCTCAAGGAGACATCCTTGCTCCTCAGCTGCTACATATATGTGGACAATTCTCAAATTTAAGACTCCAGCTGTATTGGTTCTCCAGGGCTGCAATAACAGCACAAATAGATGACTTTAACAAACAGGGAAATTTATTCTCTTACAGTTTAGGAAGCTAAAAGTCTGAGTTCAGTGTGCTGGCCCCAAGCGCTGAGTGCAGGCCCCTTGACCTTGGGCTTCTTGCTCCTGGACTGCGGGAGCTAAAGGCGTCTCTTAACTTAAGCAGCTGCTGGCTGCTGCGGCTGGCAAACCCAAGGTCGACAACTAAAATGGCATAGTCTTAAGATTAGCAAGGAACACAGCGGCCACTAATTCAAGTCCAGGAACAGTCCCAAGATCAGCAGGCAACATGGCAGGCCACTGAGATGACGAGAGCCAAATGCAGGACCCAGATGTGCCAAGAAGCTCCAGACTTTTCTCAAAACTTCTCCTTATACACTGGAAGCAAGCCATACCCTGAAGGCAGCTACTCAGCTGCTCACGGCACATTCTACCATGGAGTTGATTACCAACCTCATCATGGTGAATAACACCATTCAGCTGTCCAGCCACTCAAAACTGTGGGCCAACCAAGTTGACACACAAGCTTAACTACCACACCAGCTTATATCTTGACCTCAGGCTTCTGACCAATACAACCAACTGACTTCTACATGTCCCCTGCCTTGATATCCTACAAATACTTGAGATTCAACTTGTCCAAAATAGAACTTATCTTTATCCTTCAACTGTCTTCTTCTTTTATATTCTCCTCTTTGGTTGTGACATTATTCGTTGTCTACCCAACTCAATGGCATATAACAACAACAACAACAGCAACCCAATAACTAACTTCTGCTTATTTCTTCCTCTTCTTTATAAAAGGCAAACACCAATTTTGTTGTAGCATCTATTTTTCTTTCATGTCACTCAGGAACAAACTGATTATTCAAATCAGTTGTGATAGTTAATTCTTTTTGCTAATAACTGATTTAGAATAAACTTGTGATAAAAATCTGACCAAGGAAAGTTGAAGGGACTGGGGTACTTCTAGGAAGGATTTCAAAGGGAAGCTAGCTTTAAAATTAGACCAACGTATGAGAATGGCAGAGATGGATACTGGGAATAGGCTGGTCTTTTAAGGACATCAGTGAACTATGTTGTTGCTGTTGTTATGTGCCGTTGAGTCAGACCCAACTCATAGCGACCCCTCCTTGGGTTTCCGAAGCAATATCACTATGGAAGTAGATTGCCCCATCTTCCTTCTGAGGAGTGGCTGGTGGGTTTGAACCGCCAGCATTCTGGTTAGCAGTCAAGTCCCTTAGGCACTATGCTACCAGAGCTCCCTCAGTGAACTATAGAATAAACCAACTTTGTGGCTTCCCTACTTGAGACTTCTTGCTTGATATCAGAAATATTTTGCATTTTTTATGTTATTCAAACTAATCATACAACTAATCACATAACCTAGGACCATGAGAGCCATCATTGAGGTTTTCCGTAGTCGTTAGTTATGAAGCCCTGGTTGTTCTTTACTCAAGCAGTGATTTTCAAATTTTAGTACACATAAAAATCCTCTAAGGCTTATGAGAAAAATGCCAATAGATTAACCTTATGGCTCAATATTTGGATTCAAGAGTCTGTAGTTTCAGCAAGTACCTCTAGTGATTTTAATTCAGATGGCTTCCAAGTGGTAAGAAACAATCCATAATGTTCATTGATTAACTCTAATCCCTAATGTCCCTTTCTACCCTCTCTGTCTATGTTCAGGACTGACCCAGACATTATCTCTTAACTCAATTATTATAGTAACCTCTTTAAACTTCTCCTAACCTGTTTTCATCCATCTTTACACTTCTCAGTATCTATGTAAGACATGGATCTATTTATGGTACTAGCTTTCTAACCTTTAAAGTAGGTAAACTTCAAGCTTGTTAACAAGGTTTGCAAATCTTTCATGGTGCTATGTGTCTTTTCCAGATACTCCTTGTCTCCATTCTACATTGCAGACAAACAATGTACCCCAGACAAATAAAACACTAGTGGTTCCTGAATGCACTATGCTATTTCTTGCTTCAGCGTCCTCATTTAAGCCTATTTATTACTTTCCCACTCTCGCACCACACATGCCCTTTTCCTGATTAATCTCTGCTTACCTTATTGGAGTCAGTTAACATGCCACTTTTTCCCAAAAACTTTTCCTTTATATTGCACACTATCTTATGGCTCTCCCTCATCCATTTTGATCTGTTCTTTTCTAATTAGCTATTTAAATCTGTATCTTCCCCATCAAGGTCAATTGGCATGACACTGTTCATAAAAACAGTATTCTATATTCAAATTTGATTAGTAGCAACTGGAGACTTAAAAGTTTATGAGCAGCATGGACTGTAAAGTGTAACTATTGTTCTCTCCCTTTTGGAGCAAAAATGAGTGAGGAAAATCAAAGACACGTGGAAACAATTAGTCAAAAGGGCTAATGGACCATGTGAACCCCAGCCTTCATGACTCTGATACCAGAAGTAGATAGTGTCTGACTATCATTGCTGTCCAATCTGAAAGGAATCAAAATAGGAGATCCTGGATAGAGAGTGAGAGGAATGTGGAACAAAACTCAAAATAACAACAACAAAAAAGAGAACACGTTACTGGTCTGATAGAAATTGGCAGAAACCATAAGAATAGGGCCTTTAGCTTTTGAAGATGGCATCCTACTAACAGACCATGTGCCAGATCCCTCTTTCAACAAAGATTTTGAGTAACTCAGTGGAAGAGATACAAATAATGATCCTGGAATTATAAGCTTCTAATGTGGATTATGACAAATTATGGATAACATTGAAAAGAATGGGAATTCCCAAACACTTGATTGTACTCATGAGGAACCTGTACCTTGACCAGGAGGCTGTCATTTGAGCTGAACAAGGGGACACTACATGGTTTAAAATCAAGAAGGGAGTGCATCAGGGTTGTATCCTTTCCCCACACTTATTCAATCTATATGCTGAGCAAATAAGCTGGACTATATGAAGAAAAATGTGGCATCAGTATTGGAGGAAGAATCATTAACAACCTGAGATATGCAGATGATACAACTTTGCTTGCTGAAAGTGAGGATGACTTGTGGCACTTACTGATGAAGGTTGAAGAACACAGTCTGCAGTATGGATTACATCTCAATATAAAGAAAACAAAAATCCTCACAACTGGACCAATAAGCAGCATTACAATAAATGGAGAAAAGATTAAGGTTGTCAAAGAATACACATTGCTAGGTTCTACAATAGATGCCAATGGAAGCAGCAGTCAGGACATTAGACAACTTGTAGCACTGGACAGGTCAACTGCAAAGGAACTTTCAAGTGCTGAGGAGCAAGGATGTCTCCTTGAGGACTAAGGTGTGCCTGACACAAGCCATGACATTTCCAATAACTTTGTATGCATATGAGAGCTGGACAATGAATATGGAAGACTGAAGAAGAGTGGATGCTTTTGAGTTGTGGTGCTGGTAAAGAATGCTGAAAGTACCATGGACTGCTAAAAGAACTAACAGATCTGTCCTGGAGGAAGTGCACCTGAAATGGTCCTTGGAAGTGAGAATGGCCAGACTTTGTCTCACCTACTTTGGTCATGTTGTCCGAAGGGACCATTCCTTGGAGAAGATGTACATGCTTGGTAAAGTGGAGGGTCGACCAAAGAGGGGAAGGCCTTCAATGAGATGGATTGACACGGTGGCTGTGACAATGGGCTCAAGTATAGCAGGGATCATAGAGCTGGTGCTGGGTCGGGCGGTATTTCGTTCTGCTGTGCATGGGGTCACTATGAGTTGGACACAACTCGACGGCACCTAACAATGACAACAATGAGAAGATAAAACATTAGATTGAGTGAAGACAGGAAAGGAGCAAGTTTAGTCACTGGGGAAAGGAAAAAAAAAATAGCCAGCCAACTGGCCAACCAAAGAGAAGCCATTAGAAGCACAAA
>NW_006921620.1:9804429-9808846 GCF_000298275.1 Orycteropus afer afer | reverse complement strand
CTTTCTCCTGCTCTTCTGGCCTGCTTCTTTGGGCATCCCTGAGTTTCCCCTCCTCACCTAATCAACCAGGTGGAGGTAGGCTAATAGGAATATACCCATGACAAGGATAGATTCGGCTGAAGATATTCTTACATGTACATTTATGCTACAAAAGCATCCACATTCATCATAGAAGTAACAGGAGACTATGTTGGAGTAGCTTCTCAGAAACAACCAAACACCTTGAGGAAGAGAGTCACTGGGCCTGTGGGTTTGGGTCCATGATCTTAGGGGACATTAAGCTCAATTGGCACAGCATAGTACATAAAAATCTTGTTTTATATCCTACTTTGGTGAGTAGTGACTGAGATCTTAAAAGCTTTCAAGTGGCCGTCTAAGATGCAACTATTGCATCTAAGATGCAACAAAGAAGAGTGAAGAAAATCAAAGTCATCTGGAAACAATTAGTCCAAGAATATGATGGACCATGGGGAACTCAGCCTTCATGAACCTGAGACCAGAAGAACAAGATGGTGTCTGGTTACCAATGCCAACCACTTGGACAGAGATCAAAATTGGAGATCTTGGATAAAGTGAGAGGAAAAATGTGGAATAAAATTCAAACACATAAAAATGACCAGAATTACTGGTCAGATATAGAGACTGATGGAATCCCTGAGACTGTGACTCCAGGTTATCCTTCAGGCCTGGAACTAAGTAAGATTCACTTCCATGAATCAGCTCTTAGCCAAACAGTAGAAAGGCCTACAAGCAGAACACCTACCCCAAGGAAATGCACCCCTTAGATTTATCAACCATGGGACAACAGAAGGTTTGCATTTACATAGAGGAAAATCTGGACAGACAGGATTGTATAGATGAGAAGGAGAAAGAGAATGAATGGGTAGTCACAGAGAGGAGATGTGAGGAAACTTTTTGTTGGGATTGTAATCAGGGCTGTGAAATGAAATGTATAAGAACTGTTGTGACTAAAAAGAATCTCCTTTGTAAATTAGCACAAAAATCACAATAAAAATGTGAAGAAAAAAAAAAAAAAAAGAATGTGACCTTTAGACACACTTCATACCTGGAACCAAACTCACTCCCATGGCTCAACTTTCAGCCAAGCAATAGACAAGCCTGTAAGATATGCACTAGAGAGGTATGTACTCCTTACAACAATCAACCATATGTGATCAAGAGAGCATTTACACAAGATAAAGCTCAGAAGTCTGAAAGGGATTGGAGAGAAGGAAGAAGTGAAGCAGTAAACACAGGAGGACATGGGAAGAGTTGTTACATTGTGAGAATTGCAGTCAATGCCATGAATCAAAATATGTATGAATTGTTGAATGGAAAACCAATTTGCTCTGCAAACTTTCACCCAATTCACAATAACAAGTTAAAATAAGTAAGTAGATAAATTTGTGTCCCTCCACTTCATTATGATTAGGAACCAACTTATAGTGACCCCTCTTTGGGTTTCCAAGGCTGTATCTCTATGGAAATAGATTGTCCAGCCTTCCTTCATTACCATAAACACCTTGTAAGTCTTTGAAAGTACCAACTGCATTTTATTCACCTTGATTCACCTGTTCTTTTATTGTACTTCAACCACTGAAACACATCTAACTAAGTTTCTTATGGAAGCTCTGGTAGCATAGTGCCTAAGCCACTTGACTGCTAACCAGAAGGCTGGTGGTTCAAACCCACCAGCCACTCCTCAGAAGAAAGATGGAGCAATCTTCTTCCATAGTGATATTGCCTCAGAAACCCAAGGAGGGGTCACTATGAGTCAGGTTGACTCGATGGTACATAACAACAACAGCAAGTTTCTTATAATACTTAATAGTTTATCTGAATGCCTTGTTTTTAAAGCTTATGGAACCATTTAGTTTAGGTCCATTTGGCAAATAGGTTCTTTATTTTTTGGTTTGTTTGTTTGCTTGTTTATTGTTTTATGCTAATAGTGTGTCCACAGGAAAATATTCACCCCATGATGGGTAAAATACAAAATGAACCTCATAATTTTTAAGTTTTAACCTTATTGCAAACAAATCCCTTAATTTTTATTATGGATTTTCATAAATATAGAAATGTATTTGAAAGTTATAAATTATTTACATAATATTAGTAAAATTTATAACATCTGTGTTAAGAAATAATGGCTAAGATCCTGAGTGAGGCCTTGGTAGCAATAAGGTTCACCACTGTCTGAGGATCTGGCTTGGCTGGAGTCTTTAACCTACAATAGAAATAAAGATCACAAGTAGTTAGTTTCTTTAAAGCTATTGCTTATGAGACCAGCTCTCAAGAGCAGATCAAACCAAATATAGTTCTATGTGGTAATATTAGGGTCCCTAGCTGATACAGTAGCAAGGTATGAAAGAGAAATAGGAACTTCATCAGTCAGTCAAAACAAGTCAACCAGAAATTAGAACCTGGGCTAGACTCATCAGTATAATTTATCCTTAGTTACTATAGAATAAATTGGACTTAATTTGCCCTCTGTTCTGGATTAAATAAACTCTGTTGCCCCAAAATGTTTATTGGAATTCCAACCCCTATACCTGTGGATATAATCTAATATAATTACCTAATACAGAATGTGGGAGTTCTGGTGGTATAGTACCTCAAGCACTTGACTACTAACCAGAAGGCTGGGTGTTCAAACCCACCAGCCACTTCTCAGAAGGAAGGCTGGGCAATCTACTTCCATAGTGATACTGCCTCAGAAACCCAAGGAGGGGTCATTATGAGTCAGATCTGACTCGATGGCAATGGGTTTTTTATACCTTTAGATGTAATCTAATATAATTACCTTATGTAGAATGTAATATAATCACTTTCCATAATGGAGTATAATATAATGTAAAACTTACTACTGTTGAAACAATTCCAACTCATGGTGATCCCATATTTTGTAGAGTAGAACTACTTCATATGATTTTCTTGGCTGTAATCTTTATGGAAGCAGATCATCAGACCTTTCTCCCACAGCACCGCTGGGTCAGTTTGGAACACCAAAAGCTAAGGTTTGTAGTTGAGTGCAAATCGTTTTCACTATCCAGGGACTGTAATGTAATGTAATCACTTTCCATAATGAAAAGTAATGTAATGTAATCAATTAATCAGTCGAGCCACACCAGTATAGGGTGCATTCTAAACCTTAGCACATCTGACTTATATAGAGAGCAGTATTTACACAGAAACACACAAAAGAGGGAGGCAGATGCCACATGTAGATCATCAAGGAACCAAGGAATGTCTGGGACTACTGACAAGGAAGGTATCCACATGGCCAGGACCCTGATTTGGATTTTTAGGCTCCAGAAGTGTAAGAAAGTAAATTTCTGCTCTTTACAGCTACTCTTGTGTGGCATTTGTTTTACAGCAGCATTTGGTAACTAAGACAGTATATTTAAATATTTTTTTTCTTATTTTTTTAATGTCTTCAAAAGATATTTGTTAAAAAACAAAACAAAACAAAAAACAGTGTATTTTGGGTTTAATAGCATAGTGCCTAAGGCACTTGACTGCTAAACAGAAGGCTGGTGGTTCAAACCCACCAGCCACTCCTTGGAAGGAAGATGGGGCAATCTACTTCCATAGTGATACTGCCTCAGCAACCGAAGGAGGGGTCGCTATGAGTTGACAGCGTATAACAACAACAACAGCATATGTAGCCCCAAAATACATTGCTATTTTTTTCTTTGTTTTAAACAGTCAATTATGTTTTGCATGAAAAAAAGAAGAAAAAAAAAATGTCCTCTTTTACATAGGGTAGCTATGAGTCAACACTGAGTTGATGACAGCTAAAAATAGCAACAAGCATATGTAGAAATACATGTATGACAATAATATCACATAGGATGGGAAAGGACAAACAGAAATACAATGTTGTAAGCCTTTTACAGTATATGTGACATAGTTTAACATTATTTAAAAGGAAATTTTGAATAAGTTAAAGATTCATAGTGAAAATCTCAAAAACCAGGAGAGAGATTCAAAAATCAATTATAGCCAATAAATCAGCGGAGGAGATACAATAGGATCTTAACAAAAATACTCAATCCAAGAGCAGGCAAGAAAAGAAAGAAAGAAAAAAGACAAGTAGATGGAATACATATAAAATGAAAAGTAAGGTGGTAAACTAAAACACAATTATATCAATACCATTAGGTGCTGTGTTAGATTGGGTTCTTTAGAGAAACACAAAAACCAGCAAAGTGTATATATATATTTGTAGAGAGAGAGAGAGAGAAATTTATGTTAGGAAAATGGCTCACAAGTGTATAGAAGCCGACAAGTCCAAGCCGACAAGTCCAAGTCTCTGGAAGAGATGGGCTGGCGGCAGCTTTAGCTTCCATAAGCACAGGGGGCCGAGAAATTCAAGGCTGGCAGGCAGTACACTGGTTGTTGACTCCAACAAAAGACG
>NW_006921620.1:9800862-9804329 GCF_000298275.1 Orycteropus afer afer | reverse complement strand
AAACAGATCAAGAGGATTTCAAGGTGAGCTAAAGCTGCACATGTGGGAGAAGATCACTGCGTGGGTAGGAGAAGACACTATTAAGAAACAGATCTGACCTCTCATAGCTTAAGCTGCTGCAGAGTCCAGGAGGGAGTAGGGGAAAGGGAAGAAAAACTCTCCCTGAATAAATCAAACCCCAAATAGGACCCATAGCAGTGACCCCAAGTCCAACTCTTAGCAACCCTTCCTAGCACAAAGCGCAAAGTGGAATTGAGGCCTGGGGTTTCAGGTCTTGTGGATCCCTGTGGAGGAGGACTGTCATTTCTCCTGCAGGGTGGCTAGTAGGTTTGAACTGCAGAGCTTTGATTGACAGCCGAACGCACCATCAGCAAACCACTCTAAATAGACTTGGGGCCTGCAACTGTCCTTCCATGCCTGCATCACTGGCTGACCTATCTCACACTAAGCACAAAAAACAACTTTTAGCTTTCTATCCTGGGGGTCACTTCTTGTACCAATCTCCTTTCTCCTTTCACAGACATGACCCTGGTGAATGAGCAGATTCTGCCACAACAACCAGCTCCCAGAGCCACTGGCTGAACATAACTAGAAAAATCCCTCCTCAATTACCTTATGCTCTTTTCATTTTTCTACTTTCCTCTTCCCCAATTTTTCTTCATTTCTATCTGACAATTTACCCCTTTACCACCTCATCTTTCATTTTTACCAAATCCTCATCCTTTTACCTCCCCCACTTGTGTTTTCTCTCTTTTTCATATATTCTTTTTCACATTTTCCCTGTTTCTTATCATCTATTTTTATGCTATCTTTTCATCTCTCTTTCTTCTCCTTGGCTTTTCTTTTCCTCCTTTTCCTCTCTGTCTCTCTTTTTTCCCCTTGCCACATCCAATGGGAGGAACACATTAACCCTCCAATAGCCAGCCATATCTGCTACACTGACAACCTTACCCAGCAGATGAGTAATGGCAATAGCTCCTGTACCACAGGATCAATGACAGTTGATGGCACCTGCTTGCCCCAGTTGCAATTCTCTTCACAACAAGCAGAGATGTGCATTCATATCCCCATCAGTTATTCCAACAACACAGAAAAAGCTGGGGAGTGTTTCAGTACAGCCAAGCTAACAACCAAAGAAGTATACCTGCTCTCTACACTTCCAGATATATTAAATCAAAGTAAGATATAAAACCAGTGTGAAACAAATTGGTACATAACCAACAACAAAAAAAAGACAATAACTTCAAATATCTAGGAAACAACAGAAAACTTCAAATCAGAAAAAAGAAAGAAAGAAAGAAAAGAAAAAGAAACAGGACAAGATAGTAGAAACATGTGTCCAAACTAAAGAATTAGGAAACTTAGTAATGGAACCATCTGATAAGGAATTTATATATATATATATATATACATACATACACACACACACACACACACACAGAAGCAAGGGGAAGACAAACAATACCTTTGAAGAATTAAGGGAAATCACTCAAGAGAAAAATTACAAAGTAAATACACAATTAGAAATCATACAAAACAGCAATTAGAAATCCAGAAGATGAACATTAAAATTATGGAGATAGATAACACATTGAAAGGACAAAAGTGTAGACTAGAACTGGCTGTAGAACACATTTCCCAGTTAGAAGACAAATCCCTTGACACTAGCTTGCATGAGTTAAAAACAGAACAAAGATTTAAGAGAAATGAAGGAAATCTAAGAATTATATGGGATGACACGAAAAGAAATGACATATACCTGATTGGAATTCCAGATTAAGAGAAGGCAAAATAAAACAAAAAAACAAACAAACAAAAAAAACACTGATAAAATTGTTGAAGATTTGCTAACAGAAAACTTCCCCTGTATCATGAAAGAAGAAAAGATAACCATGCAAGAATCTCAGTGAACCCCATACAAGAGAGACCCAGGAGAAAGTCACTGAATTATATCATAATCAAATTTTCCAAAATCAAAGGCAAGAAAGAATCTTGAGAACAGCTTGGGAAAAATGAAATGCTACATACAATGGGCAACCAATAAGACTAAGCTCCAATTTCTCAGCAGAAACCATACAGGCAAGAAGGTAATGAGATGGAATATAACAAATCTTGAAGAAAAACAATTATCAACCAAGAATTAGATATCCAGCCAAACTGTCCTTCAGATATGAGGGTGAAATTAAGACATTCCCAGACAAACAGAAATTAAGGAAATTTGTGAAAATCAGACCAATCCTACAAGAAATGCTAGAGGGAGTCGTTCCAACTGAAAACCCATAACAGAGAACAACAAATTAAAATCAAAATACTTGACACCACCACCTAGAAACCAACCCAGAAAAAGAAAACAAGCTCTCAAAACAAGCTCACAAAAAATGTAAATAGAGGGGCCAATCTGTACATGACACCAAATGTCAACAACAAAACAAATAGAGGGAATGTTGTTATTGTTGTTGTTGTTATGTGCCCTCGAGTTGGCCCCAACATACAAGTTATAATTACAAAACTTCCAAATAAAGAGGGAGTCAGGACATTGTTTATATAGAGCAGACTGTTTCAAACTTAGAGAGATAAGAATTTACTTCAGGGTAACCACAAAGAAAATTAACAATTCTTCTAATCAAACCAAGAAAGAAGAAAATCACAAGGGCTTACTAAATACAAAACCAATAATAATGAAGAAAAGAGAAATAATACTTGATAATGAAATGAACTCAGGGAAGAAAAAATATTTGGAACAACTAAATCACCTACAACACAACAAAAAACTCAATAGAATGATGAATTTTGAGGACATTATGGAGCTCTGGTGGTGTAGTGCCTAAGGCATCTGACTGCTAACCTGAAGGCTGGTGTTTCAAACCGACCAGCCACTCCTCGGAAGGAAGGTTGGGCAATCTACTTCCATAGTGATATCACCTTGGAAACCCAAGGAGAGGTTGCTACGTGTCAGATTCATCTCAAAGGCAGTGAGGTTTTTTTTTTTTTTTTTAATTTTTTTTTGAGTTTTTTATGCTGAGTGAAATAAGCCAGTCACAGAAGGATAAATATTGTATGAGTCCGTTATTATAAAAACTCAAGGGAAGTTTCACACAAGGAAAAAAAATTTACTTTGGTGTTTACCAGGGTTTGGAGGGCAGTGGAGGGAAAATTTCTGGTGAGTTCAGGGTCATGTGTTGATTTGGGTGAAAGGAAAGGTGGTATAACAAAGGTGTGTGACCAGCACAATGACAATAAGGGAAAGGAAGACACAAAAATGTACACAAAAGACAACAGAAGCAAATACTATTACATGCAGAATACTGCATTAGCAGTGACAGCAAATGCTAGTCTGTGGGTAAATACATAAACAGGTGAGAAGACCAGGTTGTTGTTGTTGTTGTTGTTAAGTGCCGTCGAGTCGTTTCCGACTCATAGCGACCCCATGCACAGCAGAACGAAACACTGCCCGATCCCGCACCAGC
>NW_006921620.1:9791905-9793547 GCF_000298275.1 Orycteropus afer afer | reverse complement strand
GAAGAATGTGTCTCTTCCCAGGATGTCCCTGGTTATCTTGGAAGCAGGCCACACCCCTAGGGAAACTCCCCTTGGGCAGACTGGCCACTCAGAACACAGTCATCTGATCCCATCATGGGAACAATCACACAGAACTGGGGTCCAGCCAAGTTGACACACAGCTCCAACTATCACAGGTGCTATGCCATCATGTCCATTCTGACTCACAGCAATCCTACGTGCAACAGAATGAAACACTGCCCTAACATGTGCCATCCTCACAATCTTTGCTATGTTTGAATCCATTGTTGGAGCCACTGTGTCAATCCATCTTGTTGAGGGTCTTCCTCTTTTTCATTGACCTTCTACTTTGCCAAACATGATGTTCTTCTCTGGGGACTGGTGGCTCCTGATGACATGTCCAAAGTAGGTGAGATGAAGTCTCACTCTCCTCACTTTTAAGGAGCATTCCAGCTGTACTTCCAAGATAGATGTATTCATTCTTCTGGCAGTTCATGGTATATTCAATATTCTTTGCCAACATCATAATTCAAATTGATTACTTCTTCTTCAGTCTTTGTTATTCATTGTGTAGCTTTCACACACATCTGAGGGTTGAATTTTTGCCAGTTCTCTGTCGATGTACTGCTGCTGTTATCTTCAGAAAAAATTTACTTTCATGTGATATTAATTATATTGTTTGATAATTTCCACATTTCATTGCATCACCTTTCTTTGGAATGGGCACAAATATGGATCTCTTCCGGTCAGCTGGCCAGGTAGCTGTCTTCCAAATTTCTCGGCATAAACAAACGAGTGCTTCCAGCATTGCATCCATTTATACAAACATCTTAATTGGTGTTCTGTCAATTCCTGGAGCCATTTTTCATTAATAACTTCAGTGCAGCTTGGACATCTTTCAATACCATAGGTTCTTGATCTTGAAATGGTTGAATGTTTATCAATTCATTTTTGGACAGTGAATGACTACTACACATATTCCTTCCATCTTTTTTCTTGATGCTTCCTGCATCATTCAACTTATTGGCCATAGAATCCTTCAATATTGTAATTTGAGCTTTGAATTTTTTCTTTAGTTCTTTCAGCTTGAGAAATACTGACAATGTATTTCTCTTTGGTTTTTCTAACTTCAGATCTTTGCACATTTCATTACTTACATTAAATATAAATGCTCTGAGCAGTCCAATTAAAAGACAGGTATTACTAGTCTGGATAAAAAGTAGAAACAGCTGTATACTGTCTATAAGAAACAATATTTTAATAAAAACACATATATTGGTTGATACAGAAAAAAAGTAGTTAATAGTGGTTGGAATACTATATCAAAATGATCTTTTAATGTTTTATTTTCAAAGTAAATAGTTTTACTGTGTAATGAAAAAAATATAACATATTATTATGTCACAGTTAAATTATCTTCTCATTTTGGAAAAGAAACTATCAGTCACACAAATGATAGATTACTTTTTTCTATTTTCCTAGAATTAAAGTGATAGTAAGCATTTTTATGGAACTGCTAATTCTAGTAATGTTGTTGTTGTTGTTACGTGCCGTCGAGTCAAACCCGACTCATAGCGACCCCTCCTTGGGTTTCCGAGGCAGTGTCACTACGGAAGTAGGATTGCCCAACCTTCCTTCCGAG
>NW_006921620.1:9774921-9788976 GCF_000298275.1 Orycteropus afer afer | reverse complement strand
ATTGAGATATTTCAACAAACAGATGCCCCATTGGAGGCACTCACTCAGTTATGCCAAGAGATTTGGAGGACATTCTAGTAATAGAAGATATAAATTCTACCCTTTATTTGACCCATTATTAAAACACATGGGTCTGTTTTTAATATGCAACATTCAGTGTGTTGTCTAGGTATATGTTATGGCCTTTAATTCATCATTTAAAACAAATCTCACTGCTGTCGAGTCGGATCCGACTCATAGCCACCACTATCGGGTTTCTGAGGTGATATCACTACAGAAGAAGATTGCCCAACCTTACTTCCGAGGAGTGGCTGGTGGATTTGAACCACCAGCCTTCTGGTTAGCAGTAAATGCCTTAGGCACTATGCCACCAGAGCTCCTAATTCATCATTGCTCAATGAATATCAGAGTTCTGGCTGAAGGAAACAATTATTTTTTGAAGAATTGACTGAAAGCTAAGTCACCCATCTAGTTCTTTATATACTGCAAAATTTGTCCCTATATTATGTTAGACATCAGATAGCATATGCCACAAATATCACATAAGAGAGCATGGTCCACATCATATTTGCCCCATATTATGCCATTACTAGGAACTCTGGTAGTGTAATGCCTAGGGCACTTGACTGCTCACCAGAAGGCTGGTGGTTCAAACCCACCAGCCACTCCTCAGAAGGAAGATGGGGCAATCTACTTCCATAGTGATACTACTTCAGAAACCCAAGGAGGGGTCGTGATGAGTCAGGTCTGACTCGACGGCACATAACAACAACAACATGCCATTAGTATATATCAGGAGTGATCATATACCCTGGCTTTCCTGGGTTTATTCTGTTTCCTATTAGTGTCTCACTGTAATTGTCATTAAAGCCCTTTCTACTCTTAAAAGTATACTAGTTTTGAAGCAGTGAGTGTCTGTTTATGGTGATGGAAATTTTGGCATTGCAATAGTTGCATGACAGGATTAATGTAATTGATATCACTAAGCTGTATAACTGAAAAAGATTGAATTGGTAAATGCTGTGTTATTAATATTTTTCCAACAACAGCCAAAAAAGAGAATAGCTACTGATACCACTTATGTACAACCAAGCACCTCATGGGATTTTTTTCTTGGTTTGGAGGTGTAGGGGCATGGTTTCATCAGACACTCAGTCAATTGGCCTAACAGTACTTTTAATGTTCTTTTTCTACCCCCTAGTTCATTATGTAGTGCTTTGGATCATAAAAGTTTGTGAAAGGTCATCCAAGGTACAGGAGCTCTGGTGACATAGTGGTTAAAGTATTCAGCTGCTAAACATAAGGTCAGTGGTTTGAACCCACTAGCTAGCCACTCTGCAAGAGAAAGATGGGGCAACCTGCTTCTGTAAAGATTTACCACCTTGGACATCCTCTAGGGAGGTTCTACTCTATCCTACAGGGTCACAATGAGTTAAAATTTCCTTGAAGCAGTGGGTTTATCCAAGCTACAATAATTTGTTTCTATTTGTCAGGGGCAGCAGAGGAAGAAGGAGAATCAAGAATTAGAGGAGGACTTGAAAGGTGTGTTTAACTGTCCCCATGAACAACAGCCAACTTTAGCATGAGGCAGTAAGAAACGGATGGTGCCCAGCTACTACTACTGAATGTAATCTTTATACCTTAACCCTTAAACAGTACTGTCCCCTGAAGTCATTTTTAAACCAAATAACAGTTTAATTTAATTAGTAAAGAGTATTTGCCTTGAGCTTTGTGCTCATTTAAAGAATTATCTGTATGTGATCAAATTGACAACAGTAACTGGAAATGTTAGATGAGAAGCTTAGGAGGCAGTGAGTTTTTGTCAATGGTAGTGAAATGATTAGGAAAAGGATAGGGGAATGGTGGTACAACTTGAAAAGTATAATCAATGTCACTGAATTGTACATACTAAACTTGTTGAATTAGGAGCTCTGGTAGCGTAGTGCCTAAGCCACTTGACTGCTAACCAAAAGGCTGGCAGTTCAAACCCACCAGCCACTCCTGGGAAGGAAGGTTGGGTAACCTACTTCCATAGTGATAACGCCTCAAAACCCAAGGAGGGGTCACTATGAGTCACATCCAACTCGATGGCACATAACAACAACAACAAACTTGTTGAATTAGTGTATGTTTTGCTGTATATATTTTCACCAAAAAAAAAAAAAAAGTCCCTGTTTGCACTATAAATTATGTGGTCATCCTAGTTATTGGTTACTTTTATTTTATTCATCCAGTATTGTTAATTTTCTCTAGTGTTCACATGTTACTTTTAAAGCAAGAAAAATGATACCTTTCACTCCTTTGTATGTCCTCATAAAATATCAAACTTCTTGCAGAATTTTTCATACTTCCAGCAAAAATTACTGAATTGCTTAGATGATATAATATTAAATCTAAACGAATCTTTAGGAAACATCCTGTAAAATAACTTCATCTAATAAATAAAGGAGCTGAGACCTAAAAGACACTTATGACTTGCCCAAAGTTTTCCAGCTAGCCAAGGGCAGAGGTGATATTTTCAATTTAGAATCAGTACTGTCAAACAAAGCAGCCACCAACCACATGTGGCTACTTTAAAATTAAATGCTATTAAAAAAACTCAAATTCTCAGACAAATTACCTACATCCCAATACTCAATAGTCACATGTGACTAGTGACTACTATTGGATAGTATCCATCTAGTGCTTCCTCAGTTACATTTGAGTAGAATATTAAAATTTTAAGCATTCATGATAGGTAATTTCAAAGGGTAAAAACATGTATATGATCCTCACCTTTTAAGAGCTCAAAATCTGGCTGCAAAAGTCAGATAATCATTATATTAGTTAGAATTCTGATGGGCATAAGAGATAGGAAATGAAACTTAAATAAGCTCAAATTAAAAAACTAAATTTATTGATTCATTTAACTGAGACATCTAAGAGTAGAATTTACTTTAGGTCCATGTGGGAGACTGATTTTAAAAGTAATGCTCCTAATTCTTTAACCCTCCTGTATCCATCTTTTCCAATGTGTCTTGGCAGCAACTTCCATTAAGAAATGGTGTTTATTTTCCCACTGCCTGAATCTGGGCTGTGCTTGAGACTTGCTTCGGCCAGTGGAATGTAGCAGGATTGAAGGTCTTTGTACAAGAGTCAATAGTCCTTTACACTTCTGCTCACTGTCTTGAAATGCTGTCATTGCCATATAAACAAGTATGGGCAAGGTAATGACAGACCACTTGTAGTCCTCTCTGATCCAGTGTATCACCAGTCAACCAACAGATATGTCAATGGAGCCATCCAGATGACTACACACATATAAGTAAACTTAACCAAAATGAACCACCTGACCAGATCAACATAGCTACCCAACTGTTCCATAGACTCATGAACAATAAATTTTTACTGTTTTAATCCACTGAGTTTTGAAGTTGTTTTTACACAACAATAAAACTGAAACACACTGCTGTCAAGTCAAGTCTGACTAATAGCAACCCTGTAGGACAGAATAGAACTGCTCCATAAGGTTTCAAAGGCTGTATTTTTTTTTTTTATTTTATTTTTTTTTAAATTGTGATTTGGGTGAAAGTTTACAGGGCAAATTCACTTTCCATACAGAAGTTCACATACACTTTGTCTCATGACACTGACTACAATTTACCACATTGCAACAGCTCCCCTCCCACTTCCTCCCCCTAGTTACCTCTTCCCTGTGTCCTTCCCTCCATGCACTCCTGCCTCCCGAGCTGTCTCCCTGTGCATGCACAGTCCTTCTATTCTCCCAAGATTGTTCTCTCCAAGGAGTGTGTCTACCTAGTATAAATGTTCACCTCATATGCCTGTCTTTTGTTTGGCTGGAAGCCATAGGAGTAGGTTCAATTTCAGACCTGAAGGGCAGCTAGGGGCCACAGTCTCAGTGGTGTCATCAGGCTCTTTCAGACCAGCAAACTGGTCTTTTTTTTTTTTTTTTTTTTCTTAAATGACTTTGAGTTTTGTTCCACCTTGTTTTCCCACTCTATCCAGGATCTCCTACATAGATCCCATAGATCCCCCTCTTAGTGGTTGACAGTGGTAGCCGGGCACCATTTAGTTCTTCTGGTCTCATAGTAGTATAGGCTGAGAATCGCATGGTGCACCAGTCACTTGGACTAATTTTTTCCATGAATCTTTGGTTTTCTTCATTCTTCTTTTCTCTGGATAAGGAGAGATCCATCGTTGCATCTAGATGGCTGCTTGCAAGCTCTTAAGATCCCAGTTGCTACTCGTCAAAGACTGTAAATCTTAATGGAAGCAGACTGCCACATCTTTCTCTGGTCAACAGCTGGTAAGTTTGAACCACCAACCTTTTGGTTAGGAGCAGGTGCTTTAACTCTTGTGACCGCAGTGCCTCTGACAGAACGAATTGAAAGATTAGCTTCTCTAACTCCTTATTTAGCCCTTATATTTCTGCAGGTCAAAGGTTCAAAATGAATCTTATGAAGCTAAAATTAAGGAACTGGAAAATCTAATATTCCAATTCCTTCTATGAGGACCTCTAGTTGCACAACAGTTAAGCTCTTGGCTGCTAACCAAAAGGGTGGCAGTTGGAATCCACTCAGTTGCTTCATAAAAGAAAGGCCTGGCTATCTGCTTCTGTAAAGATTACAGTCAATAGTACCCTATGAGGAAATTTTACTCTGTCACATGGGGTTGCTCTGAGTTGGAATCAATTCAGTGTCACCCCCAACAACACCGGCAATTCCAACAATTCCTTCTGTATCCCCTAGGGAGAGTCCCTTTCCTTGCCTTTGCCAGCTTCTTGAGGCTATCTGCATTCCTTGCCTGCAGCCTCTTCATCTATCTTCAAAGTATACCACTCCAGACTCTACTTTCATTGTTCTTACTCTTCTTTTTCTTTCTGATCCTCTGGCTTCCTTTTCCAAGAACCTTTGTGATTACATTGGGTGTACTTAGATAATCCAGGAAAATCTTTTTAGCTAAGGATCCTTGATGCAAAGGACATAAAGTTTGCAAAGTTCTTGTTGCCATGTAATATAACATATTCTCAGGGTCCAAGGATTAGGACATGAACATCTTAGAGTGGGTATTAGTCTATTTACCACAGTTGGACATCCACTCTGTTTTAGTAAAATAAAGTTCTCTGTAGTGGGAATCTTGCCTTGTGCTGTTTAATACTTCTTTCATTCTCCCAACCAATGGGGTAAGTGTCAAGAAGATAGATGAAACCATAAAGTAAAATCAGTGACAGATGCTAGAAAATTGAGAACCAAGGCAAGAATCAATGTCCACCATGCTTAAGTTGACATCATAACTGCAAGTGCCTCCTAATTGTGTTCCCAAGCTGTATGTTAGGATTAGACCACTTGATTATTTATGCCTTATAAACATAGATCTATGCATATTCCCATTTCCCTCCCTACTCCAGGTATATTTTCATCTTACTCACTCACCTCACAACCACTTGTCTATAATTTGCCAGAATTTTTGACGGGGAGGAGCAAGAAGTAAAAAACAGAGACTTAATTAACATTTGGTAGCATTCGATGACTTATTCACTGCAAATACCTTTTTTAAAAGAAAAACATACAAGATTACTGTCTTTGTTCTCTGGTGTTGCTATAATAGACATACCTCAAGTGGATGGCTTCAACAAACAGGGATTTATTCTCGTACAGATTAAGAGGCTAGAAATCTGAGTTCAAACTGCTGGCTTTAGGGGCTGGGTGAAGCCCCCTTGGCCTTGGGCTTTAACTCTGCCTCCTGTTCTAGGCCCACTAGGGTTGGCATGTTTTTCTGACTTATGCAGTTGCTGCCTGCTGAGGCTTAGATCTATAAGTAAAATGAACCCAAGGTCTATAAGTAAAATGGCACATTCCTAAGATTAGCAGACAATGTGGCAGACCACTAATTCAAGTCTAGGAAAAATTCCAAGATTGGCAGGCAATTTGGTAGACCACTGAGATGAAGTCTTAGCCAAATGCAGGGTCTAGATATGCCAAACATTAGAAAACTATGTTAAAGCTTCTCCTTATATACTGGAAGCAGACCATACCCTGAAGGAAGCTACTTAGCTGCTCACAGCAGATTCCACCATAGAAATGATAATAATCTCATCATTGGGAATAACTATGTCCAGCTGCCCAGCCACTCAAAACTGTGGCCCAGACAAAATGACACACAACTTTAATTACCACAGTAACTATACACATGGACTGTGCCAGATGAAATACACAGAAATCAAATCAACTACATCTGTGGAAAGGATGGTGGAGAAGTTCAATATTAGTCAGAACAAGCCCAGGAGCTCTGTGGAACAGATCATTAACTGTTCACATGCAAATTTAAATTGATGTCGAGGAAAATTAAAGCAAGTCTATGTGAGCCAAAATACAACTGTGAGTATATCACAACTGAATTTAGAGACCATATGAAGAATAGATTTGACTCATTGAACACAAGTGACCGAAGACCAGATGAGTCGTGGGATGGTATCAAGGATATTATATATCTTATATATAATATTATATATACATAATAATATATAATAATTTTGCATTGTTATATACAATATTATATATATTATTATATATCTTATATATCACTTAATTGTGAAGAAAGCTAAAGGTCATTAAAAAGACAGGAAACGAAGAAAAGACGAAAATCAATGTCAAAAGAGACGCTGAAACTTGCTCTTGATGGAGAGTACCTAAAGTGAATGGAAGAAATGATCAAATAAAAGAGCTGAGCAGAAGATTTCAAAGGGCATCTCAAGAAAACAAAGTAAAAGTGTTATAATGAAATGTGCAAAGACCAGGAGTTAGAAAATCAAAAGAGAAGAACATGCTTATCATTTCTCAAGCCAAAAGAACTGAAGACAAAAACTCAAGTATCAAATTGCAATATTAAAGGATTCTGTGGGTGAAGTATTGAATGATGCAGGAAGCATCAGGAGCTCTGGCAATGTAGTGCCTAAGGCACTTAACTGCTAACCAGAAGTCTGGCGGTTCAAACCCACCATCCACTCCTCAGAAGGAAGGTTGGGCAATCTACTTATGTAGTGATACTGCCTCAGAAACCCAATGAGGGGTCGCTATGAATTGGGTCTGACTCGATGGCACATAAGAACAACAACAACAACAGCAGGAAGCATCAAAAGAAAATGGAAGGAATGCAGAGAGTCACTTGGTCAACATTTAAACATTTCAAGAGGTAGCATATGATCAAAAACTGATGGCATTAAAGGATTTTGTCCAAGCTGCACTAAAGGCATTCAAAAAACACAAGCCTCTGGGAATTGATTGAATGCATGTTGAGCTTTTTAAACAAATGGGTGTCATGCTGGAGGTGTTCACTTCTTTATGACAAGAAGTTTGGAAGACAGTTACCTGACCAGCTGACTGGAAGAGATCCATATTTGTGCCCTTTTCAAAGAAAGGTGATGCAACAGAATTCAGAAAGTATCAAGCACTATCATTAATATCATACACAAGTAAAATTTGGTGGAGATAATTCAAAAACAGTTGTAGCAGTATATTGACAGGGAAGTGCCAGATCTTCAAGTCAGAAGAGGATGTAGAATGGAGGATATCATTGCTGATGTCAGGTGGATCTTGCCTGTAAGCAAAGAATTCCAGAAAGATGTTATCTGTGTTTTACTCACTATGCAAAAGCATTTGACTGTGTGGATCATAACAAATTATGGATAACATTAAGAAGAACAGAAATTCCAGAACGCTTAATTGTGATGATGAGAAAATAGTACATAGACCAAGAGTTTTTAACAGAACAAGGGGATATTGCATGGTTTAAAATTAGGAAGGACATGCATCAGAGTTGGATCCTTTCACTATAGTTTTTCAATCTGTATGCTGAGCAAACAAACCAAGCAGCTTGACTATATGAAGAAGAATGTGGCATCAGGATTGCAGGAAGACTCATTAACAATCTGCAATGTGCAAATGAAAGTGAAGATGACTTGAGGCATTTACTGAAGAATAACAAAGACTACAGTCTTCACTATGGATATACTTCAACATAAACAACAACTACAACAAATTCCTCACAAATGGATCAATAAGCGACATCATGACAAATGGAGAAAAGATTGAAGTTGTCAGGGATTTCACTTTACTTGGATCCACAATCAATGCTCATGGAAGCAGCGGTGAAGAAATCAGATGTCATATTGCATTGGGCAAATCTGCTGCAAAATGCCTTTTAAAAATGTTAAAGAAAAAAGGTGTCACCTTGAAGACTAAGGTGCATTTACCCAAGCCATGATGTTTCCGGTAGCCTCATATGGATGTGAAAGCTGGACAATGAATAAGGAAGACCGCAGAAGAATTGATGCATTGGAACTTGAGTATTGGATAGGAATATTGAAGGTACTATGGAAGCCAGAATGCTCATTAGAAGTGAGAATGGCCAGGCTTTACCTCACATACTTTGGTCATGTTGTCAGAAGGGATCAGTCTCTGGAGAAGGACAGCATCCTTGGTAAAGTAGGTCAGTGAAAAAGGGGAATACTCTCCACAAGATGGATTAACACAGTGGCTGTGACAATGGCAACCATTGTGAGGATGGTGCAGAATCAGGCAGTGTTTCATTCTACTGTGCAAAGAGTTGAAATCAACTCACGACACCTAAAAACATTTCCCTCTATCCTTATTCAGAGATATCCTTGATGTAAAGCTCCTTCCTTTTATTTTCTTCTCCCTGATAATCTTAAGACTTTGGGAAAATGAAAGTATCTCTTATTATTAAAATAACTGGACCCTTTTCTAAACATGATGTATGGCGTTGCTTAACTAATGTACTATCTCTAGCTTTCAAATCTCTTAGAGTTAAAATATGGCTTAGTGTTACTCAGTCAAGCCTTAAAAAAAATCACTGCAGTAGAGTCGATTCAACTCATAGCATCCCCTCCTTAGAACATGAAAATCCTTCCATAAATAGCATGTAATGGCTTAAAAATTAAACAAAGTGCTCTGGAACCAAAATCTTTAGTTTTAAATCCTAACCACTCACTAACTCTGTACCTTGGGTTACTTCTTGAAGCCTAAGTTTTCTTATCTGTAAAATAAAGGTTCCAAAAACCAAACTCACTGCTGTCAAGTCCATTCCGACTCATAACAACCCTTCCTTGGGTTTCCAAGGCAATATCTCTACAGAAGTAGATTGCCCAATCTTCCTTCTGTGGAATGCTTGGTGGGTTTCAACTGCCAGCCTTCTGGTTAGCAGTCAAATGCTTTAGGCAGTATGCCGTCAAAGCTCCTAAAATAAAGATTAGAAATAGAATACGGCTATGACGATTAAGTGGTGGAAAAAAATACGTCAGTCCTTATAGTGTACAATAATTTATTAAAAGGCTAGTTATTGTTAAAAATAAAACTAATTTTCAGTACAACAGACATTTTTTGGTGCTACTACTATGTACCATATATTGCACTAGTTGCTTTCATTATGTGTCACATTTGGCTCCTCAGAAAGGGTGTTTCAGTAAAGCAAGGTTCTTTGTTGTGGGACTCTTACCTTATTAGTTGACTGATGGTGATTTAATTAAGCCATTGTAACAGTTAGAATGTTTTCAAACTCAAGTAGCAGAAAATCCATTCATTTAGCTTCAATAATAAAGAGAACATATTGGTTCATGAAAGTAAAAACCCAGAGGTAGAATAGAATTAAACAGAGCTTACATTCTACTTCTATCTGATTTTCACAGCTTTATCTTCCTCTGGGTCTGCTCTCATACTGATTTTCCTCATGGTAGCAAAATGGCTGCATCAGTTCCAGATCATAACATTTGTACATCATATCATTCAGAACCGAGAGAGATTTTAGCCTACTTGATGGCACCTAACAACAACAATCATTGAATGAAAGTTCTGGTTTTTGTTTTCATTTTTCATTCAGTTCTGTTTTTTTTTTTTTTTTTCTGATTGGATCATCCTCTGTCTTGTGCCCATCCTCTAACTCCTCTAACTAATCATTGTAGCCAGAGGATTCCATGTGCTTAGATTAGTTGGAGCAGTGGGTAAAATTGATCCTACTCAAAATATAGGGCTAATTTACAGTGTGAAACCACGGAATAGTTGCTAGAGAAGAGACCAACAATGTGCACTATACACTTAACAAAACAGCAATAACATCAAAACCTGACAAATTTGGGATTTAATTCCAATTACCCTGGCATTGAGAAATCTTGCTCATAATACCATAATTTTTCAAATGTGCCATCTACTTTAAAACTTGCTACTTCAGGCAAGACTCTTGTGTGAAAGTGATAGAAAACCCATTTCAAACTCATTAGCAGAGTAAAAGAGAATGCATGGACTCATGAAATGGAAAAGTACAGAGATGGTAAAGGTCAGGCAGGGTTGGATTCAGGGATTCAAAATTTGTCATGAGGCCTCAGTCTTCCTTTTATCTAAGTCTTGCTCTTGTCTGTGTTGACCTTACTCATAGGAAAGCCTCTGGCAACTTGATGTTTACAATCTCTTAAGTTAGCAAGTTTGTACTTAACCAGAAGAGAGAGGGCTTCTCTTTTCCAAGGATTCCAATGAAGCACAAAAAGATTCCCACCTGGGAGACAATCACTAATAAGGTGCAGGATGGGAGGAAGGTTTATATCCATTAGTCATTGCTAGATCACCTGCACACCTGGTTTTTGTTTCTAGAATAAAGAGAAATATCGAAGGTTCTGCTACATTTGTCGGGCCAGTTTATACTTTTATTCACAGAAACAACAAATATTTACTGAGAGCCTTCAGACCTGGATTTGTATTCGGCCCAGGGGATTGAGGAGGGAACAGAAGGCAGCCCTCACCAAGCATATAGTCTAGCACAGAGGAGAGATGTTAAACAATCACCAGAAGGTGTGATGAGTGCTGTAATAGGTAAGGTGCAGGGTGCCAGGGTTGATTCATCTTGTACATGAATAAGAACAGAATTTAGAATAATATATCAGAATATTTGCAAATAGGAAAAAAAAAAAATCACTATTATCTCCATCTGATCTCTCAAATTTAGCTCTTTACCCTTTGAAGCCAAAACCTGAATTAACTGATATTTACATTGAATAGTTCCTTAAGAACCATCTCATATATATGGAGAAAGGCACAAAATTGCTATAATATAGCTGAAACTTAAACAAATCTCAGGTACATCAAAATGTTATTGTATAAACATATTTCAAATGGTTTTTTTAAATTCTCCCATAGAGTTAAATAGTCACCAAATACCATTTTAAAATGGTCTATGATGTTATCAGTGTATGTATATTCCCCAAAATAATAATAAAAAAAATTCAGTTGGTTTTAGAAACTATTTGTTGCCATGGTTTATTGAATACATTGTAATGGGCTATCACTCCAGCACATGACAGTAGTTAGGAAGATGTCTGGCAGGGATCTATGGTCAGACAATGTGTTAGAGGTTCAGGTGGCTTTGGACGGACTGGGCTGATAAGCACCAGAGTTGAAAAATGGGAAAGCTAGAGGCTGCTGTACTCAGAGAAGAACGGAATGAATTTGATTCTATTGCAGGTAGTGTTCAACCTCTAACTCTCCTTACTCCTCTTATAGGGCATGTGAAGCCCTTGTCCTATAGATGGGCAACAGGCAGAATTACAGCTTGGGCCTGGAAAGTGCTGGAATTGAGGCAAAGCTTAAAGATAATAAGGGGGTTGCTGGGAAGTCCTTATGGCAGACTCTAATAAGAAATCCTAATAAAAACACATATAAACTTTCACTCATTCATTTAACATTGGCACAGTGCCTAAGGCATTTGACTGATAATCAGAAGGATGGCATTCAAACCCAGCAGCCACTCTGCAGAAGGAAGATGGGGCAATAACATCAAAACCCAACAAATTTGGGATTCAATTCCATCTTCTGTAAAGATTTACTGCCTCGGAAACCCAATGGGGGTTGCTATGAGTCAGAATACACTCGATGGCAATGGGTTTTGTTTTTTTTACTACTGGAGTAGGGGCAGTGATGGTTCAGTAGCAAATTCTGCTTTTCATGCCAGAGACCCAGATTCCATTCCCAACCAATGCACCTCATATGTAGCCACCATTCATCTGTCAGTGGAGGCTGGAGTGTTGTCACGGCACTAGTTATGGATTAAATTGTGTCTGTGGTGCAATGAATTACTTTATATGGCCCTTCTAACCATGGTCTTTGTGACTCCCACCAGATGACTGTGTGCAACTATGAAAATGTGAGGTTCTTGCTGATAAAGTAAATAAGGTATGTGGCAGTGTGGAGATGGAACCTTGGATATATAGTATGTGGAACCCTAATATGAAGATTGATCAGTTTTGCCATCTTGCAAGGCTCAAAATGAGCCATCCCAGAGGTGGAAAGGTGGAGCATGTCCTGAGATGCCTGTGCTGAATCTCCTTGACCCAGGAGACAGAGAGAGAGCTGTAACACTTTGCTGAGTCATGGAGAGATGGTGAGAAGCAGCAGATCCTGTCCGGAGAGACTGGCACAAGAGAAAACAGTAGGCTTCCCGGTCCAGGGATTAAGAAAGCTGAATGTCATTGGGCAAGAGGCTTGCTGACATAGTTGGGTGCTTTTCATGGGTACCTCTCAACAGAGCTAAAAGAGCTTTGTAATACTTATCTGAGTAGGCAATAAGGCAGGCTAAGAAGCAAAGGGCCAAAGAGAGGCAGGCCTATGGGCATGGCCAAGGGGGGGTTGTCCTGATTGAAGAATTGTGTCTTGAGTATTCCTGAACCTGAATTGTAATCTGTTACTTACCTAATGAACTCTATATTCTCAAATATTGTCTGTCAGTTATGTGTGGTCAGTGCTGTGTATTAATGAACCCAGCAGAGAAGTAGAGAGTATCATGGGAGGGTCTGGTTGGTGTCAGAATTAACAGGTTGAAGGGTGGTGTCATGTGTGACCTCTGCTTCATAGGAATCAGCCTTGGACTGTTGATGGTAATTCTCTCTCCCCCTTGTGAAGTTAGAGGTCAGACAATGGGCCCTCATGCCCTTTTTATTATGTCCCCTCAAAATATGTGTTGCAAATCCTGACTCTATATCTGTGGTTATAACCCATTTGGGAATGTATTTTCTTTGTTAAGTTAATGAGAAAATATTAGCGTAGAGTATGTCTTAAATAGCAGATTGAGCAAGCAAGTAAGTACAAACTTAGAAGATACACACCACATGATTGCCAAAGAACCTAGGAATAGAAGCTGAAAAAAGACAAAGACCTTCCCCAGAATGGACAGAAAGAGAGAGCCTTCCCTTACAGCTGGTGCTCTGAATTCAGACTTCTAGGCCCCTAAACTGTGATTAAATAAATTTGTTCATTAAAACCACCCAGTTGTGATATTTCTGTTATAGCAGCACTAGATAACTAAGACAATGTTGAACTGGTGACAGCAGACCTTCTAGGCTAAGACAGAGTAGAGATAAATGCCTGACAATCTACTTCCGAAAATTAACCACTGAAAACCCTGTAGATTAAAACTGATTCAAACCAATCATGGGATTGGCACAATATTGGGCAGTGTTTCCCATAGTGTCGCCATGAGTAGAGGTCTGACTTTCCTAACAACAATCAGGCTGGACAGATAAGGTATAGAATGTTGAGTGAAACTTGACTTTTAAGTACCAATGAATATACATATATATGAAAGATTTAGGGCAAACTTACTAAGTAGTTATTTGTTTTTTATCTGAAATTCAAATTTCACCAGGCATCCTGTATTTTTACTTGCCATATGGCAATCTTACTATCATGCATTAAACACTGTGCTAAGGCCTGACATAATCCCAGCCTTTGAGGGATTTTCTTGAATTATGGTCATTCTTAGCTATACTAGCAATATAAACTCCACCTTGACACATGCGTTACTAAACCTGAGAGTGATATAACTTCAAAAGAAGTCTCAGTTAAAATTTTTTAAATGACCAGTAAAAAGAAGCATAATGCTAATAATAATAAAACAAAAAAGGCCTAGAAATTCATCCTCAATTTTTATTGTGCTTATATATAGTATAGATATAATATTGCTAGTGGAATTTTTTATTCTTTCTGTTTGAAGGTAAAA
>NW_006921620.1:9769989-9774781 GCF_000298275.1 Orycteropus afer afer | reverse complement strand
GTAGCATAGTGCCTAAGGCACGTGACTGCTAACCAGACGGCTGGCAGTTCAAACCCACCAGCCACTCCTCAGAAGGAAGGTTGGGCAATCTACTTCCGTAATGATACCGCCTCGGAAACCCAAGGAGGGGTCGCTATGGGTCAGGTCTGACTCGAGGACATGTAATAACAACAACAACACACCGAACCAAAAACAAAAGTCACAGCTGTCGAGTAGGATCATACTCATAGTGACCCCTCCTTGGGTTTCCGAGGTGATGTCACTATGGAAATTGATTGCCCAATGTTCCTTCCAAATATGTATATATATAAAACAACAACAACAAAAAAACTCACTGCCATTAAGTTGATTCGACTCATAGTGACCCTTCATTGGGTTTCTGAGGCAGTATCTCTATGGGAGTAAATTCCCCAACCTTCCTTCTGAGGAATGGCTGGAGGGTTTGAACTGCTAGCCTTCTGGTTAGCAGTCAAATGCCTTAAGCACTATGCCACCAGAGCTCCCCCATGTATGTATGTATGTATGTATGTATCTACTTATCTATCTATCTATAAAATAATAAACGTCACCCTTGTTCTGTCAGCATTGAAATATGCCACTAATCTCTCCCCTACCTCTGATTGCTACTTCTTGCAATCTGGCACTGACAGATTAACCTCCACAACACATAACTCTGGTATTGGTACTTCCCTACCAAAAAACCTTCAATAGATTTCCTCTTCCATAAAGAACACCTAGTTTTTGGCTTGGATTTTAAGTACTCCACAATTCACCCCTTCTCTCATCTCATTTTACTTTCCAACCTTATCTCATTCCTCGTAGTGAACCCCGTGTTCCAGGTAGTGAAGTACTTTGTCCTTCAACATGTTTCTGTCTGTTGACCTCTGCCTTTGTCCAGAATGTGTCCATTCTCCTTCTTCATTTCTCCTCCTTGAAATCTTTTCCACCATTTAAGGTAATGACTTTCAAATTGTTTTTGTTTTGTATATTTTACTGAGACTCACTGTAAGAAGTATATTTTATATTGAACTCTGTATTAGTTTCCTAAGGCTGCCACCACAAAGTACCACAATCTGGGTGGTTTAAAACAGCAGAAATTTATTTTTTCACAGTTCTGGAGGCTAGATATCTGAAATCAAATCATTGGCAGAGTCATGCTCTCTTTGAAAGGTCTGCAGAAAATCCTACCCTACCTCTTCTAGCTTCTGGTTGCTGTTGTTGTTATGTGCCATCGAGTCAGACCCGACTCAGAGTACCCCTCCCTGGGTGTCTGAGGCAGTATCACTACAAAAGTAGATTGCCCAAACTTCCTTCTGGGGAGTGGCTGGTGGGTTTGAACCACCAGCCTTCTGGTTAGCAGTCAACTAGCTTCTGGTAGCCCCAGGTATTTCTTGGCTTGCAGTTGTAGCATAACTCCAATCCCTGCTTTGACTTCACATGATCCCCAAGTATCTCTCTCTCTGTCTTCTTAGAGGGTTAACAGTCATAAAGGGTCTAAACCCTACTAATGACCTTATCTTGCCTAATTATATCTGCAATGATCCCAATTCCAAATAAGGTCACACTCATGATACCTAGGATTAGGATTTGAACATGTCTTTTGGAGCACACAATCCAACAGGAAACATAACTCAAAACACACATATACTTACAAAAACCTGAACCAATTGCTGTAGAAGCCATTTTAGCTGTTGGCGACCCCATGTATTACACAGTAAAGCTGAGCTCCTTAGGGTTTTTGTGGTTGTGATCCTTATGGACATAGATCACCAGGCTTTTCTTTTGCAGTGCCACCAGTTGGGTTCAAGGCAGTTTTTTGGTTAGCAGCTGACTGTAAACTGTTTGTGCCATCCAGGGATCTACACAAAATAAAATGGAAACTAAATTTTCATGGAAGCATATTTTCATTATTTTGATGCACATTCATATTTTATGTTTCATTACATTATATTCTATACTCTGCCATTCCATCTCATTAAGAAAATGTTAGTATCATTCCATCAAACTGATTTCTTGACCCAATTATGGGTTACTATTCTCCAGTTGGAAACATTACTTCAATGTTTTATCTAAGATGTCCCCTCTTTTAGGAAGACTTTTAACTATCTAATCAGAAACAACCATTCTTTTCTCTAAACTCTGATAAGAGTTTTTACTATGGATGCACTTAATAACACAAGACCGTATATTACATAGCTATTTATGTACATTTTATGGCTATAAATGTCTTGAGAGCAAGGTTTGTACCCAATTTATTCAGGGTCCTCTTTGGTATTGACGGCATAGTAGGGTCTCAGTAGAAGTTAGTCAAATGGAAGAAATCTGATATTAGTCCAGATATACCTCTTCAAAGCCACCCTCAAAAATTTTCTTTTTCTGTACTCATTTCTGATTCAGGGATATGATGGTGAAGCTATTTTGGAGGTATTCTCTCTTATCTATAATCAATTTAAGATGCTCTTGAGTAATTCATCCAGACATTGTCAATTCTTATAAAACTTCCTATGTTGGTCACATTTCTATGTTGATTACTTCTTGGAGAGTAGTAATTTTTATAGTATTTCTGAAGTTGATCTGACACAGGGTGTTACTGGAAAATCCAATCCTCGTTTCATTGTGTGTAGGAGGGGAGCTGGTGTAGTGGCATTTGCCATTAGATAGTAGAAAAAAATAATTAAACAAAATAATTATTAGAACAAAATAATTAAAAGTATAATAATAATGGGAAAAATGGAAAGAAAATCAAACTGCTTTAATAAAGAGTAACAGAATAGCAGCACTCAGTAACATGAAAGCATTCAAAGGGGGAAAATCCTTTAAATATTGTTTTTAAAAAATCTTCAAAGAGGATACCCAAGTCATGCAACTGTTTTTTAACATGAAAATCTTCAAAGAATACATTTCCCATGCAATGTTTAAAATTCTCAAAAGGGGCTCCCTCTGGAGTAAAACTCTTTGAAGGTGAAATCTCTTCAATCATATGAGTTTTTTCAAAGGAAAACCTTTTCCAAATTTTCTTTAAGCCAGGGACTTTCTTTAAGGAAATATTTCAGAAATAGAAAAACAGCCTTTTCAGTGATTTGTACATTTTTAGGTTTCTACAACTAATGCCCTTAAAATTAATGGTAAAATACTGCAAATAGTGTATACTATAGTTAAGTTGGGCAAAAGAAAGAAAATTCTTGTCTGCACTGCCCACAATACCCTTAATTTTGATGTTGTTAAAAGTTAAATGCCTTGTTTTTAGGCTGTTAGATACATATAAGCAAGGTTATTAGATACATATAACTGACTGTCATTGAGGCAATTCCAACTCATAGTGACCCTATAGGACAGAGGAGAAATGACCCACAGGGCTTTCAAGGATGTAAATCTTTACAGAAGCAGACTACCTCATCTTTCTCCCATGGACTGATTGGTGAGTGAGAATAACAAATCTTCTGGTTAGCAGCCAAATATTTTAACCACTGTGCCACTGGAACTCCTTGTTAGATGTATATATCTAATTAAAATAATAATAATTCTCTAGGATCCTTCTTTTGGCTCAAAAACAAAGCAGAAATAATCTTATGTGTGTGACTCAATTTCTAGCTGTTACACTTAATATAGGATTCCTGGTGGTGTAGTGGCTAAAACATTTGGTTGCTAACCAAAATGTTGGCATTTCAAACCCACCAACTGCTCTGTAGGAGAAAGACGAGGCACTCCATTTCCATTAAGACTTACAGCCTTGTAAACCATAGGGGTAGTTCTACTTTATCGAATAGAGTTGCTATGAGTTGGAATTGACTCAATGGCACATGGTTTGGTTTTGGTTTTATACTTAATATAACTCCTGATGAGCACTTAGGCAGTGTAACTTAACCACTGGCCACCAAAGAAGGACAAAAATGGGGCAGGAGATAACAGGAGGGGTTTCTCTCCAAACATTTAATTTAGGCCTTGATCTCCCCAATCCAGAAGGGCTCCCAGCATACCTTTGTATATCTAGAATATATATATATATATATTAAGGATTTCTAGAGTTGACACAACAAAATCTAGTTCAATAAGTTTTTGAAACTTCAGGTTTCACCCCTAACATGAATATTTTAAAGAAGGCTCACTCTCCAGGGACCAGAAGAAAATTTCTGCTATAGGAGTAGTTATCACTACAGTGGAGAAAGTTAGAGAGGACAGACTGATGGGGCCCAAACATAGCCACATTAGGTGATTGGCTTAAGGCATTGAGATTAATTTCAGACCTGAGTTAATACTCTGGCAAGGATCTTTCAATTAGAACAGAAAGCTTAGTAGTAATTACTTGTTTGTGTGAATGAGATTATACCTTGGATATGATACGAAATGCTGGCACTATTTCGTAAAGTAACAATACCATTTGCAATATTAAAAATGAATTGACAAGCGCACTTCACCTTTTTGGTGTTCTTCCCCCAAATTTCTAACCCAATCTGATCAAAACACAATACCCAAAACCAATCCCATTGCCATAAAGTCAATTCCAACTCCTACGGACCCTATGGACAGAGCAGAACTTCCCCCACAGAATTCCCAAGGCTGTAACTCTTTAGTGAAGCAGACTGCCTCATCTTTCTCCTATGGAGTGCCTGGTGGGTTCAAATCACTGACCTTTTGCAGAGCATTTTAACCATGTGTCTCGAGGGCTAGCTCAAAATATAATAGTTATTGTTGTAGTTATATGCTGTCGAGTCGGCCCCGACTCATAGCGACCCCTCCTTGGGTTTCCGAGGCAGTATCACTACGGAAGTAGGATTGCCCAACCTTCCTTCTG
>NW_006921620.1:9745958-9769889 GCF_000298275.1 Orycteropus afer afer | reverse complement strand
TTTAGCCACTATGCTACCAGAGCTCCCCAAAATATAATAGACATACCCCAAATGATGGGCATTCCAAAAAATATCTGACTCAAATATCCAAGAATGTCAAGATCATAAAAAGAAAAAATAAAAAAAGGGAGAGACTGAGAAGCTATTACAGATTAGAGGAAGTTAAGGAGATACGATGATTAAATGCCACCTGGTGTCCTGGATTAGATCCTGGTACCAAGAAAGGACGTTAGTAGAAAACTGATGAAGTCCAAATAAAGTCTGTAGCTTAATTAATAGTGTTGTGCCAATGTTAATTTCTTAGTTTTGACAAATGTGATATGGTTATGTAAAATGTCAACATTAGGGAAAACTGTTTGAAGGTATATGGGAAATCTGTGTACTATCTTTACCATTTTCTGTAAATCTAAATTATTTAATAACAAAAAGTTTTAAAACATTTTACATAACAGGGCAGCTGAAGTGCAAAGAAAGTGGTAATTCTATAAGTGATACCTGAATGTTTGAACTCTGGGAAATGCTGCCCTAAGTAACTATATTATTTTCCTATGTCTGCTGTAACAAACAACCACACACTTGGTGGCTTGAAGCAACACAAATTTCTTTTCTCATAGTTCTGGAGGACAGAAGTTCAAAACCAAGGTGTCAGCAGGGCTGTTCTCCCTTCAGAAGCTCCAGGGGGAGAAGGTTTCCTTGTCTCCAGTTTCTGGTAGCTCTAGGCATTCCTTGGCTAATGGCTATATAACTCATCTCTACCTCTATCTTTTTATGACTTTCTCCTTTTCTCTCTTTTTGTCTTTTATAAGGACACTTGTCATTGGATTTAGGGCCCACCCTGATAATAGCATAGTGGCTAAGACACTTGCCTGCTAACCAGACGGCTGGCGGTTCAAACCCACCAGCCACTCCTCGGAAGGAAGGTTGGGCAATCCTACTTCCGTAGTGATACTGCCTCGGAAACCCAAGGAGGGGTCACTATGAGTTGGGGCCGACTCGACGGCACATAACAACAACAACTGATAATACAGGATGAGCTAGCTCTTCTTGGGATCCTTAACTTAATTACATCTGCAAAGACTTTTTTTTTCTAAATTAAGATCTATTCATAGGGTCTGAAGATTAGAATGTAGATATATGTTTTTTGGGGGACACACCATTTAACCAACTACACTAATACTCTGTCTTGAGAAATGAATCAACTATGTTTGGATTTGTAAGAAAAAGGGATTTACATTTTCATTTTTTTTTGTCCATGAGTGTCACAGCTGACAGAAGAGTTTTCAGGAAGTCTGATACTCCTAAGTGACATACAGGTGGCTCAAAAACAGTTTCCAATGCTTTATCTCTGGATTGGAAAGGAAATACATTTTTTATTAGTTCTATTTCCAAATGATACTTAAATAAGTCAGTGAGCATTCGTTGATGATGAGCAGGTTTCTGCCAGTTAACTGGATGCTGGATCTACAAAGACATGGTTGTTGCTCCACAGAAGGGCCCTTTCCTGGGCAAGGGTGACCTAGTCATTTAATACACAGTTATTTTAATTCCTGGAGAAGGATATTATGCTTGGTAAAGTAGAGGGTCAGATAAAAGAAGGAGACCCTGAAGGAGATGAATTCATACAGTGACTACAACAATGGGCTCAAATACACCAGTAGTTGTGGAGATAGTGCACGACTGGGTAATGTTTCCTTCTGTTATACTAAGATTGCTATGAGTTGGAGATGACTCATTGGAAACTAACAGCATTATGATTAAGGCAATAGTGAGTAAAATTCACAAAAATCCCTGCCTGAGAAGACATTATCCTCTCTCAGGAGTGGTTTTGGGGAAAATAAACAATTTATGTTTAGAGAAATATATCAGTAAACTATGAATCTTTTGAATCAAACCCAAGTTTTTTCTCTGCCAGTAGCCTTTCTAGGGGACTCAATTATGGTCTATGCCATAACTCTCAGATGTTATAATTCCATTGTTATAATTCCATTGCCCCATCCTCAGTCCTAGATGTTCAAGAAGAGGCATGGAGATGGGACACTCTTAGTAGGACAAAGGAACCCAGCCCTTAACTTGTAAACAAGTCCTGTGATATGACTGGGAGCTGGGAATTTGTTATCTTGGAGGATCTTTGCAGCATTTTTTTTCTACAGGCCAGCAAGCCAAACACTCATCTCTAAGCAATACCAGTTGGCCTCTCTATTTACTCATAGCTTCTTTCAAAATTCTCAGTAACATTTTATTCTTTTTCTAGTACTTCCTACAGATGTCTCAATAATGTCCCTTGATAGTTTGTACTAAGAGATTGTTTTTCTCTGATATTCTTGCTTTGTTGGAGATATATAGTTACAATGACTTCAAATAATGTTTTCTCTGTTTTGTCAACCAATTCAAAATATTTATTTATTGTAGTTTTTATGTTATGTTTTAATGTTGTACAGATTACACAGTCTTCCTCCAGGCATTCTTTCAAAATTATTAGCTTTAAAAATTTTCATGTTTATAATAAGAAAATAACATAAAACAATTTGATGAAACATGATGGACTTAAAATTATAAAGCAACAAAACAAACAGAAAGGATATATCATCACATTGGGAACACACAGAACATCTGAAGTGTTGCTGCCTGCCTGGAGAAGGTTAACTTGGTGTAAATTGCCATTTTTAAAATTAACTGGTGAAACAGGAGAACTTTTCTTGGACACTAACTGAAATGATAACTCTGACCGTAAAAATTAGCACCAAGTTGGTTCCTATGAGATATAGGTCAAATATATTCCCATTCTCTAACTTTACCATTTCTGAAATGAGCTGTTCCTCCACAGCATTCCTTTTTATTAGGTTCAATAACTCATTGCAACAAACACAGAAAACTCAAGAAAATACCATATCTGCAATAACAACTTTAATACAATATAAACAAAGAATATAAACAGAAATGAAAATACTCATAGAGTGAGGCTCAGGAGGGGTACCAGCACAGAGACTCAACATCTCAAGGGGACCCACTTACCCTTCCTGAAAACTGATGTTCACTCTTGTCAACCAGAAAAACTTTGATCTAAACACTGTTTGGTGATGTCATTTGGTGGGCTCTACTGTCAAAAATGAAATGGAATGCATAAAGATCAGTATCCTAGGCATCAGTAAGCTGAAATGGACAGGATTTTGCCATTTTGAATCAGGCAATCATATGATCTATTATGCCAGGAATGAAAAATTGAAGAGGAATAGTGAGTCATTCATTGTCACAAAAACTGTTTCAAGATCTATCTTGAAGTACAAAGCTGTTTGTGATAGTATAATATCCATATGTCTACAAGGAAGTCCAGTTAATACTACTATTATTCAAATTTATGCACCAACCACCAAAGTCAATGCCAAGGAAATTGAAAATTTTTACCAACTTCTGCAGTCTGAAATTGACCAAACATGCAATCAAGATGTGTTGATTATAATTAGTGATTGGAATGCAAAAGTTGGAAACAAAGAAGTATCATCAGTAGTTGGAAAATATGGCATTGGTGATAGAAATGATGCCAGAGAATGCATAATAGAATTTTGCAACACCAACCACATAATCATTGCAGGTATTTTTTTTCTACAATGTAAACAGTGACTATACATGTGTGTTTCACCAGATGGAATACACAGGAACCATATTGACTACATCTGTGGAAAGAGGTGATGGAAAAGCTCAATATCTTCAGCCAAAACAAGGCCAGGAGATGACTGTGGAATGGACAGACCATCAACTGGTCATATGCAGGTTAAAATTGAAGCTGAAGACAGTTAAAACAAGTCCACTAGAGCCAAAATATGACCTTGACTACATCCCACCTGAATTTAGAGACCATTTAAAGAATAGATTTGACTCATTGAACACCAATGACTGAAAACCAGAAGAGTTGTGAGATGGCATCAAGAATATCATACATGAAGAAAGCAAAAGGTTATTAAAAAGGCAACAAAGGAAGAAAAGACAAAAATGGATGGCAGCAGAGACTCTGAAACTTGCTCTTGAACAGAGAACAGCTAAAACAAATGGAAGAAATGACAAAATAAAAGAGCTGAACAGATTTCAAAGAGCAGCTCAAGAAGACAAAGTCAATTATTATAATAAAATATACAAAAACCTGGAGTTAGAAAACCAAACGGGAAGAATACACTTAGCATTTCTCAAGCTGGAAGAAATGAAGAAAATATTCAAGCCTCAAGTTCCAGTATTGAAGGATTCTATGGGCAAAATATTGAATGATGCAGGAAACATCAAAAGAAGATGGAAGGAATACACAGAGTTACTGTACCAAAAAGAATTGGTTGATGTTCATCCATTTCGGGAGGTGACATCTGATCAAGAATCAATGGTATTGAAGGAAGAAGTCGAAGCTGCACTGAAGGAATTGGCAAAAAGACAAAGCTCCAGGAATTGAGGGAATACCCATTGAGATGTTTCAACAAACAGATGCCACACTGGAGGCACTTACTCATCTATGCCAAGAGATTTGGAAGACAGCTACCTGATCAACTTACTGTTGGAGATCCATCTTTGTATTCATCCCAAAGAAAGGTGACCCAATAGAATGCAGAAATTATTGAACAATATCATTAATATCACATGCAAGTAAAATGTTGGTGAAGATAATTAAAAAATGGTTACAGAAGTATATTGATAGGGAACTTCCAGAAATGCAAGTGAGATTCAGAAGAGGACATGGAATGAGAGATATCATTGCTGATGTCAGATGGATCTTGGCTGAAAGTGAACAATACCTGAAAGATGTTTACTAGTGTTTTATTGACTATGGAAAAGCATTCAATTGTGTGGATCATAACAAATGATGGCTAACATTGAGAAGGCTGTGAAGGAACTCTTTCAAGTGCTGAGGAGCAAGGATGTCTCCTTGAGGACTAAGGTGCACATAACACAAGCCATGATATTTTCAATCGCCTCATATGCATGTGAGAGCTGGACAATGAATAAGGAAAACTGAAAAAGAGTTGATGCTTTTGAGTTGTGGTGCTGGCGAAGAATGCTGAAAGTACCATGGACTGCTAAAAGAACTAACAGATCTGTCCTGGAAGAAGTGCAGCCGAAATGCTCCTTAGAAGAGAGAATGGCCAGACTTCGTCTCACCTACTTTGGTCATGTTGTCAGAAGGGACCATTCCCTGGAGAAGGATGTCGTGTTTGTTAAGTGGAGGGTTGACTAAAGAGGGGAAGGTCTTCAATGAGATGGATTGACATGGTGGCTACAACAATGGGCTCAAGTGCAGGATCGGGCTGTGTTTCGTTCTGCTGTGCATGGGGTTGCTATGAGTTGGAAATGACTCGATGGCACCTAACAACAACAACATTGAGAAGAATGGGAAATCCAGACACTTAATTGTACTCATGAGGAACCAGTATATAGACCAGGAAGCTGTTGTTCAAACAGAGCAAGAAGACACTGCATGGTTTAAAATCAGGAAGGGAGTGCATCAGTGTTGTATCCTTTCATCATACTTATTCGATCTTTATGCTGAGCAAATAATCTGAGCAGCTGAACTATATGAAAAAGAACATGACTTCAGGATTGGAGGAACACTCATTAACAACCTGCAATATGCAGACAACACAACCTTGCTTGCTGAAAGTAAAGATGACTTGAAGCACTCACTGATGAAGATTAACAACTACAGTCTACAGTATGGATTACACCTCAACATAAAGAAATTGGGTTAATAAGCAGCATCAAGATAAATGGAGAAAAGATTGAAGTTCTCAAAGATTTCATATTGGGTCCACAATCAACATCAAAGGAAGCAACAGTCATGAAATCAGATGACATATTGCACTAGGCAAATCACTGCAAAAGACCTCTTTAAAGTGCTGAAGCGCAAAGATGTTTCTTTGAAGACTATGGTGTACCTACCCCAAGTCATGGTGTTTTCAATTGCCTCGTATACCTATGATAGCTGGAGAAGGAATAAGAAAGATTGAAGAAAAGTTGATGCTTTTGAGTTGTGGTGTTGGTAAAGAATACTGAAATTACCATGGACTGCCAGAAGAGCTAACAAATCTGCCCTGGAGGAAGTGTAGCTAGAATCCTCCTTGGAAGCAAAAATGGCCAGACTTCAACTCACCTACTTTGGTCATATTGTCAGAAGGAACCTTTTCCTGGAGAAGGATATCATGCTTGGTAAAGTGGAGGGTCAGCAAAAAAGGCAAAGACCCTCAGTGAGATGGATTGACACAGTGGCTGCAACGATATGTGCTGGTATAGCAAGGATTGTGAGGCTGGCACAAGATTGGGCAGTGTTTCTTTCTGTTGTACATAGGGTAGCTCTGAGTCAGAGCTGACTTGAAGGCACCTAACAACTATGGTCTACAGCTGTTCAGCCACTCTTCTCAACTGGCCCTTGGCTCTCTCTGGAACTAGATTTGACCTTTACATTCTTCTGCAGCTGTCCATTGCCTCTGTTGGTATTGTTGCACCTGCTGCCTCACTCTCTATTACAGATTTACTCAGAGTAGCAGATTCTCAACACAGGGCTTCAAGTCCAAAGGACACATCCTTCTCAAACAAGAGATCCCATCTGAACTTTCACATTCAAGTTTTTTTTATCATTCAGTAGGCAGGACCCTCAGCCAGTCTGAGTAAAAGTCAACTATAAGATATAGCTCACCAGCAATTCTAGTAAAAGTTAAGACCAGGCAAGGGGAAGGGGCGGGACCAGTCAATCTGGTAAGGATCAACTACTCAGCAGGGCTCCCCAGTCAATTCAGTGAAAGGTCAGTTACTCAGTGGGGCTCCCCAGCCAATCCATGTAAAGTCAGACCAGGAGTTCCCCAGACAGATTGGTTACTGGACAGGATCTCAGAACCAGAAACAAAAGGCCAAATTCCTTTTTTTCTGTAAGGTGATTCCACATTATACAACATGCATACTAGCATATGTCTGAGAACTTTTTAGACATAAGAAATATTACTTAGACAAAAAATTGCCATACCTTGACAAGGTTAATTTTCTTTGATCTTTACTAAAATAGAGCAGTTTTATAAGGTCTTCCAAGAAAAGCTTTGTTTTTAATTTTACAAATAAAGCATGTTTAAGACTTCTTGTGTGTGCTAAATAAATCTAAATATAGGACATTTAGATAAATAAAACAAAAATCCTCACAACTGGGCTGATAAGCAACATCATAATAAATGGAGAAAATATTGACATTGTCAAGGATTTCATTTTACTTGAATATACAACCAACACCCATAAAAACAGCAGTCAAGAAACTAAATGACATATTGCATTGGAAAAATCTGCAAAAGACTTCTTTAAAGTGTTCAAAAGCAAAAATGTCACTTAGAGGACAAAAGTGTGCCTGACATGTGCCATGGTCTTTTTGGTCTCCTCATATGCATGCAAAAGCTGGGCAATGAATAAGGATGGCCAAAAAGGAGCTGGGGGCTTTAAATTATAATGTTGGTGAATAATATTGAATATACCATTGAACGCCAGAAGAAGGAACAAAGCTGTCTTTGAAGAAGCACAGCCAGAATGCTCCTTAGAAGCAAAGATGGTGAGACTTCATCTTATGTGCTTTGGATATGTTATCAGAGGGGCCAATTTCTGGAGAAGGACATCGTGCTTGGTAAAGTAGGGTGTCAGTGAAAAAGAAGAAGATTTTGATGAGATGGAATTGCACAGTGGCTACATCAATGAGCTCAAGCATAGCAGTGATTGTGAGGATAGTGTAGATTGGACAGTGTTTTGTTCTACAGTACATAGGGTCGCTATGAGTTGGAACCAACTCAATGGCACCTAACAACAAAAACAAAAAGGATATTAATTCTTGGCCTTGAGACATAGTGGCAATATCTTCTGGATTAGGTTGATTGGCCCTGATATTCAACAAACTAAATTAACTTTAGAAACATTTCAAACATGTTAGCAAGCAAAATCTAAGCAGGGACAACAGACTACATAAGTGGACCATGTTTCTCTTGATTTTCCTGTTTCTCTTTTTTGTCTCCTTTTTCCATTTCCAGTTCAGAAAATAGCATCCTCATGCACATTTTGTTGAACATCTGTTTTGAGCTTACTCTGCTTTGCTTGCCTTTCCAGTCCCAATGAAAGTTCCAAACTGCAAAGTTAAGAATTATACATATTTAATATTTAATATGTGGATCATACTGGACGGAATAAGAATTTTATAAAGAAGTCCATAATCTTAAAATCCTAAAAAAGATTTTAAAGAGAAAACGATCAACTAAATTATTCAGCTTTGCCATTTGGGTAATCTAAGAAACAGACGATAAGGCAGAATTGGAAATACAAGAGATTTATTTAGGGGAACATCTGTGAAAGATAAAGGGGATAAAGGTGAGGAAAGCATTCAAACTGTGATGTAGGTGTGACACCTGTGAAAGAGAGGAGGAAGAAAGGAGGATTTGGTAGAATCTCAGAATAAAATCCAGTTTTAAGAGAGTTATGGTAAGGTCAATGGAAAGCCCTTGAATCAAAGTCAGCCAGTACAGGAGCCCCATGTCCTGTAGGATTAAGTTTGCATGAGTAACTCCAATATGCTCAGTCACTGTTTCTAAGAATGGCTTTGTCATGACTGTGGCAAGGGCAGAAGGGAGCTGTGTAGATCTGGAAGGGCATCAGCAACTGGGCCTTGGGTGAATTTTGCTCCCCATAGCAGGAGATCTGAGGAGTACATTTCCATGGCCACATAAGCAAAACTCCTTCATGGAATATTTCAGAAATAAATGTTTTCATGTATATATCCATAAACTTACAGAGAACACTACTTCATAATGTTCCTGCATGAAATTTTCTCACCAAATCAACATAAATCATATTCCTAGCTTACACTTTAATGACTAGTCAATAATTTAAAGTACCATATTAGTGGAAAAAGGATTGTTTAAGAAATACATCTAGGACAAATTCATTTTATAAATTTGAATGTAAATCTTTTGAGCAAACTTGCAGAAATAATTAAATGCAGATACCAACTTTCTCTTTCACTAAATGACCTTTCCAATGTTTTGGAGTTGAACTTTTGTGAAATAGAGAAAAATGAACTAGATTTGTCTTTCAGTTCCTAGTTTTATAGAATGTATTCATTGAATCATTCAACAAAAATTTGAGTGCCTACTATATGCCAGGCATTAAGCTTTCCACTTTCCCTATTATGCAATATATACAAAAAATATCACCAATTTGGTCTAGTTGTAGAAGATGCAGGCAAATATAAATTAGTTATAAGTCCAAATTATGTATTTATTTTAAAAGATGCAATTATAGGAATAAGATATTTGACTAGTAGAAGACCTGTAAAGATCATTTAGTGAAAGAGAAAGTGAATGTCTACATTTAATTCCTTCTCCCAATAAATAAATACAAATTTATAAAATGCATTAGTCCTGGATATATGTCTTGGGTAATCTTTTATGACCCACTGCGACTACTACTTTAAATTATTGATTTGACATTAAAGTATAAGTCAGGAATACAAGATAGTTTAGTGAGACTTTTTTGCAGAATATCATGAAAATAGTGCATTCTACAATACATTCCAAGAAAGGTCTTTGCTGAATTATGAAATGAAGTTGAGATCTTATTGATGTTTTTCTTTAATTATTCTCTAGGGTTTGAGGATCATGGAGGCCTTTATATAACTTTTATACTATTCAGTAAAGATACATATAGCAGTGTTAAAATATGTATAGTTATCAACTTAATAGTCTGAAACTTTTTGGAAATCTCAATTTAATAGTTTCAAACTTTTGGAAACTGGCTGAGAAGGCCAGGAGAGCAAGCCCAAAACAGATATACAACTAAGTTTAAGTGAGAATACATTTCCTGGTTAGGAAATGGAAAAAGGAAAAAAAAAGAAGCATAAACATCAAGAGAAGCACAGTTTACTTCTCATTCAGACTGTTGTAGTCTCTGCTTGGAGTTTTGCTGCCTAATTTGTTTGAAATGTTTCCAAAGTGAATTCAGATTGTTGAACATCATGGCCAGTCAACAAAATCCAGGAGATATTGCCACTATGTCTCTGGTCCCAAGAATTAATGTTCTTTGTCTAAGTAATGCAAACGTCTTAATGGATAGCCATGCTTGGTTTATAAAATTCAAATCAACATTATCTTACAGGACTATATAATATTTCCCAACTTAGTAGTGGATAAAGAAAAAAAAAGTCAACATAGGGTATTTTTTTGGTTTTTGTTTGAAAGTAATATTTCCTATGTTTAAAGAAGTCTCAATATTAATAAATTAGCTTTGAAAATGGGGGCACTGGTGGTGCAGTGGCAGAATTCTTGCCTTTCATGCAGGAAAACTTGGCTTGACCAAGACAATGCACCTCATGAGCAGCCACACCTATCAGTGGAGGCTTTTGTGTTGCTCTGATACTGAACAGGTTTCAGTAGAGTTTCCAAACAAAGATGGACTAGGAAGAAAGAAAGGCCTGACAATCTACCGACAAAAAATTAGCCAATGAAATCACTATAGATCACAGTGCTTTGATCCCATTATACATGGTTTTGTAGTAAGTTGGGGCCAACTCAACATTTGCTAACAACAACCATGGTTTTGAAAATTGCTGTGTAGTCTTAGTCAACCTTCAGTAGATTCTGCTGTGTCCAATATCAACTTGGTTGTGCTAATCAACTTATGCTAATTCATTTTTAACATTCCAGATGATATGGCTGTTCCTCAGAACAAAGTGAGTATTTCTTATCAGGTGCTATACATATTCTAATTTACACAAATGTTAAATATTATTTTCTAGAATTAATATAATGCACACCTAAATATGTATGCTGAGATAGTGAGCAAATGACTTAGTTTCTGCTTTTAATGAGAGAATAAATAATGAGTAGGTTATATATTGCTTTAATAACTTAATATTACTGGCAGCTTGATTTTGGAAGCCATTTACTTTGTTTCTTTACATCTGAGAAACAAATATAGGTGAAGACTGTGGTTGGAATAATAATCTCCCATAGTGTATTTCTGATTGAAATTAGAAACAATGTTTCTAATAATTTAATAATTTTTCTAATTTCAATAGAAAACAAATAATTTAATCTGTGTATGATGTAGTTTACATTATTACTCAACAAAATTCTTCCATGAGAAGAATACACTTCTCCACCCCACTGATGATGGGATTGAATATGTGACATGCTTTGCCCAATGGATTGAGTATAGAAGTGAATGTGGCAATTTTGAACTTAGGGATTAGGAAGCATCATGTGTTTTTGCTTATCCCCTCAGGAACATCCAACTTTTACCATAAGAACAAGAGTCCTACAGTGGTGTGAACTTGTTTGTTTAGGCTCTTTAGTGCTGCTATAACAGAAAATGTCACAAATGTATGGTTTTAACAACAGGGATTTATTCTGTTACAGTTTAGGAGGCCAGAAGTCCAGTTCAAAATGCCAGCTCTAGGAGCTGGGTGAAAGCCCCTCAATCTTGGGCTACAGCTCTTCCTCTTGCTCCCAGCCCACTGGAGCTGGAGGCATCTCTTAACTCAGGCAACTGCTGGCTGCTGAGGCTAATAAACCCAAGATGGATGAGTAAAAATGGCACAGTCTCAAGATTATCAAGCAACACAGCAGATCACTATTTCAAGTACAGAAATAGTCCCAAGATTGGCAGACAACACAGCAAGCCATTGAGATGAAGACTTGGCCAATTGCAGGATCCAAATGTGCCAAAAAGCCCAGAGACCTTCCTCAAAGCTTCTTCTTGTATACTGGAAGCAGATCACACACCTAAGGCAGCTACTCAGCAGCTCACAGTGGGTTCCACCATGGAGTAGATTACCAGTCTCATCATGGGGAATAAGGACATCCAACTGTCCAGCCACTCAAAACCAGAACCAACCAAGTTGATACACAACCTTAACTACCACACCATTACTGTGCTTGGCTGCTGACCAAAATGCTAGAGGTTCTAGTCCACCCAGAGGCATGTCAGAAGAAAGCCCTGGTGATGTACTTCTGAAAAATCAACTATTAAAAACCCTATGGAGAACAGTTCTACTTGGATACCATTAGGTTGCCATGAGTTAGGATCTATCTTCTCCACAGCAACTATTAATTGGTACATAGCTGCAGTTCCAACCAACCTCGGCTTCAAAGTGGGACTAAGGAATTGAGTCACCGCAGCTGGCCTATAAACTGAAGAAGTCATCCTAGATGTAGACCTGTAAGAAAAATAAATAGCTCATTGTTGAATTGCATTGAGATACTTTGATTGCTTTATAGAAAAGCTAATGTGTTTATTCACTAAAATACGTTTTATGTTTTATCTATCTATCTTCAACATCAACATACCAATTCCTGTTGAGTTGATGCCAACTCAGAGATCCCATGTATGTCACGGTAGAACTGTGCCCACAGGGTTTTCAATGGCTGATTTTTCAAAAGTAGATTCCCAGGCCTTTCTTCCTTATCCACCTAAATTCCTTGCCCTTTAGATGAACGAAGGAATATTCATAATTGAAATTAAAAATGAACTTTTACAACCTAAACACTTTATTCTTTTAAGAATACTCACTTTTGCTTACTAACACTCAAAAACTCACTGCTGTCGAGTTGGATCTGACTGATAGCGATGCCTCCTTGCCTTTCCGAGGTGGTATCTCTACAGAAGTAGATTGCCAAACTTTCCTTTCAAAGAAATTTTTCTAATTTCCTTTCCTGGTGAGTTTGAACCACTAGCCTTCTGGTTAGCAGTCAAATGCCTTAGGCACTACGCCACCAGAGCTCCTTAGCACTTAGTATTTTTCAGCCAGTTGACATAGAGGTTAACTTCTTTGTACATTATGTTAGGCAGGTATCACCCTGGTATCAAGAATTTCATAATTTCCATATGATCATTTATTCACTTATTATAAAAATTAGCTCTTCTGGAGATTGCCATTATAACTGTAAATAATATGCGTATACCACTATTTTTTTTTATTTAGATAATCTTGGCTGAATAAATGTTGCAAGTGGAAAAAAGTCCCCATGCTTATAGTACCTCCCAATTCTTCCTTTCTTCTTTCCTTTCCCTACCTCCTTCACCTCATTTATTATTTTAATCATTCTAGTAGTTACTATTATAATTTTTAATATTTAAAGTTATATTTCTTGATTCATGAACTTTAGGTAGAATCTATTGAGTTCTCATTGTGTAATATGAGGAATTATCTTTCTTCATATCCCTCCACATTTCCTCATACTATCTTTTGATTTCTATCATTTTTATAATTTCTATCTACTTGGAAAATATTATTCAATTTAAATTATTCTGTAACTGCAATCAAGGTTTTTGTCATCATTGACTATAGGTTGAATGTAAAAATCATAAACTAAAAACATTGTTTATAACAATCTAAAAATATAATGCACTGATATGTAAATTGTGAGATTTATATGTGGAAAAGAAAATAAAATCCCTGGTGGTTAATATTCCACCGATCAAAGGTGAGTGCTCTAAGATTAGATCAAATGGATTTTTTTCTTATGGAACAAACATTGCTAAAAATCATGCCATTTTTCTTCCCCATTTTAGAAAAAAGACTTTCTTGTAGAGCTCTTTGTGTTTTCTAGAATTTTTAATTTCCTTTCCTTTTGTTAATGACAGAAGATCTTTGTGTTTCTTAACAATATATTTTAGTGAAAGAACACGCTTTCTTTTTGAAGTGTTGCTTCACAGAACCCTCTTGACTTCTGTATTAATTTGGACAAATAGATTTTTAGTCTTATCACATAGTTGTTATCCTACCAAAAAACCAAATTCACCGCTGTTGAACCGAACCCCACTCATAATGACCCCTCCTTGGGTTTCTGAGGTGGTGTCACTATGGAAGTAGATTGTACAACTTTCCTTCCAAGGAGTGGCTGATGGGTTTGAACCATCAGCCTTCTGGTTAGCATTCAATGCCTTAGGCACTATGCTACCAGAGCTCCTTGTTATCCTACAGTTGTCTTTTATTTGTATCCTATATTAATTACAAAATTCCTCTGAACACATGTCTAACTCTTAATGGGACATCAGTTTTTGTTTTGGTGGTGGTGAGTATATTTTACAGAAGTTTTACAAAAATGTATGTAGGAGGTAAACTTTTTGACTTCTTCCATGTAATCAGTCTTTAGTTGGATTTAGAATTCTGATTACCAATTTCAGACTTTTTCAGACATTCTTCTATTATCTTCTGGCATTCATATTTACTAACGTAAATCTGATTTCTCACTTCTTTGTAGGGGACCTGTATTTTCTGTCTGAAAGATTTTAGAATATTTTCTTAATATTTGGAGTATTTATATTTTTTGAGTTTTTTTCTCACATTTGTCTAATTTATGTATCCAACTGAAACTCAAATTCAGAAGAAGATGTGGAATGAAGGATATCATTGCTGATGTCAGATGGATCTTGGCTGAAAGCAAAGAATACCAGAAATGCGTTACCCGTGTTTTATAGACTATGCAAGGCATTAGACTGTGTGGATCATAACACATTGTGGATAATATTACAAGGAATGAGTATTTCAGAATACTTAATTGTGCTCATGGAGAACCTGTACATAAACTAAGAGGCAGTCATTTAACAGAACAAGGGGGGATACTGCAAGGTTTAAAGTCAGGAAAGGTATGTGTCAGGGTGTATCTTTTCACCATAGTTATTCAATTTGTACACAAAGCAAATAATTTGAGAAGTTGGACTATATGAAGATGAACATGATATCAGGATTGGAGGAATGCTCATTAATAGTCTATGATATGCAGATAACACAACCTTGTCTCCTGAAAGCAAAAAAGGCTTGAAAGTCTTACTGGTGAAGACCAAAGTCTACAGCCTTCAGTAGGATTACACCCCAACATAATGAAAACAAAAATCCTCACATCTGGACCAATAAGCAACATCATGACAAATGGAGAAGATTTAAGTTGCCAAGGATTTCATTTTACTTGGATCCCAAACCAATACCCATGGAATCAGCAGTCAAGAGTTAAAATGTGTTATTACACTGGTAAAATCTGCTGAAAACCTTTTTAAAGTGTCAAAGAGCAAAGATATCACTTTGAAGACTAAGGTGTGCCTTACCCAAGCCATGTGCTTGTGAATAGCCTCATATGTATGTGAAAGCTGAACAATAAGTGGGGAAGACCAACAAGGAATTGATACATTTGAATTGTGGTGTTGGCAAAGAAAATACCATGGACTCCCAGAAGAAAGGACTAATCTGTCTTAGAGGTAGAAAACAAAAACAAAAACAAAAAAAACCAAGCAAACACTACCGTTGAGTCAATTCCCACTCATAGCAACCCCTCTTTGGGTTTCTGAGGTGGTATCACTATGGAAGTAGATTGTCCAGTCTTCCTTCTGAGGAGTGGCTGGTGGGTTTGAACCACCAGCCTTCTGGTTAGTGGTCAAATGCCTTAGGCACTATGTCACCAGAGCTCCTGCCTTAGCGGTAGTACAGCTGAAATACTCCTTAAAAGCAAGCATGCCTAGACTTCATCTGTAGTACTCTGATCATGTTGTCAGAAGGGATCAATCCCTAAAGAAGGATATCATGTTTGGTAAAGTAGATGGTCGATGAAAAAAGAGGAAGACCCTCAATATGATGGATTGTGGCTATGATGGTAGGCTCAAGTATGGCAGTGACTGTGAGGATGGCAAAGACTGGGCAGTGTTTCATTCTGTTGTACAGAGGGTCTCTAAAAATATAGACTCATACCTTTATTTATTCAAATATTGCTTTGATTTTCTATTACTGTTTCTTTCATTTTCTCCTCTTATTAATATATTCTCTCTTCCAGGTTTTAGTCCATCTTTCCTTTATTCTTTTCCTTTTCCTTTAACTTCTCTTGTTTCTTCCTTCCTTCCTTTCTCCCTTCTTTCCTCCCTCCTTTCCACCCTCCCTACTTTTGTTTCTTCCTCCATTCTTTCTTCCCTTCTTTTCTCTTTCTCTCTCTTTCTAAGCAGATAGATAGATGTTAGAACCCATGGATCAATTCTGTGTGTTTATTAAATACTTTTCTCATATTCTTCATGTATATGAGTTTTTTTAAATTCAGTATTTTATATTTCCAGGAACTTATTTTTTTATTATTGCTTCCCCCCCACCACCACACACACACAGCTTGACCATATTTTATAGATACAAGAGCAGCTTGAATCTTTTTAATTCTACTAATTATAATTTTGGGAGCTCTGGTGGCATAGTGCCTAAGACATTTGGCTGTTAACCAGAGGCTGGCAGTTCAAACCCACTCAGCCATTCTTCAGAAGGAAGATTGGGCAACCTACTTCTGTAGAGATAGTGCCGCGGAAACCCAAGGAGGGGTCACTATGAGTTGGTAAACGACTCGATGGCAGCGAGTTTTAGTTTTTTAGAATTATAATTTTATTGGCATCCTGAATTAATTTTGTTTCCTATACTGTAATTTTTCTTTTCATTCATTTTGGTGCTTCTTTTTGGTGTAGATTTACCTCAAGTGTCTTGTTTTCCTTAATTTTAATTTCTATTAATGAATAGCAGAAAAGGCTAATTAACATAGGGAAATGACAGGTTTCCTCAACAAAGACTGTGTGCATAAGCGTACAATCACGAAACAAGAGTGTATGGTTTATTAGTCTACTATTGTAAAAAATCAAAGAAAAGTTTATACATGGGAGGAAACTTTCTTTGTTCCTTACCAGGGATGAGAGAGATTATGAGTGGTTACCAGGAGTAGGAGGGAGGAGGAAAAGAGAAACTTTTGTTTGCAGTGCATTCCACTGGTGGTGGAATATTTTGGAAAAAGATAGCAATAATGGTGGCACAACATGAACAATGTCATCAATGTCCCTGAGCTGTAAATGGGGAAGTTGTTATGTTGGTGACTGTCTTATTGTGTATTTTTTCCACCACAATAAAAGCAATAAAAAGAATGAAAGCCTGTGTGGTTTAGAATTTCTACTGATCTGCTACAAAGCTATGTTACCTTGGGTTAGTCATTTTACCGTGTCTATACATCATCTGTAAAATGGGAGGAATAACAGTTGTACATCTAAGAGGGTAGTTGTGGAAATTAAACTAATCTAAATTAACGTACTTAGCACATGTAACAATTGCTGGCACACGGCAAGTGCTATGCAAGACTTAATTATATATACTGTTGTGCAGATCTGCATCTAAAAAATTTTCTTTTCTCAACTGGATAGCTGACTTCTAGCTCTGTAAAAACAATCTTGCCTTCCAAACGAACAAGCTCTAATTTAGAGGAATGGGGCAGGAAGAGCAGGTAGGCTGGACACCTGAATGCAGGGAAGTACAGTCAGGGTTTACATAGGATATTTTTCCCAAGTGGAATGACCCTTCACCTCTTTGTCCTAAAGGCTCAATCTTGCTTCAGTCTCTGTCCTGTCTCTATCTCAGGTATTAACTCTCATCTACATTAAGAGCTCTAGACATTTCCAATATGAGTATTCACTTTCTTTAGAGTGTAACTCTCTGATTTTAATTTAGGGACAAGCCATTGTGTGAATCATTCTCTATGGAGGCAATGAAAGCACAGGTATCCACTCTCTCAGGTATTCTGTAGAGGGTCCCTTAGTAAATAACCTTATCTTCCCCCATGAGCATTTTCATTCTTCATACTTGGTAACTCTAAGTTTGGAAACTTCCATGTGCATTTCTAGAAGGAATTACATCCATTTAGATTAAGCTCTCTCTGGTGAAAGTTTTGTGTTGAGATCTCCTACTTGGAGTACTCATTGTACAAATACTTATTGAATATGTACCCTGTGTCAGGCGCTATTCAAAAATTGAGGATACAGGGATAGAAAAGACAACATCCTTCCAACATGAGGTTCATATTTTATTGGGGGAGGAGAAGAAAGGTAATTAAAAAACTAAGCAAAATAAATTCATAATAATGTTTTAGATAGCTATTAAAAAACAAAAAACTCACTGTCGTCAAGTCAGATCCGACGCATAGCAACCTCTCTTTGGGTTTCTGAGGCAAAATCTCTAAGGAAGTAGACTGCCCAATCTTCCTTCTGAGCAGTGGCTAGTGGGTTTGAACTGCCAGCCTTCTGGTTAGTAGTCAAATGCCTTAGGCACTAGGCCACTAGAGCTCCTTTCAATAGCTATAAGGGCCATGAAATAAATAAAGCAGAATAAAACATGATAGGGGCCTAAGGTGAAAAGAGGAGCACTATTTAATACAGATTTTTTAGGAAAAGACTCTCAAAGGACCATACTCCTCTTTGATTGATAGGTGAAGGATGAAATATATATATTTTTTCCTTTCTTTTTTAACTTTTTATTGTGATTTGGGTGAAAGTTTAAAGAGCAAATTTGTTGTCCAGTCAACAATTCATACACATTTTGTTTTGTGATATTGTAATCCCCATAATATAACAGCACTCTTCCCATCTCCTCTCTGTGTTTATTGTTTCTATTTGTCCTTCTTTCCTATCCCTTCCTGGCTTCTGAGCTTTATGCCTGGATGAATCCTGCCCTTTTGAACTAATATAGTTGATTTTTCTAAGGAATACATACCTTCTTGGTGTCATTGTTCACCTTATGGGCCTGTATCATTTGGCTGAAAATTGAGCCATGGGGGTGAGTTCAGTTTCAAGCCTAAAGGATATTTAAGGGCCATAGTCTTAGGAGTTCCACCAGTCTCTATCAGACAAGTAAGCCTGGTCTTTTTCTTGTTTTGAGATTTGGTAAATATTTTTCTCCCGACTCTATCTGGGACTTAATATTGTGATCCCTTTCAGAGCAGTTAGCAGTGGAGCCTAGTAACACCTACTTCTTCTGGTCTCAGGGCTGCAGATACTAGGGTTCACGTGGTCCATCAGTTCCTAGGACTAATTGTATCCTGAATCATTGATATTCTTCACTCTTTATTGCTATGAATGGGGAGAGACCAACAATTGCACCTTAGATGGCCACTCACAAGCTTTTAAGATCCCACTTATTATTTACCAAAGCAGGATGTAGAACATTGTCTTTAGGGACTATATTATGCCAGTTGACCTTGATGTCCCCTGAGACTATGGTTCTGAGCCCTAGGCCCAGTGACTCATTCACTCAAGGTGTTTTGTTATGGCTAATAAGTTTTCATAACTTTGCTTCCTGTATGTTCTACTATAGTCATGGACATACTTGTAGCATATGTAAATATATATGTAGAAATATGCTCTGTCAAACCTATATATGAAGAATGGACTATAATAAGGGAACTCCATAGAAGTGGGGAGAAGAATTAGTAGGCTATTTCTGGCATCTGATTAAGATGATAGAACATTCTTTCAGGATCTGGAATGCAAGCTCCTTGAAAGTAAGGTCTTTAGTCCCTGCTGTCACCCTGTGACTGAAATAACTTGTCACATTACAGGCACTAAATAAACATGTATCGAATGGGTGTGTAGATGACTGAGTGATATATTAGGCACAAGGAAAGAATAACCTGACATTTTTTGAGAAAGAACTGAAAGGCCAATGTTAAGAGCATAGTAAGCAAGAGATAGAGGGTTTTATATAAGGTCTGAGAGCTAGATAGTGGCCTGATATGTAGAACCTTTTTCACCATGGTAATGTTTAGATTTTATGCTAATTATAATGAGGAACAACTGGCAGATTGAACTGTGGAATGACATGGTCTGGTTACTATTTTAAAAATATCATTCTGATTATTGTGTGAAGAATGGTCTGTAAAGGGAGCAAGATCTGGAACAGGGAGAAGAGTCAGGAGGCTATTGCAGGAGTTCTGATGGGAAAGGATAGTGGCTTATACTAGCTAGTCACAATAGAGCATAGTTTATATAAGGATTTATGTAGTGAGGATCAAGCTGACAAGACATGCTACAGGATTGCAGGAGAATATGGGAAGAGAGAAAAATTGAAGATGACTTCCAGGATTTTAGGTTGCATGTATGTATGCATCACAGTGACATTAATTAAATGGGAAAGATCTAGGAAAGATCAGATTTGGGTGTGGACAGGGCAATCAGGAGTTCCCCTTTGACCATATGAACTTTGATAGGTCAAGTAGACATCCACATGCATATGCTAAATGGACAAGCAATTTAAGAATCAAGAACTAAGGCAAATGGGTGGGGCTAAAAATACAAAATTTCCTCTCATCAGGGTTGTTGTTAGGTGCCTTTGAGTTAGCTCCAGCTCATGGTGATGCTATGTATAACAGATTGAAATGTTGTGCAGCCCTACATCATCCTGACAATCATTGCTATGTTTAAGCCCATTGCTGCAACCACTGTGTAAACCCATTTCATTGAAGCCCTCCCTGTTTTTCACTGACTTTATCAAGCATGATATCCTTCTTCAGCAATTGGTTTCTTCTCATATGTCCAAACGTGAGACAGAATCTCATTATCCTCACTCTTAAAGAGCATTCTGTCTTCCTCCAAGACTGATTTGTTCATTTATCTGGCAGTCCACAGTACATTCAATATCTTTTTGCCAACATCACAATTTGAATGTGTGAATTCTTCTTTGGTCTTTCTTTTTCATCGTCCAGTTTTTGCATGCACGTGAGGCTATTGAAAAGACCTTAGCTTAGGTCAGATACACCTTACTCATCAAGATGTGTGTGTGTGTGTGTGTGTGTGTGTATATATATATATATATAAATATTCAAGAGGACTTTTGCAGCAGATTTGCCCAGTGCAATATGTAATTTGATTTTGATTTCTTAACTGCTGCTTTCATGGATGGGGTGATCCAAGAAGAATGAAATCCTTGAAAACTTCAATTTTTTTCTTCACTGTTTATCATAAGGTTACTTATGGGACCATTCATGAAGATTTCTGTTTTCTTCATGCTTAGGCTCTGGTAGCGTGGTGCCTAAGGCACTTGACTGCTAACCAGAAGGCTGGTGGTTCAAACCCACCAGCCACTCCTCGGAAGGAAGATAGGGCAATCTACTTCCATAGTGATACTGCCTCGGAAACCCAAGGAGGGGTCACTATGAGTCCGGCCGACTTGACGGCACATAACAACAACAACAACAGGTGTTATCCATAGAGAAGGCTATAGTCTTGATCCTTATGTAAGTCCTTTGAGTCTTCTTCTCTTCAAGCAAGCAACATCACTTTTCATGTGCATATTGTAGGTTGTTATTGGGTCTTCTTCCAATCCTCATGCTGTGTTCTTCTTCATAGAGTTCAGTTTCTTGAATCATTTACTCAGCATACAAGTCTAATAAGTATGGTGAATGCTACAATCCTTCCGCACAACTTTTCCAATTCTAAATCATGCAGTATTGCCGTGTTCTGTTGGAACAACTTCTCTTGATCTATGTACAGATTCCACATGATCACAATTAATTGTTCTGTAAATCTCATTCTTTGTAATTTGACTATAATTTGTTATGATCCACACAGTTGAATGCCTTTGTGTAGTTGATAAAACACAGGTAAACATCTTTCTGGTATTTTATGTTTTTGGCCAAGATCTATCTGATATAAGCAATGATATCTCTTGTTTCACATTCTCTTCTGAATCTGTCTTGAACTTCTGGCAGTTCCTCACCAATGTGTGTCTATTGCATTTTTTTAAAATAATCTTCAATAAAGGTGGTATTTAAAGGCATAAGAACTGTCTAGAAGATAGGGGTAGATATAGGAGAGGGTCAAGAACTGAATTTTAGGGCTCTCCAACTTTATAGAGAAAAGAATGCAGTCTTAGGGCTCTCCCTCTCAAAAGATGTATTTTTCTAATTTTTACAAAAATATTATCTGTAGTTCTCCAGAGAGAGAGATTTTAAAGAAGTGACTCATGACATTGTGGGGGCTGACAAGCCCAAAATCTGTAAGACAGGTGGCAGACTAGAAACTTGAGCAGGCTTTTGACATTACAGTCTGAGGGAAAAATCTTCTTTTCTGGGGTCTCAGTTTTTGTTCTTAAGGCCTTCAACTAAATGAATGATGCCCACCCACATCATCTAGAATAATCCCCTTTACTAAGGGCCAACTGATTGGAAATGGTAATCACATCTAGAAAAATACCTTCACAGAAACATCTAGGCTAGTGTTTGACCAAACAACATAGCCTAGTCAAGTTAACATATAAAATAAACCATGACAGTGTTACATGGTCAACATCCTGAATATAATTATCCATGTTCTGAACTTCTAAAATGTATCAATTTCTTCAATCTGCACACAGTTCTTAACCATTTTCAGTATTGATGAGTATCCTGTCACTTTTGATCATGTTTATTACATGGAAGGAAAACATATGAAAATATGAGCACAGAAGATCATTTGAAAATTTGAACAATCAACAATTACTTCAGGATCTTTCACACTTTGATTTAAAGGGGAAAAAAAAGCACATTCCATAAACTCATAAATTTTATGTCCTCAGTAATAGGAGGTTTAACAGCAATAAAATAAATTGAGAAAGTGTGTATTATATAATATTTGAGATGTCAAATCTTTATTAAGTTCTTTTATATGCATCGTTTGATCACCCCACACTTCCATTTATCCATTTATTATCCTTCTAAATTTTATTTTTCTACTAAAAAGTAGAAAACAGACCAGACATACTGCTCCTAATATGAATATTCTAAGATTATTATTATTTCCACTTGGCCATTTTAACACAATGTGAGTGGTCATTCTAGACTTCTGCTGGCTTCTCGCATTAGTTGTTGTTATTAGCTGCCATCAAGTTGATTCCAATTCATGGTGACCCCATGTGTTGCAAAGTAAAACTGATTCATAGGGTTTTCTTGGCTGCAATCTTAATAGAAGCAGTTCATTTCTATTAGTGTTTTTCTTCTGCAGTAAAGCAGAAGGCCTTTTCTTCCGCTGTACTGCTGGGTGGCTGGAAATGACAACCTTTAGTTTAGCATGTAAGCACAAAGCAAGCAAAACTACTGAAGCAAGGAGCAATGAATCAAGCGCAGGTTACAGGAGCTATAAACAGGTGTGGATTAGGGTAGTGTTTTTGTCCTGGGTCTGCCACTGCTGTGCCAGGCTTCACTGCACCTGCTGTTTTGCTAGGGAGTCAGACTTTGAAATTGATCCCTATGCAGAACCATAGCAGGAAGTTTTTTGACATGTGCCATACAACGAAGCAGCAGAACTGCCAGCCACCCACCTTGCAATCTGGCCTGGTATCCAGTTCCACTCCTAATTCCTCTAATCAGACATCTTGGCAGTAATAGGCAGGCCCAACGTTAGGGACATGCTGCTGAGACAGAAGTAGTAATATCGAAAGCAGAGACAAATTTCACAGATTATTTATTATTAGTAAAGTACTTTGAGAATAACAGATGACAGGCAGTATGAGTTCAAATAATTCTGCTGTTAGATGTAGGGTTTTAAATATATATGCATGAGCGATTCAGCAGGAAAAGGAAGTGGATTCTAAGATGATAAATTCTATACTTTGGGGGAATTTGACACTGTCGTCACTTGCTGGCATATATTGGAAATACTTAAGTGGTTGGACATTTATTTTAGCAGCTGACAAGTTATGGGACTTAATACATAATAGGTGGATGAGGGGTTGTTATTGCTTTCAATTCAGTAGAACAAACAAAAGAAAATTTGGGGTTGTCATTGTGACATTCAGAGTTTTTCCCACCCCTTAAAATTGTTGCCTTTTGCTACATAGAAACTATTTTGTCAAGTTTTGCTTTAAATTTAAATTTGGCTCTCTATGCACAACCATGACAAACCCACCCTTAGAATAGTAATGTATCACTAATGGTGTCAGCATGTCATTATAAATATCCAGGGCCCAAATCCACTGTCATTTTCCTCACATTCATTGAATTTGTCGTATATGAGTTTTGGTTCCTATTAGAAAATGACTAAGGCTATCATTTTGACCATAGCTAAAAAAAACTAGGAGCATTTGACAATCTAAGGAAAAAAAAAAAATAAATAAAAAATAAAAATAAATAT
>NW_006921620.1:9745072-9745858 GCF_000298275.1 Orycteropus afer afer | reverse complement strand
ATATTAAGTAAAGCTTCTGTGATTATTTTAGATTACAATATTGGCATAAAGCAACACAATGCAACACATTGCCATCGAGTGGGATCTGACTCATAGTGACCCCTCCTCGGGCTTCCGAGGCAGCATCTCTACAGAAGTAGATTGCCCAACTTTCCTTTTGAGGAGTGGCTGGTGGGTTTGAACTGCCCGCCTTCTGGTTAGTAGTCAAATGCTTTAGGCACTATGCCACCAGAGTTCCTAATATTGGCATAGTATGCCAAAATAGTGCAAAAATATTCAGTTTGAAATGTTCATCATTGTAAGTTAGTTTCAAACCTTTAGTTTAGTACTCTATGCTTACATAGTATCTCTCCTCTGAGTTTCTCAGGTGTTCTACAGACATTAATTAAATCTCATAATGTCCTGGTGAGAAAATAGTATGTTAATACTCATTTTTACTGTGCAAAGAAAACTTGGGGCAAGAAAAGTAACATACCAGGATTACAAATCAAACTGATAATAAAATAGGCTTAGAACTCACAGCTTACAAGAGCATTTATAAGCTTTAAAAATGTAAGTTTGTGTGAACTGCATGCAGAAGCAAGTAGCTCAGGAACTATTCAGAAGTTCATTGATCTGTAATAGTTGTTGATGAGAGATCATTCATACTTTGGCTACTTCATAATTACAGAAGAGGATAAAATTAGGCGGAGTGCCTAAGGCACTTGACTGCTAACCTGAAGGCTGGCGGTTCAAACCCACCAGCCACTCCTCGGAAGGAAGATGGGACTATCTACTTCCATAGTG
>NW_006921620.1:9742886-9744542 GCF_000298275.1 Orycteropus afer afer | reverse complement strand
TATATAATATTTAAGAAAATGAGCCTGAAAAGGATGTTCATCAAAGTTTTGTCCTTCTGGAGGAGAAAAGTTTTGGTTGAGCAGTCTTTTGAGTTATCCAATGTACATAAAAATCTTTGGCCTTCACAACAGAATGTTTTAGATGCCCAAGAAGTTAGTGGCTAGTGATCTGAATTCAGGTGATAGTAAGCAGGAAGAGCAAGAGATGTCCAAAGAACTCATTCAATTACTACCTCAGACAGTTTTGCACATATGCAGATTCCTGGGAAATAAATGTAACCACCATTCAAGTCTAAAATTCTACCAAGAAAAAAGATTACTCTTTTGAAAAGGAGCCTTTAGATTCACAATGTGTAAGAAGTGTACTGGAAAACAGAAATATGTTTTTAAGATGAAGATCGATTCATGCATTAAACAAATATTTTTTTAATACTTACCATGTGCCAGACACTCTTTTAGATTCTAGCAATTGAGTGGTGGATAAAACAGACCTGTATTTAGTCTCTCAGAGTCAACAGAATGGGTTACTGAGAAAAAAAAAAAAAAAAGAGGCAATCATAGTATCTGGCACACAGTAGGTGCTCAAAAAAATCTATGTTAGGAATTAATGATTCTAAAATATGACTATCATACTCTGATAATATTAGATACTGTTCATGAGATTTATACTAAATGCATGAATTATAATGTACTTAAAAACATTCACAATTGTGGAATGATGGTCTCTGTTCATATTTTAAAAATGGATTTTGACATGTTACTGGAAATGAAAACTATTATATGAGACTATAATACTAAAATGCTGGAGACAGAATTGAAATGGGAAGAACGTTTTTTTCTAACTATTTCAAGGTTGCATAATACATGTATATCTGCATTTTTATGTAGAAGTGTATAAGCTAGGACAAAGAGAAGGCCAGATATTAGAACACGTTTTTGTCATCCTATCTTGTTTCATTAAAAAGAAAAGAATAAAGGGAATAATTTGAAAATATCTGTTCCCTTAATTGAAACCATATGCTCTAATATTCTAATATCTTACTTTTATTTATAAATATACATATTTATTATTAAAATAGGTTTGTAATTTATTGAAATACTGTAGAAAAATGTAGCACTATTTGGACTTAATGTGTGTATGTTTATGTGTGTATGTACAAAAGAAATGGAAAACCAAAGAACAGCAACAACAAAAAGCTAAACCAGTTGTTGTTGAGTCTGTTTGACTCGTGGTGACTCCATGTGGTGACTCCATGTGTGTCAGAGTAGTAGAACAATGCTCCAAAAAGTTTCTATTGGCCAATTTTTCAGCGGTAGATCACTAGCCCTTTCTTGTGGGGCATCCCAGGTGAATTTTAACTACCAACTTTTCAGTGAGCAGTCAAGCACAGTAAGTATTTGCACCAATCAGAGACTATATATAAAAGCAAACAGAGAGCAAATGAGAGGGTAAAATAGAAGGGATAGAGAGAAGAAGGAGGAGACAGAATAAGCAAAGAGTGTGACTCACTCTAATGTCCATATATGTTGTTGTTGTTGTTGCTGTTTGCCGTCGAGTCGCCCCCGACTCATAGCGACCCCTCCTTGGGTTTCCGAGGCAGTATCACTACGGAAGTAGGATTGCCCAACCTTCCTTCTGAGGAGTGGCTGGTGGGT
>NW_006921620.1:9738428-9742786 GCF_000298275.1 Orycteropus afer afer | reverse complement strand
ACGGAAGTAGGATTGCCCAACCTTCCTTCTGAGGAGTGGCTGGTGGGTTTGAACCACCAGCCTTCTGGTTAGCAGTCAAGTGCCTTAGGCACTACATTTTCAGTAAATTTTTTCTGGGTATATTTTAAAGTCAATTAAGTGTTTGAATTTCTCAGAGAAAAAAGAAAACATTGGTTTTTTAGCTTGTGACCAAATATTTTCATGTAGAGTAATAAAATAAATAATATTTTTATATATTAATTTTGTTGAGACATTAGAACATCTGGCTTTTTTTCTTTCCCTTCAGCAACCTCATCAACACCCTGGGAAGATGAGGCTGAATATAAGTGGGCTTTGATTTTGAGAAACAAGGACTTAGGAAGGTTGGTAACTTACTCTCATCATATTTGATTCAATTTTTTCTCTATTTTCCATTTCTTAATGTGCTTCATTTTCTACTATCGCTTCCACATCATCTTTCCCTATTCATTTCAAATACTTTTGGCCCTGCAGTATAATGTTTAAGAAATTAGTTATTTTTAAAAATGTTTATCATTTGAAAGTTATTTATGTAGTGCCTTAAGCTCCCTAGTCAAAGTCATAATACAATGTAACCAATAGCCATAGCAATATGTACATTTCAGGAATATAATTTCCTTAAACTTTAGGGAGTAATTCTCTGATTTAATTTTCCTTGCAGGGAGTAATGTGTTTGTAAAATTTGTATTTTCTTCTACTACAGGGAAAAGTAAAATTGGTTATTGCCCAGTCATGGTTCCAGGTTGTGTTAGCCAAAAGACATAGTTTTGACCAATGCTGATGCAAATAGAAACTTTCTGGGAAGGCAAGTCCAGAGGGAAAATATGTGAGAAAAAGGCACATATATAGCCTTTTTGTTTTCTTTCTATTTGGAACCAAATGTCATGGTTAGGGGCAGCAGTGGCCATTTTGTAAAAATGAGTACAGCAAGCTGAAAGATGGAGTGAGCCTAGGTCTTTGATAGTATTTTAAAGCAGCTACAGCAGACTTCATGTCTCTGATTTTATGATTATGTAAGAAAAATAAGCTCCTAGTTGCTTAAGCTTCCATTGGTAATGCTTCATTTTATTTTGAGCAGAATGCATCTAGAGTTGAATAGCTAGTGCATAGCTTTGACTTTGTTATTCACAAAAGAGTCTCCCAGGGGCATAAAAACTACAGACAGGGCTCTTCCTGGTTAAGCATGCTACTGTAGTGAGCAATCAACATACCAGCAACACAAAAGAGAAATGATGCTGAAATGTTTTTCTTAGCTAGGAAATAGGTATTTGTCCTATGCCTTCCTCATAAACTAAGAATTAGAACTGGTGGATAATAACGCAGAAAACCAAGCACAAAATAGAATAAACCATCGACCAGAGAATTTGCCCTGGATTTTAGAAAGATTATAGGTGGCACTCATGCACAAGGAACCAGAGAAGGAAGAAGTAGGAGGATAGCATAAGAAGGTATGACACAATTCAGCAGGAAATACAGAATGAGAACTCTACTTCTTTAGCCATTATGAAGTTCAAAACTTTTTAAAGGTTAGAATTTGGTAGCTTTTATATGCATGTATTCTGTTACAGACTAAATTGTGTCCCCAATAAAATACGTGAGGTACTAGCCTTTGGACCTGTGAATGTGACCTGTTTAGAAATAGAATGTTTGAAGAAGTTACCAGTTAGGTTAACATGAGGTCATACTGGAATAGGTCCTAGGAGGATTAGGTCCTAATCCTCCATGACTGGTGTCCTTGTAAAAGAAGAATGGATGCATAGAGGTAGGAAGACAGAGGAAGGATTCTGTATCTGCAAGCCAAGGAAAATTTGGAGCTACCAAAAGCCAGCAGAGAAATATGGAACAGATTCTCCCTCAGAGTCTCAGAAGGAATCAACATGGCTGATACCCTGGTCTCAGATTCCCAGCCTCCATAACTGAGACAATAAGTTGTTTTTATAAGACACCTAGTTTCTGGTATTTTGTTATTACAACCCTAGGAAACCAACATACCACTCATCATACATTACTTAATTTGTACGTTAACTTTTTTTCTTATTTACCTACTCATAAGAATCCTACAAAAGAAGCAAGTCAGAATACACCAATTCTGTATTTCAGATATCCCTAGTAGTGATGAGAGGAGAAAATTGCCAGGGAATGTTATGTAAAATTCCCAGGCAATGTGTGGTAGGGTTTCCCCTTTGGAGATTATTAAGGCAAAATAAAATGAGATCATTAAGGAATGAGAGCAAACCAGAGCAGATAAGTAACAGGCCCAGGATAATTACCTAGCTGCAATAAGGGCAATATATACTGAGACCAAGGTTAAAAAGCATAAAAGGAGGACAGATTGACCAATACTTAATGAGTTCAATATGTACTTTGCAAGTCAAAATCTGGAAGAATGTATCCAGTAATTTTTCAGTAAATTAAGGCCTTTGAAATATTCCTCAGCTTTCTTTTTAAATTCTGTATGGTTGGCCAAATTCTTATCTTGCTTGAATTAATAATGAATCGGGAAAGAAAGGTGTATTGTACTAATGCTATAGATAATATGAGTAAGGCAAACAAAGAGATTGACATATATCAATCAGTCAAGCAAAATGATTGTTTCATTAGGGGTCTTCTTAGGAAGGTGAGAAGGGAGAGGATTAGAGATGGGCTTCCAAGAAAATCTTTCTTTTAAGGAGTAGGAATCTGAAAAACAAATAAACAATAACAACAACAGAAATGAAATAGCAAATACTAGGAAAAGGCTGGGCTAGGAAAGGGCTGAAGGATAGAAAGAATAAGAAGAGAAATAGAAATAAACATTAAGTTTTTCCCCGATATGGAGAAGCTGGCAAGTTTGTTTTGTTTCATAAGTGTATGTGTTTTTATAGTTTTGAAGGGTGTCTTAGGTGGTCAAAGCTCTTTGACCTGGACTGACTCTACAAAGCACATCTGAGACAAGAAGGACCTCTCCACCCCAATCTGACTATCAGGAAATTCTGTCTAAGAGACAAATTTTGTCCAAAGAAACAAAGTGTGGATGTTAGGAACTTAAGGGGAAGGAGGATGTTACCTTCATCAGTGCTTCCTGATTTTCTTTTCCTAGTGAGGCACATGGTATATAGCAATCAGCCAAAAGATATTAGCTTCATTTTTTTTTTTCTCTTATTAGGTAATTCCAACATCCCCAGGGAGATGCTATAAGCTATGGATTGAATAATTGTCATCCAGGATCCAGTTACCTGTAGACATGTTTTGTTTCACCATTGTGATAGCTAAGGTCATGCGTCAACTTGGCTGGACCGTGATTCTATGTGATTTAAGCAGTTGTGTTGTAGTCATTCCAAGATGAGATCTGATGTAAAATAATCACTTCCATGATGAGATATGCTATGAGCAGCCAATCAGTTGAAAGGGGGTGTGCCCTGCTTCCAATATATATATAGATGCCTGGGAAAATTCTCTCAGGCTTTCTGTTGGATCTGGATCTGGATCCTGTATCTAGCTTATCATCATAAGTTTTGGGAGCTGAACCAGTGGCCTGCCATATTGCCTGCCCTTCTTGGCATTGTTGCCTTCATAGCCTATGAGCCAACAATCCACCGTTTTACCCACTGATCTTAGCTTTGTCATATGACAAAGTGAGCAGCCTGCTACACTGCCTTCTGATCTTGGGTTTGTCAGCCCCCACAGCTGTGTGAGTCAGGAAAAGCCTCTAGCTTGATTTTTGACCCATGAACTTGGGGCTTGCCAGCCCCTACAACTGTGTGAGCCATTTCCCTGAGATAAATTTCTCTCTCACTCTCTCTCTTGCTCTGTATGTATATGAGCTTCATGGTCTTTGCTTCTCTAGAGACCTAGCCTAAGAAAACCAGTTCATTGTATTTTATAAAATGGAATTTAAATGTTTTAAAGTAAGGCTGCCATGTGGTATAACCTCAGAGAGCATCACTTGTGTATATGGGTGGTAGCCCTATGAAGGAGGTGCAGATGTTCTCTCACTGGAATAGCACCCAACATTATGTATTTTCCTATATATGATTCACACACTTGTACTACCTCTTTCTCTCTGTAGACATTTTTGCTGCCTTCTCATTCACTCTTTTGTTTATTCTTCAATTAATTTATTCCCTAAATATTTGTTAAGTGAACACTGTGCCAGACATAGTGTTCACTTAACACATATTTAGGGAATAAAATAATTGAAGAATGAGCAAAAGAGTGAATGAGAAGGCATTGGTATATTACCGTGCACCTTTAGGAATAGTCTGCTCATATGCAAATACAACTTGAAGTTAAAGACAATTAAAACAAGTCCAAGAGAACCAAAGTATGATCTTGAATATATCCCTCCTGAATTTAGAGAT
>NW_006921620.1:9704595-9736668 GCF_000298275.1 Orycteropus afer afer | reverse complement strand
TGATGATGGGCTCAAGTATAGCAGGGATTGTGGGGCTGGCGCGGGATCGGGCAGTGTTTCGTTCTGCTGTGCACGGGGTTGCTATGAGTCGGAAATGACTCGACGGCACTTAACAACAACAACAACATGTGCCAGACATTATGCTACACATTAAAACATTATCTTAATTCATAATGGTCTTATCAATCTTATAAATGTGTATTTTTGTTTCCATTTTATTAAAAAAGAAACTTGGAAAAGTCAAATTACCCAAGATCTCATAGTTACAAAGTAGCAGATTCAAAATTTAAATCCAGATGTGACATGAGCCCTTACTATTATAGGAAAATATTTCTTCATTCAAGACTCTAAACTCAAAGTATGTCCATTTAAAGGCAACATAGAGCAAGATACAGTGTTACAGAACCTATGTACAGGAAGGGAAGGAATAAATCTAGAACAAGTAGTATAGCTTAATAGGGGCCTAGATATCTCATGATCAAAAGAGTCTGAGAAGCCTCCTTGGGTTATTTTTATTTACAAAGGTCTATAATTTACCAAGGGGCTAATCCTGTTCTATGGAAGGAATATTCTACCTATCCATAGTCAAGGTTACCCAGTCTTAAATATGAGATGATCTAAAGAAACCAATCCACTGCCATCAAGTTGATTCTGACTCATAGTGACCCTATAGGACCCTAAGGTTCAGGCTGTAAATCCTTATGGAAGCAGACTGCCACATCTTTTTCCTGTGGAGCAGCTGATGGGTTCAAACTGCTCACATTTTGGTTTGCAGCTGAGCCCTTTAAATATTGAACCACTGGGGAGTCTTTGGATAAAGTGGTGGCAGTTAGAATGTCATAAATGCCTATTGGTAGAAGAATGGATCATTAAACTGTAGAATATCTACACAGTGTGATTTCATGCAGCAGTGAAAATGAATGACTTACAAATATATGCAGCAACATGGATGAATTCTTGAAACAAAATTTTGCTTAAACAAGGTATATCACAGAAGCCTATGTATACTAGATTACGATTTTCAAATCTCCAAGAAACCGAACAGTATATTGTTTAGACACAAATGCATCTGTGATTAAACTATGGGGGAAAAAAAGCAAAGGAAGGATAAATACACATTTCAGAATAGTAGTTACCTCTTGGGACACCAGGAGGCAAAGGGTAAAAAATAAAAACAGGAAGGGACACACAGGTAGATGTGGCAATATTGGTAATATGCTTTAGTTGGGGGATAGGTTTGCAACTGTTCAATTTATTGTATCTCATAAATAATTTATTTTACACATTGTTGCGGTTGTCGTTAGATGCCATTGAGTCTGGTCTGACTCATGGCGACCTTATGTACAACAGTACAATACACTGCTCAGTTGCGTGTCATCCTCACAATCCTTGCTGTGCTTGAGCCTATTGTTGCAGCCACTGTGTGAATCCATCTTGTTGAGGTTCTTACCCTTTCTCGCTGACTCCCCACATTACCAAGCATGATATCCTTCTCCAGGGAATGGTTTCTTCTGACTACATGACCAAAGTAGGTGAGATGAGGTCTGACCATTCTTACTTCCAAGACACTTTCTGGCCACACTTCTTCCAGGACAGATTTGTTTGTTCTTCTGGAAGTCCATGGTACTTACAGTAGTTTTCACCAACACCTCAACTCGAGAATATCAACTCTTCTTTGGTCTTTTTTGTTCATTGTCCAGTTTTCACATGCACATGAGGAGACTGAAAATACCATGGCTTGGATTAGGTGCACCTTAGTCTACAAAGTGACATCTTTGCTCTTCAGAACTTTAAAGAGGTCTTTTGCAGCAGATTTGACCAGTACAATACAATATCTGATTTCTTGACTACTGTTTTCATGGCTGTTTATTGTGGATCCAAGTAATATGAAATCTTTGACAACTTCAATCTTTTCTCCATTTATTGTGATGTTGCTTGTTGGTCCAGTTGTAAAGATTTTTGTTTTCTTTATGTTGAGGTGTAATCCATACTGAAGACTGTAGTCTTTAATCTTCATCACTAAGTGGTTCAAGTCATCTTCACTTTCAGCAAGTAAGGTGGTGTCATCTGCATATCACAGGTTGTTAATGTTCCTCTAATCCTGGCGCCACACTCGTCATATAGTCTAGCTTCTCAGATTATTTGCTTAGCATACAGATTGAGTAAGTATGGTGAACAGATAAGATCCTGATGCACACCCTCCCTAATTTTAAACCTTGCAGTATGCCCTGTTCTGTTTGAATGACAGCTTCCTGGTCCATGTCCTCATGAGCACAAGTAAGTGTTCTGGAATTCCCATTCTTCTCAATGTTATCCATAATTTGATATGATCCACACAGTCAAATGCTTTTTCACAGTCAATGTAACACAAGTAAACATCTTTCAGTTATTGTTTGCTTTCAGCCAAGATTCATCTGACATCAGCAATGATATCCCTCGTTCCACAACCTAATCTGAATCCAGCTAGCATTTCTGGAAGTTCTCTGTCAATACACTGCTGCAACTGCTTTTGAATTAACTTCAGTAAGATTTTAGTTGTGAATGCTATTAATGATATTGTTTGATAATTTCCACATTCTGTTGGATCACTTTTCTTTGGAATGGGTACAAGTATGGATGTCTTCCAGTCAATTGGGCAAGTAGCTGTCTTCAAAATTATTTACCATAGAGGAGTAAGTGCCTTCAGCACAGCATCTGTTTGTTGAAACATCTCAATTATGTATTCAGTTAATTCCTGGAGCCTTGTTTTTTGCCAATTACTTTAGCGCAGCTTTGACTTCTTCCTTCAATACCATTGGTTCTTGATCATATGCTATTTCCTATAAGAGATGAACATGAACCAATTCTTTTTGGTACAGTGACTCTGTATTCCTTCCATCTTCCTTTGATGCTTCCTGCATTATTCAATATTTTGTCCATAGAATATTTCTATATTGTGACTTGAGGCTTGAATTTTTTTCTTCAGTTCTTTCAGCTCAAGAAATATTGAGCATGTTCTTCTCTTTTGGTTTTCTAACTCCAGGTCTTTGCACATTTTATTATAATAATTGATTTTGTCAGCTTGAGCTGCTATTTGAAATTTTCTGTTCAGCTCTTTTATCTTGTTATTTCTTCCATTTGCTTTATCTACTCTCCATTCAAGGGCAAGTTTCAGAGTCACTTCTGTCATCCATTTTGATCTTTTCTTCCTTCTCTTTTTTTTTTTTTTTTTAAATGACCTTTTATTTTCTTCATGGCTGATGTTCTTGATGTCCTCCCACAACTCATCTAGTTTTTGGTCATTGGTGTTAAATCCATCAATTCCAGTCTTCAGATGGTCTCTAGGTTCAGGTGGGATATAATCAAGGTCATATTTCTCTCATAGACTTGTTTCAATTTTCTTTAGCTTCAACTGGAACTTGCATATAAGCAATTGATGGTCTGTCCACAGTCAGCTCCTGGTCTTATTTTGGCTGAAGATATTTAACTTCTCCTTCACCTCTTACCACAGATATAGTTTATCTGATTCTTGTGTAGTCCATCTAGTGCAGTCCACATGTATAGCTGCTGTTAATGTTGTTGAAAAAAGGTATTTTCAATAAGTCATTGTTCCTGCAAAATTCTATCATGCAATCTCCAGCATCATTTCTACCACCAAGGCCATTATTATTTTACATATATTCTTACAAATAATCAATTAAAATGATTGGAACAGTAACTTAACTAACTCACTGAGTTAGTTAGCATGGGTATTCTCAATTGCTGATAACAAATATTGCTCTTCTTGTCTCCAAAAGATTGCCAATCATAATCCCTCAAAGGAAGATTTTATTTGGAGTCTTATTATTTAATGTGGTTAAGGATTGTAGAAAAAAATATATTAAATAAAAACTCCAAGGAAATAAATTATAATATAATAATACACCATGTATATACACACACTCATATCTCTCTCTTTCGCTATATATATATGTATTATGTATGCATATGTATATTATAAACACAAACACACAATTGTGATCATATTTTCTTCCTCCAGAACCAAAATTATTCCAGGAATGTGTCAAGCTCTTTGTGATCTCTGATGCAAGAAGGAGTCAGAGGAAGAATAATTGTGGGGGAAATAATTAGATAATAGTTGCAGAACCATTGCCCTGATCAATCTGACATCCTAATAAGAAGCAAACAAGCAGGAAAAAATCTTATCAAATTCCCACTATTTCACCTTGAAGCACAGTACCATTTAACAGATTTGACTAAGAGTATTTCTCACATTCTAAACCATGTTGTACAATTTGGAACTGCTGTGGTTCAACCAAATTAAGCTAAACCTAGGAGTTAAGTATATATTTGGTCACAAATGCAAATGTTTTCTCGGAAGCCTAGTATTCTACATAATTCATGCTTTTCTTAATCTGATTTCAGTCTTTTATATGAAAAATCCATTCCACAATCCATTTGAATAGCAAAATTACTTGGTTTTGTTTCTGGAAAATCAGCCAAAAAGAAGGGCCAGATACATTAATGTGTTTCCTATTTTGGCATCTTCATTATTTAAGCTGCACATGACTTTTGAGAGTATAATGTTCCAAGAACAAGACAGCTCGTGGTACTCTGCTCTTTTATTTGCTCCTGAGGATGGTAAACACGTTTTCATTGGTCTAAGCCAGGGTAGTTTCCGTCCTTTATGCCTCCAGCAAATCTTGGGATGCTACACATGAAAACTCAGCTTTTCTTCATTCATTTTAATGGATAGCAAGGAGTTTGGAATTTTTAGGTTCAGAAACTGATATAGTCTTACTTTGACCTTTCTCAGCATGCTAAATGGCCTCCAGTGCTCTGCACTGGACTGTGGCGAGCAGAGCTGAATTCTCATCAATCTCATGAACTAAGGCGATACATCTGATCTCCTGAATAGTTTGAAACCACTGCTTCAGTAATTCAAACTATGTGGTTGCAGTCTATTTGCTGCAATGGTGGCTGCATCAGTGTCTATAATCTGATGCACTGAATATTCATCCATAACTGATTCTTATCTTCCATATCACAAATATCCAATTTTCTGATGTCATTATCTTATAATCTTTAATTTAGAAGAAGGATGTAACATTTTAGCAAACCCTTTCAGAAAAAAAAAAGTTATTTAGAGAGATTTTAACCTGTTGTTAGACAGGAGATTCATTTGATATCATGAACCTCATCAGAAATTCAAAGGCCAATTATTTTTCTAAGGTGGTAAGAAAATTTGTAAACAATTTCACATGAATACCAAATCTGTTGCTTATAATACAGAAGAAAGATGGTAACTTTTGTAATGGAAACCAAAACACCAAACCTATTGCCGCGAAATCAATTCCAACTCACAATGACCCTATAGGTCAGAGTAGAACTGTCCCATAGGGTTTCCAAGTGCCTAAGACATTTGACTGCTAACCAGAAGGCTGGTAGTTTAAACCCACCAGCCACTCCTTGGAAGGAAGACTGGGCAATCTACTTCTGTAGAGATACTGCCTCTGAAACCCAAGGAGGGGTTACTATGAGTCAAATCAACTCGACAGCGGTGAGTTTGTTTTTTCTTTCTAGAATTTTTACAGAAGTGGATTGCTACTTATTTTTTTCACCACAGAGAGGCTGGTAAATTCAAGCCACTGACCTTTCAGTTAGCAGCTGAACCCGTAACCAATGAAGACACTATTATGATCACAGAGTACTTCCAACTGGAAAGTAACTGCTTGAATTTTGAGAATTTGTTTAGAGAAGAATAATGGCATAATTTATAAGCTTCAGGCTACCCTATGAAATTGATAAGAATTTTTTTTTAAGAAGACCAGAACTTTAAATTCCAAAGTAGCTCCATTATTAACTTAAATATACAAAAATAACCCCAAAAATAGCAATTTGATGTCAAAATCTAATGAAATTCAATGTTTAAACTCATCTCGGAACCTTTCTTGATGACTCTAATTTTCTTGTGTACTTTCCACTGAATTTATTTCCATTGGTTCAAAGCCAGTTGCTATTGAGTAGATCCTAACTCATGGTAACCACAGGTATATCAGAGTAGGATTGTGCTCCAGTAGAGTTTTCAGTGGCTGATTTTCAGCAGCAGATCACCAGGCCTTTCTTCCAAGGTACCTTTGGGCAGACTTGACCCTCTAAATGTTTGGTTAGTAGTGAGCACTTTAACTCTTTGCCCCAGCCAGGGAATCATATGTCCAATGGCTGCTTCTACTATTAGCTCCAAATCTCTTCCATTTCTCCTTTCACTTCTAATGTGCCAGGCCTACATGAGTCATCTTTTCCTGTGTATTCTTTTGAACATTTTTCTAGAAGACTTTATTTTCCTGAGTAAGTCATTAGAAAAATCTCACTTTAATCTAGGTCCTTACATATCTGTTGTATTATGGATTTCACTTTTTCAAAAGTGTGTAGGCTTTTTAGTAATATAGATATTCATATAGACTTGAAGTTAGAGGTGGAAGTAAATTTGCACTTCAATGTCATCATGCACTATTTTTATTTTATTTTATTTTGAAATACCTCAAGATGCACAAGAAGTTCTCTGGGTACTCTTCTCCCAGGTTTCCACAGTAATAACATCTTGCATAACCATACTATATTATCATACCAGGAGATTTTCATTGGTATCATCATATTAACTAAACTACAGACCTTGTTCAGATTTCAGCAGTTTTCACATACACAGTTTTCTTTGTGTAGGTTTGCCCACACCTGCATGTATGTAGTTCTATGAAATGTTATCAAATATATAGATTCATCTAAAGACACCAGAATTAGGATACAGAACTATTTTCTCATCATGAAGAAACTCCCTTGTACTACTCCTTTATTATCACATCCTCTTCCAATTCTAACCTCTGGCAGCCACTGATTTATTCTCCATCACTATAATTTTGTCGTTGAGAGAGTGTTCTGTAAATGGAATCCTAGAATATGTAACCTTTTGAGATTGGCTTCTCTCACTCAGTGTAATGTTCTTGAGAGTCATCTATGATTTTGCACACATCAATAATTTTTTCCTTTATATTATTGAGTAGTGGTCCACTATAGGGATAGTTTGTTTATCCATTCATCCATCAAAGGGCATTTGAGTTGTTTCTGATTTTTGGCTATTACCAGTAAAATTGCTGTAAGTGTTGTGTGGACCTAAATTTTCATTTCTCTATGGTAAGTATCTATGAAGGAAATTGTTGGATTGTATGTTGTTGTTGTTGTTGTTGTTGAGGGAGCTCTGGTAGCATAGTGGCTAAGGCACTTGACTGCTAACCAGAAGGCTGGCGGTTCAAACCCACCAGCCACTCCTCGGAAGGAAGGTGGGGTAATCTACTTCCATAGTGGATTGTATAGTAAGTATATATTTAATTTAGTAAAAAAAACTACTAGACTTGTTTTCCTGAGTAGTTGTACCATTTCATATTCCCTCAGCCATATGTGAGAGGTCTAGCAGCTCCACATTCTTGCCAGCACTTAATATTATCCGTATTTTTCATTTTAGTCATTCTGATAAGTGTGTAGTACTACTTCATCAAGGCTTTAATCTGCATTAATGGCTAATGATGTGGAATATCTTTTGAGGTGCTTATTTTCTATTTGCATATCCTCTTAGCTGAACTATCTGTCCAAACATTTTGTCCTTTTCCTAATTGGAATGTTTGTTTTCTTAGTGTAAAGGTTATACGGTTCTATATACATTTGTCATACAAATGTTTAATCAGATATGTGATTTACAGGTATTTTATCCCTGTCAGCATTGCCTTTGTGCTTTCTTAAGATGGTCTTTCATAGAGCAAAAGTTTTAAATGTTGATGAAGTCTAATTTATTGGTATTTTCCCCCTTACTTTTGGTGTCACGTCTCAAAACTCTTCATCTAACTCAAAGTCACAAATATTCTTCTTACTTTTTCTTCTACAAGTTTTACTTTTACACTTTATATATAGATTTATGATCTATTTTATGTTACTATTTTTATACAGAGGAGCTCTGGTGGTCCTGCGGTTAAGGCATTTGGCTGCTAAACAAAAGATTGGTGGTTTAAATGCACAAGATCACTCCACAGAAGAAAGATGAGGCAGCCTGCTTCCTTAAAGATTTACAGCCTTGGAAACCCAATGGGGAGGGGGTTGCTATGAGTTGGAATTGAGTTGATGGCAGTGAGTTTATTTTTATATATGGTGAGGTTTAAGTCAATGTTTTGTTTTTTGCCTATTCTACTCAATTGTTGAATTACTTCATCACAGAGACTATCGCTTTCGCATCTTTGAAAATAATCAATTGAGTAAACTTGTATTTCTGGTTTCTCTAGTCCATTCCATTGATCTATATGCTTGTCCTATCTCCAATTCCTGGCTGTCTTGAATACTGTACACGTAATTCTTTATTACTTGTTATTCTTTAACTAAGAACTGGATAGTGTTATCATACATACATAGATATATATCATATGCCTGCCCATCTAGCTAGGTATCTATCTATCTCCATATTTAGTGGAGATGTAAGTTCCTGATAATGTGAGTTCTATCTCTCAGATGTTCAGAGGGTTAATTCTGTTTAAAGGAAACATTGACTATAAGTCATTTAATAAAATAATTAATATATAGTAGACACTCAGTACATATTATGGATTGAAACATACTAATGATCATGGAGATGGCTCAAGACCTAGCAACGTTTCCTTCTGTTGTGTATAATGTGAATGACATCATGAACTGATGCCAACTTGTCAACTAAATATGATATATGTTAAATCCTCTCCTGTCTCTCTTTCCACTTATCACTTGTTTGTCATTTGAAAATTAAAGTGTCTCATGGTGATTAGTACTGCGGTCAGCAAATGTCAAATCCCAGTACTTGAGGTTTTCAAGCAGAAAGTGTAGGTGCTATTTTCTAAAGCAGCATTTCTTGTTTGTGTTGTCACCATCCACTTTCAAAGATGAAGTAGAGTCATCATATTAGGGAATGCCATAACTGAAAGGCTCCTAAGAAACCCCCTTATTCTGAGTAGAGACTAAGATCAAATCATTTTTTGTGGGATCTTTTGTTTCAGGTACATTAACCTTAGGATGAAATTTAATTTCCTTCACTGAAATGAATATTCATTGTTGATCAGTTATCAAACTCAAAGATAATTATCTATATATTCAAGATTATACCACATTGAATATTATAAAACATCTATACTCTCCAGTGATCACAGTTAAGTCTTTATTTATAGGTGAGAAAATTTGAGAATATGCTACCTTGTAAATGTAAATTTATATTGGAAAAATGAGAAGCAAAACCTGAAAATCAGAAAGCTTAGGCTATAATTAGTTATAACAAGAAAATGGCTATAATTTTTCTCCACATTGAGATTATCTTTATCACATATATGTTAAAATACTTAGTCTGATATAGAAGAGAATTCAAAATATTTTAATATGAAATGTTTTCATTGGTTTGTACAATCTTTAAGATAATAATAATTGTATGTTAAATATTTCTTGAAGCACTTATTAAACTATTAATATTTTAATTAATGTTAAAGTATTAATATTAAACACATATGACTTAAAAACTTTGGTCCAGGTCAAAGAAATAGGTAAGAATTCTTAAACATCTAATATTTTCAGTCAAAGAGTTTTAAATTAAATATAAATTATATGAAAAACTATACATACTTGTAAATTATTTATATAAAAGAACAACACAGGCCATTCAGATAGAAACACTGTGGGGAAAATAAATCACTATATTTGTTGCTAAGATTGAAGTTTTTTTTTTTAAATAGTAAATAATTATTTTCTTTATAATTAAAGAATATTAATTAGTCTATGACAAAAAAAGGTGCCCTGGTGATAAAGTAGTTAAAGGACTAACCAAAACGTCAGTGATTTTAACCCACCAACCATCCTGCAGGATAAAGATGTGGCAGTTTGCTTCATATAGATTACAGCCTTGGAAACCCTATGGGGTAGTTCTATTCTGTCCTATAGGGTCACTAAGGAGTCCGGTGGTGTAGTGCCTAAGGCATTTGACTGCTAACCAGAAGGCTAGTGGTTCAAATCCACCAGCCACTCCTCAGAAGGAAGATTGGGCGATCTACTTACCTAGAGTTACTGCTTTGGAAACCCAAGCAGGGGTCTCTGTGAGTCAAACTGACTAGATGGCAGTGAATTTGGTTTGGATAGAGTCACTATGAGTTGGAATTTACTTGATACCAATGCTGTTGTTGTTGTTGTTGTGCCCTCGAGTCGGCCCTGACTCATAATGACCCTTCCTTAGGTTTCCGAGGCGGTATCACTACAGAAGTAGATTGCCCAACTTTTGTTTTTTTGGTTTCTATGGCAAAAAGCTACAGTCCTAGCTCTATATTATATAAGTAAAACACATGAAGAAATAATTTTTTTCAGCCATTAATAAAAGTAACAATATTTCTTTGGATATTTTGGGGAAAAAAAGGATCATTATAATCCACGAGGAGTTCACAGTTTCTGAAGTAAAAAAATATCATCATTACTTGTAAACACAATATCAGTGGCACTGTTTTAGTTTAGCACTTTACACCTACCACAGTGCTACAAGCAATCATGCATTTAATAAGTGGTGTTTGACAATACTTAGAGATGACAATATCACCCTTTTACGGTATTCCTACATACTTATGAAAAGCTTTCGAGCTTGAGGAAAGCTTTCTTACATTTTACCTCCATTGATCTTCATCACAACCTTCAGAGGCAGGCAGGATAGGAATCATTATGCTCATTTTAAATTATATAGACTGATGAGATTGCATTTGCGTTTGTAGGGTTATAGAAAGCTCTTATACCATTCAACTCATGCTAGTGATGAAGTTAGCTAAGAAGGCTTCATTCTATAATAACACCAGAGACAAACAGAAGATTATCTGACTTTTGGAGGGCTATTTAAATTTCAGTAAACAATGGATAGAAAAAGTCTGTAGATAGATCAAGGATGTTTTATTCTTCTTAGATATATACACACACACATATTTTTTGCATATTATATGCTTTTGTTAAGTTTTATGATGATAAAAGGGTGAATCTTTTGGTATATGAATCACCTTATAAACTGAAATGATGGAAAGGCTTAAGATACATTAAATATTTTCATATTCTGTTAAAATTTTATTTTATTTTTATAATACTTGTCTTTTTGAGGGATAAGGATTTCAAAAGAAAAGCATCAGCTCATTTTACAATTAAAACAAGAGCATTAGGCAACTGATGTAAAAAAATATCATTTTCAGTGTTTGTCAAATGCATTCTTTGGTGTCATGGCTGAGTTTCCAAAGCACTGTCATTTGCATCTTCTGTACTTAAATATGTGATTGTGAGTGACTCTTACTTTAAGTCCAGAGGGAACGGGTGCTAGTTAAGAGAAAGTAAAACATTTTACTGTATAATGTGAATGACCCATAACTCCTAGCTGCCCAAGGCTGGTATTTAATTTACATAACAGACACTTTGGCATTCTCTCAATATTTTCAAGAGAGAGTTTCTTATAAAATACTTGAGTTTTGTATTCAGAACACTTGGTATGCAGTATATCACTGCCATTACCCAAACTGACAATAAAAGTATAAACAAAATAAAACCAATTCTTCTGATATATACTCTGTTAAAAATACACATACAGGAGATACCATTCTTTAGTATATGTGCTCTGAATTTTAAGGTAACAAAAGCAGTGTACTGTAATGTATATGAAATTGAACTAAGAAAAATTTTTATTCTAATTCTAGCACTACTTTTTGTAGTTGTAAAATATAGGAACAGAAAAATTGATTCCTATTAATTCTCACTAAAAGGTAATTGATGGGTGAAGTTTTATGTTATGACATAAGAGGTGATTTGAGATAATTGATGGATTTCAATCATACTATAGTATCTATAGAAAATTACATCTAACATTATCCACACGTGCATTATATGTATTTCTGACAGTTAATTTAACCAATAGCAAAGATGTGTTTAACATATTATCACTATTAAAATAACAGGTGTAAAAGAAGGAGAGGGGAGATGAAGAAAAAGGAGAAGACCAAAGAGAACCAATAATTACTGAATGTTTGTAATAAATTGGGGCTTTTCACATGATAATTCATGTAATCCTCATAAATACCCTGATAAAGTCATTTTTATCAGTAATTTTTACATAAAACATCTGATGTTGGGATACAGAGTGTGCAATCCTGTGCAAACTCTGCAGTCACATGGAAAAGGTCCCCCTTGCTTGGATTAAACCTCTGCTGTCACCATTTTGAATTTCTCAATCACTTAGGAACAAAGGACCCCACATTTTCGTGTTGCACTAAGTCCTAAAAATTATGTAGCTAGTCCTGCTGGAAGAGGTTCAGTTCCTTTCCCAAAATTAAGATTTGAACCTAGGTCTTTCTCATTACAAAGCAAAAGGCCAGAATAAAACACCCACTGGTCCCCTACACACACACCACCAAACTGATATTCTTTAACTATTTACTCAACATTTATTTAGTAGAGAAGCTGAGAAACATGCATGAGGAGGGAGGAGAAAGACCTCTAATTATAATGCCCAACTTTTCCTCTTTTGGCTTTAGACATGCATATCTCTCTTGGAAACCAGAGCTCTGCAATTCTTTGGTCTTATTTCCTGAAAAGGAATACTTGGGTGGCACAGGTGATGAATGGACTGCTAAGCAAAAGGTTGGAGGTTTGAGTCCACCCATAGTCACATGGGAATAAAGACCTGGCAATTTACTTCCAAAAAATTAACCTATGGAATACAGTTCTACTATGACACACATGGGGTCACCATGAGTCAGGTTGGATTTGAAAGCAGTTGGTTTTTTATTTCCTGAAAATGCTGGTAATTATTAATGTGTTACTCCATCATCCCCCAACAATATATGAAATAATTCTTTCCAGTCTCTTAAACAATTTTTCTTCAAGTGAGGAATTTTGGAAAAGAACAAGTTTCCCTCTCTCTTTACGTTTCCATTGATGTCTTAGTGTTCCTTATATTCTGAGGTCCCTGGGCATCTGTACAGTTGGTCCAGCCTTTCATCATCTTCTGGTAAAGCACATGCCCTTTCTGTTACACAAGGCTAAATCTCCTAATCAAAGTTATCTTTACCTCCCCGGGTAAAAAGTAAGGATTTAGGTTAAGATGGAACCTTGCCTCTGGGCTTTGAATCATGCCCTAACCCATTTAGGCCACAGGCTACAAGCAAATGAAAGAAAACCATACAAGTCAAAGCCTCATCCTGATCTTTTCCCACTCAGAGTTTTAGCATGAGAGCAGATTAAATAAAGTATAGCATCTACATGCAGTCATTTCTTATTCATTCTTCCTTCTTTTCTACCTCAAAGATATATTACATGCCTAGTGTGTGCCAGGCACTGAGGTAGGTGAGGAGGATAAAAAATAGATGAGACATAATCCTAGACAGAGTTAAGCATGAGATACATCAAAAACTAGAGAAGCATTCAGGAGAGAACAAGCCCACCTAGAAAAGAATGCAAAGCCTTCTCTGAAGATGTTAAGATTTAAACTAAGTCTTAAAGGGTAAAATGGAGTTTGCTAAACCCAGAGGATTCACCAGATTGTAATCTCCACGAAGTTAGGAACTATTTAGCCCACCACCTGGGCCATAATAGCCCCTCGATATTTATTTCTGATTGACTGCATGCAGCAGGGCATTCTAGTTCATACAGAAACTTCTAGTAGTGATAAGACTGGTGAAATCTTAAAATGCATGAAAACTTTAATGAAGCAGAAGCTAGGGCAGAAGAAGGGAAAGAAAATGAGGCTGTAAAGATCTGGCCTGAAGTAAGTATGCCACAAGATTGGACAGTGTTTCATTTTGTTGTACATGGGTTGCTATGAGTCAGAACTGACTTGATGGTACCTAACAAACAAGTATGGCACCATGTGCCAAACTAATGATTTTATTCTAGAACATTTAGGGAAGAAAGAGAAGTATTTAAGCAAAGTAGGAGTGGCATAAACAGCTGTCTTAAGGCCAACATTAGAAAAGATAACACGTTAGGGTGTGGTTTGACTTGTCTGATTGTTTTGATCACCTTTAGAGATAGCTACATTTGGCTGCAAGCAGCCCTAGTATCACAGTGGTTAAGGACTCAGCTGCTCACCAAAAAGTCAGTGGTTTCAATTCACCAGCTTCTGCATAGGAGAAAGATGTGGCAGTCTGCTCCCATAAAGATTACAGCTCTGAAAACACTATGGGGCAGTCATACTCTGTCCTATAGAGCCGATGTGAGTCAGAATTGACTCAACTACAATAGAAATAGGCATTTGGCTACAGCACATAAGGTCCCTTAGCAAATCTTTCTAAACTATAATACCATCTCTGCTTTGATCTGATTGTATATATAGAAGGCAAGGCCTGAGAAAAATGTTTATCCTTAATTGTATGACTGTTTAAACAACAAGCTGTGGATTGCCAAGAACACTTCTTGCAAGCTAACCTATTAGCCTGCTAGAATTTCATGCATACAACCAGGAGACAAGCAACTCCTGGGTCAGAGACAAAGGGATTTATTACAAAAATTAGCATGAGTTTTACATTCCTATTGTTTTCTTTGCAGTATTAGAAAGTCAGGTAGGTGCTGTGCTAATCCAGGGAGTTGATGTCACAGTTGAAGAACCCTGAGTTTAGGGGAACTAGACCTCTATAACAGAATGAAAGCAAACCTGCCTGAACTTTCTCTTGGAGGGAGATATTATCATGATTATACTTGACAGTAAACACACATATTTTCTGCTCCATAGTGTGATATCATCTCTTCCAAGGCTGTTCACAAGTTTTCTTTAAAAGATATCATTGTTAGGTACTGTCAAGTTGGTTCCTACTCATAGTAACCCTTTGTACAGCAGAACAAAACTGCCTGATCTTGTGCCATCCTCATAATCATTGCTACTTTTAAATTCATTGTTGCAGCCACTGTGTCAATCCATTTCATTGAAGGTTTTCTTCTTTTTTTGCTGGCCCTTTACCATACCAAGCATGATGTCCTGCTCTAGGGACAGCACCTTCTTGATAACACGTCCAAAGTATGTGAAATGAAGTCTTGTCATTCTTACTTCTAGAAGGAGCATTCTAGCTGTACTTCTCCCAAGATAGATTTGATCATTCTTCTTGAAGTCCATAGTCTATTAAATATTCCTTGCCAGCTCCATAAACCAAAGGCATCACATCTTTGGTGTTCTTTATTCATTGTCCAGCTGCAGTATAGTAAATTACATAGTATGGTTTTTCTAGCCATAAGTCTTTGTAAACTCCAAGGTGGAATTTGTTGCAAGCAACTGAGTAGCTCCTGATTGTTAAAGTAATCCATCTGGGGTATTTCTGTTGAGTGTAGAATTCTGATGTTATGATTGGTTAGTTTGACTACTGCCAGGCTCAAAAAGAGCCCTCCTAGAGACAGAAGGAGTCTCTCTGACTGCTGGCTGAGAAAGACATCCTGCTGAGAGAAATGTGTTCCTGAGAGACACATGTTGCTGAGAAGAAGACACTGAGAGACATGCATTGCTGAGAGAGAGACACCAAGAGACACACTGCTGTGAGAGAGACTGATTGAGAGACGGCGGGCTGAGAGAGACTGAGCATCGTCCCTGAACTTGAATTGTAGCCTGGTGCTTTCTTACTAAACCCCATAATCTGTAAGTTCTGTGTGGCCACTGCAGTGAATTATTGAATCCAGCAGAAAGGTGGTGGGTGCTGTGGGAGGAATGGTTGGTGTCAGGGTTAATGAAAGGCTGGAGATAGGCAGCATGTTTGGCCTCACAGGAATAGGCCTTGGCTATTGATGGTGATTCTGTCTTCCCCTTGTGGGGTTAGAGGAGGTCAGAAGATGTGGCCTCCTTGCCTCTTTGGCACCAGCTTTCCCATGCATGTGAGGTGACTGAACATATCTTGGATCAGGACAAGCACACCTTAGTCTTCAAAGTGACATATTTGCTTCAGAACACTTTAAAAGGTATTTTGCAGCAGATTCACCCAAAGCAAAATATTGTGTGCTTTCTTGACTGCAGCTTCCATGGGTGTTGATTGTGAATCCAAGTAAATGAAATCCTTGTCAACTTCAATCTTGTTTCTGTTCATAATGATGTTGCCTATTGGTCAAGATTTTTGTTTTTCATGTCAAAGAGTAAACCATACTTTTTCTTTTCAACCAACTTCTGAAGTCTGAAGTTGACTATACATGTAATCAAGATGCATTGATTATTGCTAATGAATACAATGAGAAAATTGGAAACAAAGAAGCAGAATCGATAGTTAGAAAATGTGGCCTTGGTGGTAGAAATGATGGAAGAGACAGAATATTGCAAGATCAGAGACTTACTTATTGCAAATACCTTTTTTTTTCTACAATATGAAGGGCAGCTACACACATGGACCACACCAGATGGAATACAAAGGAATCAGATCCACTACATCTATGGAAAGAGTGCTATATCACTAAGAAAAGTGCTATATCATCAGTCAAAACAAGGCCAGGAGTTGACTGTGGAACACACCATCACTTGTTCTTATGCAAATTTAAGTTGAAGCTAAATAAAATTAAAACAAGTCCATGAGAGTCAAAATATGACCTTGATTATACGCCACCTGACTTCAGAGACCATCTGAAGAATAGATTTGACATTGAACACCAATAACCAAAGACCTGTTGAGTTGTGGGATGACATCAAGAACATTATACATGAAGAAAGCAAAAGGTCATTTAAAAAAAAAAAGGAACAGACCAAAATAGTTGTCAGAAAAACTCTGAAACTGGCTTTTGAATGGAAAGTACCTAAAGTGAATGGAAATAATGACAAAATAAAGGAACTGAATAAAAGGTATTAAAGGGCAGCTCAAGAAGACAAAATAAATTATTATAACGAAATATACAAAGACTTGGAGTTAGAATACCAGAAAGGAAGAACATGCTTCACATTTCTCAAGCTGAAGGAACTGAAGAAAAAATTCAAGCCTTGAGTTGCAATATTGAAGGATTCTATGGACAAAATATTGAACAATGTAGGAAGCATCAAAAGAAGATGGAAGGAATACATAAAGTCACTGTACCAAAAAAGAATTGGTTGATGTTCAACTATTTCAGGATGTAGCATATGATCAAGAATCAATGGTATGAAGGATGAAGTGCAAGCTGCACTGAAGGAATTGGTGAAAAACAAGGCTCCAGGAATTGATGGAATACCCATTGAGATGTTTCAACAAAATGGATTCAGTGTTGGAGGTGGTTACTAATTCATACCAAGAAATTTGGAGGACAACTACCTGGCCAACCAACTGGAAGAGATCAATATTTGGGCCCATTACAAAGAAAGATGATCAAGCAGAATATAGAAATTATTGAATAATATAATTAATATCAAAACCAAACACAACTACTGCTGTGGAGTCGAATCCAACTCACATCGACCCCTCCTTGGATTTCTAAGGCAGTATCACTACCGAAGTAGATTGCCCAATCTTCCTTCTGAGGAGTGGCTGGTGGGTTTGAACTGCTAGCCTTCTGATTAGCAGTCAAGTGCCTTAGGCACTACACCACCAGAGCTCCTTAACTGATACCACACACAAGTAAAATTTTGCTGAAGATTATTCAAAACCACTTGCAGTGGTATATTGACAAGGAGCTGTCAAAAATTCAAGCTGGATTCAGAAGAGGATGTGGAACAAGGGATGTCATTGCTGATGTTAGATGGATCTTGGCTGAAAACAAAGAATACCAGAAAGATATTTACGTGTGTTTTATTGATTATGCAAAAGCATTTGACTATGTGAATCGTAACAAATTATGGATAACATTGCAAAGAATGGGAATTCTGGAACACTTAATTCTGCTTATGAGGAACCTATATATAGACCAAGAGGTTGTCATTTGAACAGAACCAGGGGATACTACAAGGTTTAAAATCAGGAAAGGTGTGCATCAAGGTTGTATTCTTTCATCACACTTATTCAGTCTGTATGCTGAGCAAATAATCTGAGAAGCCAGACAATATGGAGAAGAACGTGGCATCAGGATTGGAGGAAGACTCATTAACAACCTGCAATATGAAGATGACACAACTTTGCTTGCTGAAAGTTAAAAAGATTTGAAGCACTTACTGATGAAGATCAAAGACTATAGTCTTCAGTATGGATTACACTTCAACATAAAGACACAAAAATCTTCACAACTGGACCAACAAGCAGCGTCACAATAAATGGATAAGAGATTGATGTTGTCAGGTGTGGTAGTTAAGTTTGTATGTCAACTTGCCTGAGCCTGGTTGAGTAGCTGGGCAGCTGGATGTAGTTATTCCCAATGGTGAGACTGGTAATTAACTTCATGGTAAAATCTATTGGAGTGGCTGAGTAGCTGCTTTAGGGATGTGGACTTCTTCTTGTATATAAGAAGCAACTTTGAGGAAGGTCTCCAGCTGATGGCATGCTTGAACCCTGCATGTAGCTGAGTCATTGTTCAGCAGCCTGCCATGTTGCTCTGATGATCTTGGGACTTTTAGCAGGCATGAATTAATGGCCTACCATGTGGTTTGGTAATATTGATACTGTGTCCTTTCCCTTGTCAACCTTGGGTTTGTCAGCCTCAGCAGCTAGCAGCTGCCTGAGTGAAGAGATGCCTCCAGCTTCAGTGGGCAGGGAGCCAGAGGCAGAGCTGAAGCCCAAGGTTGAGGAGCTTTCACCCAGCCCCTGGAGCCTGGCACTTTGAACTCAGGCTTCTAGCTTCCAAAATTGTAAGAGAACAAACTTCTGTTAGGTAAAGCCATCCCATTTGTGGTATAGTCCTGTTAGAGTATCACTAGGTAACCAAAACATGAGAGATTTCATATCACTTAGATCCACAATCAACACCCATGAAAGCAAACCAAAAAACCAGACTCACTGCTGTTGAGTCAATTCTGAACCATAGCAACCCCTCCTTGGGTTTCCAAGGCAGTATCACTATGGAAGTAGATTGCCCAACCTTTCTTCCGAGGAGTGGCTGGTGGGTTTGAGCCACCAGCCTTCTGGTTAGCAGTCAAATGCCTTAGGCACTATGCCACCAGAGCTCCCACCGATGGAAGCAGCAGTCAAGAAATCAGATGATGTATTGCACTTTGCAAATCTGCTGCAAAAGACCTCTTTAAAGTATTAAGAAGCAAAGATGTCACTTTGAAGACTAAGGTGCACCTAACCCAAGCCATGGCATTTTCAATTGCTTCATATGTATGTGAAAGCTGGACAAAAACTAAGGAATCGAAGAATTGATGCCTTTGAATTGTGGTTTTTGCCATAGAGTACTGAAAATACAGTAGGCCGACAGAAGGACAAACAATTCTGTCCTGGAAGATGTGTAGCTGGAATGTTCCTTGGAATTGAGAATGGCCAGACTTCATCTCACCTACTTTGGACATGTTGTCAGAGGAGATCATTCCCTGGAGAAGGATATCCTGTCTGGTAAAGTGGAAGGTCGGAGAAAAAGGGGAGGACCCTCAATGAGATGGATTGATACAGTGTCTGCAACAATGGGCTAAAGTGTAGCAAGGATTGCTATGGTGCAGGACTGGGCTGTGTTTTGTTCAGTTTTAAGTAGAGTCACTATGAGTTGGAGCCAACCTTGTGGATCCTAACAGCAACTGTCCATACTGAAGGCTATCGTTTTTGATCTTCATCAGTAAGTGCTTTCAGTCTTCCTCCTTTTAGTGAGCAAGGTTGTGTCATTTGCATATTGCAGGTTATCTTGAGTCTTCCTCCAATCTGATGCCAGGCTCTTCTTCAAATAGTCCAATTTTTTTTTATTATTTGCTAAGTACATAGATTGAATGGTGAAAAGATACACTCTGATGCACACCTTTCTATATTTTGAACCATGCATTATCCTCTTGCTCTGTTCAAACAACTGCCTCTTGCTCTATGTACAGATTCTGTGTACAATTAAGTTTTCTGTAATTCCCATTCTCAGTGGTATCTATAATTTGTGATCCACACAGTCAAATGCTTTTGTATAGTCAATAAAATTCAAATAAACATTATTATGATATTCTCTGATTTCAGCCAAGATCCACGACATCAGCAATGATGTCCTTTTTTCCATGTCCCCTTTTGAATCTGGCTTGAATTTCTGGCAGTTCACTATCAATGTACTGCTGCAATTGTTTTTGAATTATCTTCAGCAAAATTTTACTTGCATGCTCTGGTGGTATAGTGCCTAAGGCATTTGACTGATAACCAGAAGGCTGGAGGTTCAAACCCACCAGCCACTCCTTAGAAGGAAGATTGGGCAATCTACTTCATCGTGATAGTATCTCAGAAACCCAAGGAGGGGTCGCTATGAGTTGGATCTGACTCAACGACAGTGAGTTTGAATTTTTTGGTTTTGTGATATCAATTATATTATTCAATTATTTCCACATTCTATGGAATAGAATGAGTATACATAAGGTTCTCTTCCAGTTGATTTGTGTTTTCCACATTTCTTAGCACAGACAAGTGAGCTCTTCCAGCATGGCATCCATTTGTTGAACATCTCAGTTGTTGGTATTCCATCAATCCTTAGATCCCTGTTTTTTTTTTTTTTTTTTTTGCCAATGCCTTCAGTGCCTCTTGGACTTCTTCCTTCAATACCATCTGTTCTTTATCACATGCTGCCTCCTGAAATGGTTGAACATCGAAAAAGTCTTTTTGGTACAGTGACTCTTTGTATTCCTTTCTTCTTCTTTTGATGCTTTCTGCATTGTTCAGTATTTTGTCCACAGAATTCTTCAACATTGCAACTTGAGGCTTGTATTTTTCCTTCATTTTTCTCAGTCTGAGAAATGTCGAACATGTTCTTCCTTTTGGTTTTCTAACTCCTAGTGCTTGCACATTTAATTATAATACTTTTTCTTCTCGAGCTGCCCTTTGAAATCTTCTGCTCAGCTCTTTTAACTTCATCATTTCTTATGTTCACTTTAGCTACTCTATACTCAAGAGCAAGTTTAAAGTCTCTGCTGACATTCATTTTGGTCTTTTCTTTATTTCCTTTCTTATTAATAACATTTTTCCTTCTTCGAGTATAATTTCCTTGATGTCTTCCCAGAAATCATCTAATCTTCAGTCATTATTGGTCTTTAAATTCATGTTGGATTTACTCAAGGTCATATTTTGGCTTTCATAAACTTGTTTAAATGTTCTTCAGCTTCAAGTTGAATTTGCATATAAGCAATTGATGGTCTGATCCTCCGTCAGCCCCCAGCCTTGTTGTGACTCATGATGTTAAGCTTCTCCATCATCTCTTTCCATATATGTAGTCAATTTGATTTCAGTGCGTTCCATCAGCAATATCCACTCATAGAGTTGCCATTTATACCATTTAGAAAGATATTTGCAATGAATAAGTCATTGGTCTTATAAAATTCTGTCATGCAGTCTCTGGTGTACTTTATATCACCAAGGCAGTATTTTCCAGCTACTAATCCTTCTTCTTTGTTTTTAGCTTTTGCATTCCAATCACCAGCAATATTCATTGCATCTTGATTACAAGTTTGGTGAATTTCAGAACGCAGGAGTCAATAAAATCTCTAATTTCTTCATCTTTGGCATTGGTGCATAAATTTGAATAGTAGTCATATTAAGTGGTCTTCCTCATAGGCATATGGATATCATCCTATCACTGACAAAACCAAACCAAACCGACTGCCATCGAGTTGATTCCGACTCATAGTGACCCCCTTTGGGTTTCTGAATTGATAATTCTTTACTGAAGTAGATTGCCCAGTCTTCCTTCTACAGAGCAGCTGGTGGGTTTGAACCACCAACCTCCTGGTTAGCAGTCAAATGCCTTAGGTACTATGCCACCAGAACTCCTTATTATTGACAGCGTTGCACTTTAGAATAGATCTTGAAATTTTCAATCTGACTGTGAATGTAACACCATTCCTCTTCAGGCTGGCATTCCTGGCATAGCAGATCATACGATTGTTTGATTCAAAATTACCAATACCAGTCAATTTCAGCTCACTAATGCCTAGGACACTGACCTTTATTTGTTCCATTTCATCTTTTGACAACCTCCAATTCTTTATTTGTATTTCATGCGTTCTATGTTAGATTATTAGTGGATATTTGCAGCTCTTTCTTCTCATTTTGAGTCATGCTACCTCAGCAGATAAAGGTTCTGAAAGCTTTACTCCATCCACGTCATTAAGATCAAGTCTACTTTGAGGAGACAGCTCTTTCTCAGTTGTATTTTGAGTGCCTTCCAATCTGAGGGGCTCATCTTTCTGCGCTGTTCCTCTGCTAGTCATAGGGTTTTTGTTTTAGAAGTAGGTCTTTCTTCCTAGACTGTCTTAGACAAGAAGCTCCACTGAAACCTGTTCATCATGGGTGACCCTGCTGGTACTTGAAATATGGGTGACACAGCTACAACTGTGGTTACAGCTCTTAGCTGCCAATTGAAAGGTCAGAGCTTCAAACTCACTAGCTGCTCAGGGGAGAAAGATGTGAAAGTCTATTTTTGTAAAGATTTACAGCCTTGGAAACCCTATAGGGTAGTGCTATTCTGTCCTACAGGGTTGCTATGAGTTGAAATTGACTCGATAGCTGTGAGTTTAGTTTTTTTGGTGTAGCTTCCAGCAATACAATAACATAAAACCGATCATAGTATGACAAACTGACAGATGAGTTGCGTCTTTAAAAGACAGTTCAGAACAAAAACAATTGGTATATACTGTTATACTGAATACTGAATTGTCACATTGTTCTTCCTAATGTTGTTGTTGTTACTTGTCATCCAGTTGATTCCAACTCATGGTGATCTCACATGTGCAGTGAAAACTGTGCTGCACAAAGTTTTCAGGGTTAAGAACTTTTGGAAGCAGATCTCGGCTTGCTTCAGAGGCTCTTCCTGTTGGGTTTGAACAGCAAAACTTTCAGCTAGTAGACAAATGTTCTTCCTAAGAAATAGAACTTTTTTTTTTTTTTTAAGATGGAGATAGATTTGTCTGATTAATAATGCCATTTAGGTTCAACCTGTTTATTTACAAACTTATAGTCTAACTCCTTTACTATTTTTTTCAAATATCGAAGTAAAAATATTTAATGTCATTATCAGCATGCATAAGAATATCTCAGGTAGATGTGACTGTTTATATGAGGCAATCTACTTCCAAAAAGATTCAGTGCTGTGGAAACCCAATAGGGGTCACTATGAGTCAAAATCGACTCAATGGTAGAAGGTTTTTTTTTTTTTTTTGGTATTGCAAATAATTTCTCTCACTCTCTATCTTGCCTTTCCAGTCTTTTATCAGTGTTTCAAAATATAAAAACCAAATTAAACCCACTGCCATCGAGTCAATTTTGACTCATAGTGACCCCTATTGGGTTTCCAGGGCTGTAAATCTTTATGGAAGAAGATTGCTTAATCATTCCCCCTCAGGGCAGCCAGTGGATTCAAACCACCAACCTTTTCTTTAGCAGCCAACTGCCTTAACTACTGTGCCACCAGAGCTCCTTTTTCCAATAAATGGAAGGTACTAATGTTAATGAAGTCTTATTTGCCCGTTTCCTTTTCATGATTAGCACTTTTGTTGTTTTGTTTAAGAAATCATTGGTTGTCTTGAAGGTTTGAAGACATTCTTATATATGTTCTTCTGTAAATGTTATTGTTTTGTTCTTCACATTTAGGCCTATGATCCAACTAAAACTGATGTGTATGATGAAACTGAGGTCAAGATTCATTTTTACCCATATGAATATATATTAACCCAGCATCATTTATTGAAGTGATCTTTTCCTTTCCCTCACTGTGTTATAGACGGGTATTTTCTGAATTCTTGATTCCATTCCATCTGTTTATTCTTTCACCAATTCTACACTGTTTTAGTGACTATAACTTTATAATAAATCTTGATATCAGGTAGTATAAGTCTATCAGATTTGTTGTTCATAATTATAATTGCTATTTTTGGCTATTTGCCTTTCCAATTAAATTTTAGAATCAGTTTGTCAACAGTCTCCCAGCCGCCCCCCCCCCCAACATACACACACACATGCACACACACACATTCTCACAACAGGTAAGGTTTTGGTTGAGATTGCACAATTTTTTCTTAATGGTCATAATAAAAATATTAAATAAAAAATATTTTATTTCTTGGTGTACTCCCAAGTGATTTAAGTTGTAATTAGGACTTGGAATGGGGAGAAAAAGGGAAATGTCACAAATATAAAACTATTTCTCCAGACATGATAATGATTATGGTATCAAACATGAACAGTTAACCTCTCCTTTCTAGAAAGGGTACAAAATTATTTAAACAGTGTTTGAGACAGGTTTGAAATTTCTTTGAAAATCTTGATGGTTCAAAACTTCCCCTCACCCCATGAATAATATATCTTGTCATCCTTCTTCACTAATGGTGCCTTGATAGGTTAATACAGATTGGTTATTTCCATTTTATGATAATTAAAATTGAATATAAATACAGCAAACTGAATTTTATTCTTTGTTAACATAATGATATTATCACAGTCATTACAACTCTCTAGAAATTTTATAATTTTTATCCATGTTGTTAACATATTTCCTTTTATAACAGATTTCAAACACACACACAAGAAGTTAAATGAGAAATTCTATTTTTAAAAAAGGTTTCCATTAAAAGCATATAAAAGGTAACGATTCAGTAGGATCAGAACATTACAGAAAAAGGAGCAGCTCTAGAGATAGAATGGAACATATTAAGAAGTCTACATTTTAGTGTTCACATGATCAAGGAGATCAGTTAAATAACAAATGATAGTTTCTGAGTTTTGCATCTATGCTTTTTAGAAAGAAACTGTAACTTGAAGACATATAATTTACAAAGCCTCCCAAAGATTGAGACTGCAATCTATTTTATTTAACATAGTTGTAAATGACCAAAAAAATTGTTACTGAACTCTTAAAGTCTGCAGAGAATATTCAGCTTGACCAAATATGAAGAGATAAACTTGCATATAAATTTCAGAAACACTTCTTGAGTCAATGTTTCACTTATTGGTAGAGATATAAAGGTGGAAATTATAAAATTATAAGCATAGTGCCTAAGGCACTTGACTGCTAACCAGAAGGGTGGCAATTCAAACCCACCAGCCACTTCTCAGAAGGTAGTTTGGGCAATCAACTTCTGTAGTGATACCATGTCTGAAACTCAGGGAGGGGTTGCTATGAGTTGAGCCCAACTCGACAGCACATAACAACAACAACATACTATTTTTTAATCAGAAATCATCATTTTTGCCTCTGGATCAGGTAGTTATTCTAAACTGACTCCAGAAATCAGTTTTATTCATTTATTAACATGTTAAAGGGAGTTGGAGAGTGAATAGGTGGATGAGAAGAATAGTGGTCCGTTTCTAAACTAAGGTCACAGCAAGGAAAAGGCTGGAGCCAGAAAAGAGAAAGAGAATATTTTCAGAATAAAGAATGAGGAGTCCAAACTTCAAGATAAAGTAATGTGCCATAGCAGCCAAGGTAGGAATGAATATAAAGAAACAGAATGTGACCAACAATGTCACTGGTGGCAGGGAAATGAAAAGAATGGGAAGTGAAAAGGGCTAATGTCTTGATATTTATCAAGTCATCAATGACAGTGACTACAAAATATGTTAAACAAACAGAACCTTTCAGTCCATAGGTGAGAGGAATTTTAATCAAAATTTATAATAGGAGAGATTTGAAAAGGGTAACTCACATGGACTTGTTCATTGACTCTTGTGGAACTAGAATAGGAGCCTCCTTTGAGATTAAAAGAAGAAAAATGAACAAATAAATGGTTACTAGAACTTTACATGGTAGCATAGTGCCTAAGGCACTTGACTGCTAACCAGAAGGCTGGCAGTTCAAACCCACCAGCCACTCCTTGGAAGGAATGTTGGGCAATCCTACTTCCGTAGTGATATTGCCTTGGAAACCCAAGGAGGGGTTGCTATGAGTCGGAGCTGACTCGACGGCAAATAACAACAACAACAACAGAACTTTACATAATGAATATTGTAATTACGGAAATGTATTACTTTAAGACAAAGTATATGTTGAAATAAGAATGTATTTTAAAAGGTTTAGATTCATGCATAGATAATAGATCCCTGATGAGTTCTCGAGGAAAATGTCTTGGCATGCTGCTGTTAACATAACGGAGGGCCAACATACCCTCCCACAAACCATTTGTTGATACTGTTTTTAGGGACAGAATTCTCCAGTCAGTAAAGCTGAGATTTGTACTGGTACAAGATTTCTTATTAATTTATGTGTGAATATTTGCATATTTTTTAAAATATAGAGAAAGAATTACAAATCTCTAATACCAAAAATAGCAGTTGCTTAGCTCCCTTGGGAAAATGCCACCTGATAAATTAAAGATGAATCAATCATTATGGCAAATGAAAGATCTGCAATAACAACACCAAACTGTCCCTTCTAATGCAGAATAAAAGAAATCAAGCTTTCACTTTTTAATTATCATTATTATTTAACTTAAAAATGCTTCTTGAAATACATACATTTAGAAAAATTATCAGGAACTATTGGTATTTTTCATTATAGATAATTTTAAATAAGGTAAGTTAAACAATTTTTTTTTCCAAATTAGGGAGAAATGCCAGATGGCTTTAAATCTGAGGAATTCAGTGTATTTTATAAACATCTAAATCTAATTAGTGGTAAGATTCTTGGCAAAAATTTGCATAAAATATTATCACTTCTCTGTTTTACAGATTGAAAAACTGAGAATGAATAGCTTGTTCTAAGTTACCTACTGGCTGCCACCATTCAAATTTTATTTTGTTGGAGGGAGCAGAGAGGGGGATGAAATCCTTTTAACAGAGGGATTTAGAAGATTTAAGTGGCATTCAGTCTCACCCGGGCTCCATGGTAACCATGTGGGCTATGCAAGCTGTTCAATGAATAGCCAAAACATCTAGGTAGACAGGGTGTCAAGCCAACAAGGTTGAAATTTGAACACTTTAATTCTCCTGGCTTGAAATTCAAGCTTTAAGCACAAGTGCTTTGGTGGATTCCTCCATTTTTGGCAATTCTAGCCAATGTGAATCATTTAAAAGTTAAAGTATCAGAAAATTGCCCTCTCTAGCGCACACTCCTTCCAGTTCTGGAAAATTGGTTTTGCTTCAAGTCTGTCCTTGAATAGAATGTTGGAGGGCAGCTGGCATGTTCTTCCTCAGTTGGCCAGCAAAGGAAATCCAGCCAGGGGCAATTTACTGTGCTTAGAAATTGGGAAACCTGAGATACAAAGCAAAATGTCACCGAGATATAAGCAGAATTCATCTGAGACTGAGATCCCTTCCACTAGGTAGAATAAATATGATTCCAATCATTCTGTGGGACTTCAATTCATTCATTCACCTATGTATTTATCTGTTCAACATTATTATGAGCTCCTATACTAGGAAATGTGCTGGAAGGAGTCTACATGGTAAGAGGAAGGGTAAGCATTTTACAAAGATGAATATGACTCAAAGAGCTCATGTTCTGATTGGAGTAAGGAGGTCAGATACTATAATGTAACAGTGTTTTGGGAGAAGTAAGTTCAAATCCTTAGAGGAACAAGGAGGGAACGATCTGATGGTTGGCAGATCTAGGGAGGATTTCAAAGATAAAATTTCAGTTTTTGGAAATTGAGTTGGAACTTTTGTACTACAGAAGTAGGGGGAAAGGGGTGATGGAGTTGAAAGCTCTAAAAGTCTCTCCAAAAAAGAAAGAAGGAAAGAAAGAAAACCAAACCCATTCTGAAGAGTTGATTCTGACTTATGGTGACTCCATGCATTACAAAGTGGAACTGTTCCAGAGTTTCTTGGCCGGCCGTAATTTTTACAGAAGCAGATTGCCAGGCCTTTCTTCCATGGCTTCACTTGGTGGTTTGAACTACCAACCTTTAGGTTTGTAGGCAAGCACAAACTGTTCGTGCCACCCAGAGACACCCAGGCATGGGTGCAAAAACAGAGAATTCTACTCTGCATACTTGATCTTTCCTCTTTAGATTGCAAGTACTTTGAGGGCATGACTTCAGAATCTTGATGTACTTTACAAAATGTTAGCCAGAGCATTGGACCTAGTAATTATTTAATAAATGGACATATGTTCAATAACTCAAGTTTGGATGATTTCTGTATCTCCCATTTTCATAGAGGTGAGTATATTCTTCATCATTAAGAGGATATTGCATTTTAGGTGAATACTGCTTTTTGTTCAGTTGAATCTTAGAGATTAATGGCTCTGATCCTGTGTGAGAGCCTCTTTATCAGCAAAAGGCTTTTATTACATTTCTAACTTAAAATAAATTACCTGAAATTTCAATTTGTCTCAAGTTCTCATGCATTCTGCAGAGGTCATGTTCTGTCAGCCTTGAACAGCAGCTGCTGCGACAGGATCCATCTCAATAAGAAAAAGGTGGAACAGTCAGCAAGATAAAATCATCAACTCGATCTTGAGGCTTGGGGTTCTGATCACCCTCATCTCATGGGGAAAAAAATGGTCTCACTTTCTGAGCCTTTACAAAACAAGAGTCCTGCCCACTCTGCTCCCATGGCCATACAGCAGCAATACTAGGAGTAAAAGAAATATGGACATTTATAGAACAGAGTATACACTAAGTGACACCTAATTAGAACACTATTCATAACTTTTCGACAGAGACAAAAAAACAAATCATTCAGTATTTTGCCATTGGAACTGAGCTGATTTAGTACATAATCCTGGACAATGATTATATGGGTAGTCCTTTAAATAAACCTCATTATAGATAAGAGTAGTTCAAGATATCGTTCTTAGATTACATATGAATAAATAATTTGTATTTGATATATGAATATGTGACTAAAAATATACCCAAGAAGTTAGAAGGCTTAAGCTTGACTATACAAAATAGCAGCTTGTATGTGATGACTTATTAAATTATTTCCATTGGAAAGACAGCTACCCTTGCCATCTGAGCTTGCAATATGTTATTGTTATGTGCTGTCGAGTCAGACCTGACTCATAGCGACCCCTCCTTGGGTTTCTGAGGCAGTATCACTACGGAAGTAGATTGCCCAAGCTTCCTTCCGAGGAGTGGCTGGTGAGTTTGAACCGGCAGCCCTCTGGTTAGCATTCAAGTGCCTTAGGCACTACACTACCAGAGCTCTTTAGATTGCAATATATGCTGTTGAAATAATGGTGAAGATTAAGTGTACTTAGGTCAGTGAACATCAAGGGGAACTGTTTAAACCTTTGGGACTCCAGTTACTCTTTGCCAAATTCTACTCAGAAACTGCCCCACAAAAAGCCAATCTACATTATGCCCTAGGCAAATGCCTGTCATTTTCCAGTCACTTCCACCAAGGTTCCAGGCTTCATTGGGAGCTGGTTATTTCTTCTCTTATTATACTTCTATCTACCTTGATTTTTTTCCCCACCTGCATTTGATAAGCAGTATGAGGAAGCACTTGAATTTTGAAGTTAGATAACCCTATGTCAGCATCCTGGTTTACTATATATTCATTCATTCATGATTTTTGTAGTCAAATGTACAGTGATTCATGCACTGACTCTGAAACATATTAGTAGTAGATTATGGAAAATGTTCCATCACACTTCTGTCAGTTTTTCATACACTGGTGGCTTATGTATTGCTATGAGGCTGGAGGCTATGGCACTGGTATTTCAAATACCAGAAGGGTCACCCATGGTGAACAGGTTTCATCAGAGCTTCCAGACTAAGACAGACTAAGAAGAAGGAAGAGGCTATCTACTTCTCAAACAATTGACTGGTGAAAACCTTATAAACAGCAGTGAAACACTGTCTAATATATTACTGGAAAACTTTATGAGTAGCCCTGAAACATTGTCTGCTGGAAGATGAGCCTTTCAGGTCAGAAGGCACTCAAAATACAACTTGGGAAGAGCTGCCTCCTCAAAGTAGAGTTGACCTTAATGATGTGAATGGAGTAAAGCTTTTGGGACTTCCATGTGCAGATGTGGCATGACTCAAAATGAGAAGAAACAGCAGCAAACATCCATTAATAATCAGATCATGGAATGTACAAAAGTATGAATCTAGGAAAATTGGAAGTTGTCAAAAATGAAATGGAATGCATAAAGATCGATATACTAGGCATTAGTGAGGTGAAATGGACTGATTTTTGCCATTTTGACTCAGATAACCAAATGATCTATTATGCCGAGAATGACAAATTAAGGAGGAATGGCTAGGCATTCATTATCACAAAGAATGTTTCAAGATCTATCCTGAAGTACAATGTTGTCACTGATAGGATAAAATCCCTTAAGCCTACAAGGAAGACCAGTTAGTACTACTATTATTCAAATTTACACACAAACCACCAAAGCCAAGCAACAGGAAATTGAAGATTTTTACCAACTTCTGCAGTCTGAAATTGACCAAATGTGCAATAAAGATGTATTGATTATTATTGGTGATTGGAATGCAAAAATTGGAGACAAAAAGAATCTCTGGTAGTTGGAAAATATGGCCTTGGTGATAGAAATAATGCTGGAGATTGCATGATAGAATATTGCAAGACCAACAACTTATTCATTGCAAATACCTTTTATCAACAACGTAAATGGTATCTGCATATGTGGACTTCACGAGATGGAGTACAGAGGAATCAGATCAACTACATGTGTGGAAAGAGGTGATGGAGAAGGTCAATATCTTTAGCCAAAACAAGGCCAGGAGCTGACTGGAGAATAGACCATCAACTACTCATATGTAGGCTGAAATTAAAGCTGAAAACAATTAAAACAAGTCAATATGACCTTGATTATTTGTTCTTAGGTGGTGTTGAGTCAGCTCTGTACAACAGAATTAAATACTGCCTGGTCCTGTGCCAGCCTCACAATCCTGGCTATACCTGACCCAACTGGTGTAACTGCTGTGTCAATCCATCTTATTAAGGGCCTTCCCCTTCTTCTCTGACCCTCCACTTTTCCAAGCTTGATATCCTTCTCCAGGGAATGGTCCCTTCTGACAATATGGCCAAAGTAGGTGAGATGAAGTCTGGCCATTCTCACTTGCAGGGATAATTCGGGCTGCAATTCTTCCAGGATAGATTTGTTCATTCTTTGGCAGTCCATGGTGCTTTCAGTATTCTTAGCCAACATCACAACTTAAAAGCATCAACTCTTCTTTGGTCTTCCTTGTTCATTGTCCAGCTATCACATGAATATGAGGCAATTGAAAATACAATGGCTTGGGTTAGGTGCACCTTAGTTTTCAAAGAGACATCTTTGCTTTTCAGCATTTTAAAGACATCTTTTGCAGCAGATTTGCCCAATGCAATACATGTTCTGATGTCTTGACTGCTGCTGCCATTGATGTTGATTGTGGAACCAAGGAATATGAAATCTTTAACGACTTTGATCTTTTGTCCATTTATTATGGTGCTGCCTATTGGGCCAATTGTTGGAATTTTCATTTTCTTTATATTGGAATGTAATCCATGCTGCAGACTGCAGTAGTTAATCTTCATCAGTAAGTGCTTCCAGTCATCCTCACTTACAGCAAGCAAAGTTGTGTTGTCAGCATATCACAGGTTATTAATGACCTTCACAGGTTATATAATGAGTCTTCCTCCAATTCTGATGCGGAGTACTTTTTATATAGTCCAGCTTCTCGGATTATTTGTTCAGCATAGAGATTGAATAAGTATGGTGAAAGGATACAACCTGAGGGACTCCATTCCTGATTTTAAACCATGCAGTATCCCTTGCTCTGTTCAAATGACAAACTCTTGGTCTATGTATAGGTTCCAGATGAACACAATCAAGAGTTTTGGAATTCCCATTCTTCTCACTGTTATCCATAATTTGTTATGATCCACACAATCTAATGACTTGCACAGTCAATAAAACACAAGTAAACATCTTTTGGTATTCTTTGCTTTCAGCCAAGATCCATCTGACATCAGCAATGATATCTCTTGTTCCACATCCTCTTCTGAATCCAGCTTGCATTTTTGGAAGTTGTCTGTCAACATACTGCTGCAATCATTTTTGAATTATCTTCAGTAAGATTTTACTTGCATGTGATATTAATTATAT
>NW_006921620.1:9701680-9703885 GCF_000298275.1 Orycteropus afer afer | reverse complement strand
AAGGATGTCATGCTTGGTAGGGTGGAGGGTCGACGAAAGAGGGGGAGGCCTTCAATGAGATGGATTGATACGGTGGCTGCAATGATGGGCTCAAGTCTAGCAGGGATTGTGGGGCTGGTGCGGGATCGGGTGGCGTTTCGTTATGCTGTGCATGGGGTCGCTATGAGTCAGAAACAACTCGACGGCACTTAACAACAACAACAACACTCTCCATTCAAGGGCAAGTTTCAGAGTCTCTTCTGACATCCATTTTGTTCTATTTTTCCTTTCCTGCCTTTTATTATGATGCTTATTATTGTGAGTTGGGTGAAAGTCTACAGAGCAAATTCACTTTCCATACAGCAGCTCACATGACATTGTCTCATGACGTTGACTGTAATTTACCACAATGCAATAGCTCCCCTCACCATTTCCTCCCCATAGTTACCTCCTCCCTGTGTCCTTCCTTCCCATACACTCCTGTCCCTCAAGCTGTCTCCTTGTGCATACACAGCCCTTCTATTCTCCCATGATCAATCTCTTCAAGGAGTGTATCTACCTAATGTTAATGTTCAGCTAATATGCCTGTTTTTTGTTTGGCTGGAAGCCACAGGAGTGGGTTCAATTCTAGACCTGAAGCGCAACAAGGGGCTATAGTCTCAGTGGTTCCATTAAGCTTTATCAGACCAGCAAACCTTGTCCCCCTCTTTTTTAAAATGATTTTGAGTTTTGTTCCATGTTGTTCTCCCTCTCTAGGATCTCCTACAGAGATCCCCCTCTGAGTGGTTGACAGTGGTAGCTGGGCACCATCTAGCTCTTCTGGTTTCATAGTCATATAGGCTGAGAATTGTATGGTGGACCAGTCACTTGGAGTAACTGTTTCCATGTGTCTTTGAGTTCTTGCATTCTTCTTTGCTCTGGATGAGGAGAGACTTATCTTTGCATCTAGATGGCCACTTGCCAACTTTTAAGATCCCAGTCACTACTCGCCAAAGGAGGATGTGGAACAATGTTTTTGTGTAGTATGTTATGCCAATTGAGCTTAATGTCCCCTGTGACTACAGTACCAAGCCCACAGGTCCAATTACTCACTCCCTATGGCTAGCTAGCTGTGGCAAGAAATGGCTACAAACTTGTTTCCTGTCAGCTCTACTATATACCTGGGAATACTTACAAAACATACAAATATACTTGTAGAAACCTTGTCTGCCAACCCTATACATGGTCTTGGGTATCCCCACACACACCTGGAGATACCTAATAGTTCAGCCTATTGACCTATCTATCCACCTTTATATCAATGTTTGCCTTTACTGACAATGCAGTACTATATGTGCAAAAAGGTTCTTCTTTGCTGTCTGAACCTCCCATATACTTCTCTATGTCTTCCTTTTCCTTAATACCACTGATCACTCATATTTGTTGATCACTCATATTTGATGCATTGCCCTTCCCTTCACCCAAATCAATACTTGTCTCTACCTATCTAATAGTGTTCCCTCTCCTCTCCTCCCTTCCCCTTCCAGTCCTGGTAACCAACAAAGAAAAGTTCCTTTCATAGATAAACCTTTCTTTGACTTTTTATAATAATGGACTAATACAATATTCTCTGATTGACTTATTCACTCAGCATAATGTCCTCCAAGTTCATTCATGTTATGTGGTTTTTTGCTGATTCTACATTATTATTTAGGGTTGCATAGTATTCCATTGTGTGTATGTACCATAGTTTGATGATCCATTCCTCTGTTGATGGAGACCTAGGTTGTTTCCATTTTTTGGCTATTGTAAATAGTGCTGTGATGAACATGGGTGAGCATATAACTCTTCTTTTCCTGGCTTTCACTTCTTTAGGATATACCTAGTAATAGAATGGCTGGATCAAATGGTATTTCCAACTTTTTAAGGAATTGCCATACTTCTTTCCACAGTGGTTGTATCATCTGACAGTCCCATCAGCAGTGTATGAAAGTCCTGATCTCTCTGCTTCCTCACTAGCATTTGTTATTTTCTATCTTGTTGAACTTTGCTATTAGTGCTGGGGCAAGATGGTATATCACTGTTGTTTTGATTTGCATCTCTCTAACGGCTAATGATCGTGAGCACTTCTTCATATATTTGTTGGCCGCCTGAATATCCTCTTTGGTGAAGTGTCTATTTATGTCTTCTGCCCATTTTTAATTGGATTATTTGTCTTTTTGTCATTGAGATGTTAGAGCTTTCTAT
>NW_006921620.1:9684993-9686590 GCF_000298275.1 Orycteropus afer afer | reverse complement strand
AGTGGCTGGTGGGTTTGAACCGCCACCCTTCTGGTTAGCAGTCAAGTGCCTTAGGCACCATGCAATATCAGCTCTGTTACTAGAAGATATAAGGCTTTCTTTCAGAGCACAACTGGAAGCACGGAGGTCTTTTATGCGGCACTTAAACAGAGACTCAGCAGCTCTGAGCTCATCTCACTCTTTCACCACTTTGTCTAGTGTAAGTAGGACCAACCAACCAGCTTCCTTATACTCCTCATGCTGACAAAATTGCAGAAAAGTACCAAATAGCTGATCACCCAGAGCATCACTTCTCACAAGTACTTGATCTATTGGTGGTGCTATTTCACGTATTAATGTTGCCACCTCATGCCGGGGATTAGCAGGGCCCTCTTTACTAACAGAGGCAGGGTCACTAGTGTCTTTAAGATTAATCAAACTGGAGAACCAATTTAGGAAGCATATCCTTATGGTTTTGTCTCTCTAGAACCACTCCTGGTACCAAATGTGTTAGACTGGGTTCTCTAGAGAAACAAAACCAGTAAACCTTAGAGAGAGAGAGAGAGAGAGAGAGAGAGAGAGGGAAATTTATCTTAGGAAAATGGCTCACACACTTATAGAAGCTGGCAAGTCCAAAGTTCCTGGATCAAACATCAAGCTGGAGGCTTTTCCACAACAAGCTGGAGGTTTTTGCCGACTCTTGCAACTGCAGGGGCTGTGGAGCTCAAGGCTGGCAGGCAGTACACCAGCTGTTGACTCCAATAATGACGAATCCAAGATCTCCAGGCCAAATGGTGGACTGTTCACTCACAGACAGTTGTAGACAGCACAACAGAATCCTGATTCACAGAAGAATATCTCTTTTCCCAGGATGTCCTTGGATATACTGGAAGCAGGCCACACTCCTAGGGAAACTCCCTTTCAACAGATTGCCTGCTCAAATATAATCATCTGATCCCATCATGGGAATAACCACATCACAACAGCTTAAACCACACAGAATTGTGGTCCAGCCAAGTTGACACACAGCTCCAACTATCACAATACCTAAATATAATTCTTTTGAATTCCTTATCAGGGAGTTCCAATGCTGCTTCTTCCTCAGGGATGTGTCCTTGGTCTATACCCTGTTTCCTTGTTTCTACTGCTTTATCTTGCTTTTTGTGTGGACTGTGATGGTCTGTTGTCTCTGAGACATTGTGACATTGTTATATTTATATCTCTGTTATTTGTCTGTGAAGAGCAGTTAAGGGTGAGTTAGGATCTTCTTGATGGTCATTTATCATTGGCCAGCGGGTGGAGAAGGAAGTGGTAGCTCTCACTCAGTAAGTGGAGCTGCAGGAGGTGAGGATGTGGTTGCATCATATGGGCATGTTTGCCATCTCTCACTCTGTCAGAAATAAACAATTGAAAAACCATGCAAAAAATAAAAGCAAGTGCACAAAAGACAGCACATAAACACACAGGAGCAATTGCTTAAAAAAGAAAATAATAAATCCCATAATATCTGGGGAGTGGGTAATAAGAGAAAACAGGTAGAGTAGGAGAATAATGAAGGAAACAATGGGAAAAAAAGCAAAAAGAAACAAGGAGTGGGATTAACCACAAGAAAGAAAGA
>NW_006921620.1:9680029-9684893 GCF_000298275.1 Orycteropus afer afer | reverse complement strand
TGCTTACCTTGCTCCCGGAGACCCAGTCCCTCTCGGGAGGGTAACAAGGGAAAGTGTTCAGTGCAGATCAGTGAGTAAGCACCAGCCCACCCGTGCTTACCTTGCTCCCGGAGACCCGGTCCCTCTCGGGCCACATATTAGGGCCCCTAAATTTGCCCTGTTTTTTCCTTGACAAATTTTATAGGTTTTGGTTTCACATTTAAGTCTTTAATCCATCTGGAGTTGGTTTTTGTGTATGGTTTGAGGTACAGATCTTGTTTCATTTTTCTGCAAAGGATATTCAGTTTTGCCAGAACCACTGGTTAAACATACAATTTCTTCTCCATTTAATGGATTTCGGCCCTTTGTCAAAGATCAGCAGACCACAGGTCAATGGATCTATTTCTGGGTTCTCAATTCTATTCCATTGGTCTATGTGTCTGTCATTGTACCAATAGCAGGCAGTTTTGACTACTGTGGCAATACAGTAGATTTTAAGATCCAGTAGTGTGAGACCTCCTACTTTCTTCTTCTTCAACAACGCTTTGCTTATCTGAGGTCTTTTTCCTTTCCATATAATGTTAGTGATTGGTTTTTCCATATCCCTAGAAAATGTTGATGGGATCTGGATTAGCTTTGCATTGAATGTACACATTGCTTTGGGTAGAACTGACATTTTCACAATATTCAATCTTCCTATCCATGAGCATGGCATGTTCTTCCATTTCAGTAGATCTCTTACGGTTTCTTAAAATAGTGTTTTATAGTTTTCTTTGTACAGGTCTTTTGTGTCCCTGGTAAGATTTTTTCCCAAGTATTTTATTTTTTTTGGTAGCTATTGTAAATAGTACTTATTTCCTTACTTTTTTTCAGCAGTGTCTTTGCTGATGTAGAGGAAACCAACTGATTTTTGGATGTTGATCTTGTATCCTGCCACTCTGCTAAATCTCTCAATCAGTTCCAGTAGATTTTTTGCTGAGTCTCTTTGGCTTTCTAGGTATGGGATCATATCATCAGGAAATAGGGATAGTTTGACTTCTTCCTTACCTACTTGGATGCCTTTGATTTCCCTGTCTTGCCTTATTGCCCTGGATAGGACCTCCAATACAATGTTGAACAGAAGTGATGATAGAGGGCATCTTTGTCAGGTTCCTGTTCACAAGGGGAATGGTTTCAGTCTCTCTCAATTGAGAATAATATTGGCTGTTGGTTTTGCATAGATGCCCTTTAGTATGTTGAGGAATGTCCCTTCTATTCTTATTTTGCTGAGAATTTTGATCAGGAATGACTGTTGGATTTTATCAAATGCCTTTTCTGCATCAATTGATGTGATCTTGTCGTTCTTTCCCTTTGTTTTATTTATGTGGTAGATGACAGTGATTGTTTTCCTAATGCTGAACCATCCTTGTATACCTGATATTAACCCCACCTGGTCATAATGAATTATTTTTTTGATATCCTGTTGGATTCCATTGGCTAGGATTTTGTTGAATATTTTTGCATCTATATTCATGAGGGATATTGGTTTGCAGTTTTCCTTTTGAGTGATGTCTTTGCCTGGTTTTGGTATCAAGATTATTCTTGCTTCATAAAGTGAATTTGGGAGGATTCCTTCCTTTTCTATGTTTTGGAATAGTTTGAATAGGATTGGTGTCAGTTCTTCTCTAAATGTTTGGTGGAATTCTCCAGGGAAACTGTCTGGGCCAGGACTTTTTTGTTGGTAATTTTTTATGACCTGTTCAATTTCTTCTTTTGTTATGGATCTGTTCAACTTTTCTACCTTAGTCTGTGTTAGTTTAGGTAAGCAGGGTATTTATAGAAATTTGTCCATTTCTTCCAGATTTTCAAATATGTTGCAGTACAGTTCTTCATAGTATCCTGAATATTATCCTTTTTATTTCAGTTTGTTCTGTTGTGATGTCACCCTTTTCATTTCTCATTCATGTTGTTTGTATTCTCTCCCTCTTTTCCTTTGTTAAATTTGCGAGTGTTTTTCAATTTTATTAATCTTTCAAAAAACAGTTTCTAGTCTTGTTGATATTTTCTATTGTCTTTCTATTTTCTGTTTCATTGACTTATGCTCGAGTCTTTATTATTTCCTTTCTTCTGGTAACTGTAGGCTTTTCTTGTTCTTTTTCTAATTGTCTTGATTTTTTCTAAAAGTCTTGATTTTGGCTCTTCCTTTTTTGATGTGTGCATTTCTTGGTATAAATTGGCCTCTGGTCACTGCTTTTGCTGTGCCCCCAAATTTTGGTGTGTTATATTTTCATTCTCATTTGATTCAAGGAATTTTTAATTTCATTTTTTATTTCATCTGTTACCCAGTCATTCTTAAGGAGGTTGATGTTCAGTTTCCATGTGTTTGCTCTTTTTCTGTTAATCTTCCTATTGTTGATTTCTAGTTTGACAGCATTGTGATCTAAGAAGATGCTTTGCAGTATTTCAATGTTTTTAAATTTATTAAGGCTTGCTTTATGGCTTAACATATGGTCTATCCTGGTGAATGTTCCATGTGCACTGGAAAAGAATGTATATATTGTGCTATTAGGAGCTCTTGTGGCATAGTGCCTAAGGCACTTGACTGCTAACCAGAAGGCTGGTGGTTCAAACCAACCAGACACTCCTTGGAAGGAAGGTTGGGCAATGTACTTCTGTAGTAATAGTGTCTCAGAAACTCAAGGAGGGGTCGCTATGAGTCAGATCCGACTTCATGGCAGTGGTTACATTTTTTGCTGTATTGTGCTTTTGGGTGAAGTGAAATGTTCTGTAGATGTCTATAAGGTCAAGTTGGTGGATTATATTGTTTAGTTCAACTGCATCTTTTATGAGTTTCTTTCCAGTTGTTCTATCCTTCATCGAAAGTGGTATACTAAAGTCATCTATTTGACTTTTCAGTTCTGTTAAAATCTGATTTATCTATTTTGGGGCTCTTTCATTGGGTCCATAGATATTTATTTTGGTTATACTTCTTGTTCAATTGATCCTTTAATCATTATATAACGTCCTTTCTTGTCTCTTATGATGGTTTTTGTCTTAAAGTTGATTTTGTCAGAAATTATTACCACTTCTGCTCTTTTTGGGTTGCCATTTCCTTGATCTATATTTTTCCAACCTTTGATTTTTAGTCTGTTTTTGTCTTTGTCTCTAAGGTGTGTGTCTTTTGTAGGCAGCATAATGATAGGGTTATGTTTTCTTATCAAGTCTGCAACTCTCCATCTCTTGAGTGGTGCATTTAATCCATTGACATTCAGTGTAATTAACAACAAGTATGAATTGGTTGCTGTCATTTTGTTATGTGTTTTTCATGGTGCTCCTGATTTCTTTGTTCCATATAATTTTCTGTGCTGAGCTCATTATGTTTATGAATCATGTAATTATTTCCTTTGTTGCTGTTGTTTTAGTATTTGCTAAATATTTCTGCTTCTCCTTTTTTTAAATTGTGATATGAAGGTTTATTGCTTTTCTTTGAGATTTGATTCAATGAATTTTTTTTATTTCATTTTTTATTTGGTCTGTTACCCAGTCATTCTTAAGGAGGGTGTTGTTCAGTTTCCATGTGTTTGCTGTTTTTCTGTTGATATTCCTATTGTTGATTTCTAATTTGATAGCATTATGATCTGAGAAGATACTCTGCAGTATTTCAATGTTTTCAAACTTATTAAGGCATGCTTAATAAATACTTGTTGATAATTACACTAAATGTCAATGAATGAATGTCTCCAGAGACAGAGAGTTGCAGATTGGATAAGAAAACACCACCCATCAATATGCTGTGATTTATAATTTTTTCCCCAAGTTTACAACAGTCTATTGTATCTTGCTACTGTCTTGACATCCTTACCATTTAGAACTTTTGTAACTATATTATTTTTCCCTCTTTTTGGTTTATAGTTGTCCTCATTTGCCAATTGATGTCTCTGGTTCCCTGTTTACAATCTTGTAAGCTTATTTTATTTGGATACATCCATATCTGTGTTGGTTTTTGGGTTATGTCATCTTGTGTATTAATGGTTGGTTGTTGTTTGCTATTATTGATTCTCTGTTCAAAGGACTCCCTTTAGTATGTCTTGTAAGGTTGGTCTGGTTTTAAAAAATTCCTTAATTTCTGCTTATCTGAAAATCTCCTAATTTCACCATCATATTTGAGGGACAATTTTGCTGGGTATATAATTCTTGATTGGAAATTTTTCTCTTTCAGGGTTTCATATATACCATACCATTGCCTTCTTGCTTGCATGGTTTCTGCTAAGAAATCAGAGCTTATTCTTGTTGGTCGTCCTTTGTAGGTAACTTTTCATTTTCCCCATGCTGCTTTCAGAATTCTTTCTTTGTCTTTGGCTTTGGTGAGGTTGAAGATGATATGTCTTGGTGATTTTCTTTTGGAGTATATACTGTTTGGGGTTCATTGGAGTTCCTTAATGGATATATTCCTATCTTTCATCATATCAGGGAAGTTGTCTTCCAATAAACCTTGGACAATTTTCTCAGTGGTTTTCTTTTTCTCTTCCTGTTCTGTAATACTGATTACACATATGTTATTCCTTTGGATGGTATCTCACATGAAGTTTAGTCTTTGTTCATTTTGTTTAAATTTTTTTTTCTTATTGATCCCTTTCCAAAGAGGTATTTTGGTATTTGTCTTCAATGTCATTAATTCTGTCTTCCATTGATTTGATTCTATTCCTTTGCCCTTTCAATGTGTTACCTATTTCTGATAATTCAGTATTAATCTTCTGGATTTCTATCTGTGAATATTGTGTCATTTCTAATTTTTCATTTATTTTATCATTTTGTTCTTGTATTTTCTTCCAAAATTGTTCTATGGTTTTGTCTGTGTTTTCCTTAATTTTGTCAGTGTTTTCTTAGATCTGTCTCTCAGTTCTTT
>NW_006921620.1:9676420-9678609 GCF_000298275.1 Orycteropus afer afer | reverse complement strand
TATTTGTGTTTTTAAGAGGCCATTCCATCGTTCTATCAAGCCAGCTGCTTCAGGATGATGGGGAACATGGTAAGACCAGTGAATTCCATTGCTGCACTTCATGTGCTGTGAAATGAGTCCCTTGATCTGAAGCAATGCTGTGTGGGATACCATGATGGTGGATAAGACATTCTGTAAGTCCACGGATGGTAGTTTTAGCAGAAGCTTTGCATGCAGGGAAGGCGAATCCATATCCAGAGTAAGTATCTATTCCAGTAAGAACAAAACACTGTCCTTTCCATGATGGAAGTGGTCCAATGTAATCAACCGGCCACCAAGTTGCTGGTTGATCACCCCAAGGAATGGTTCCATATCGCAGACTCAGTGTTGGTCTCTGCTATTGGCAGATTGGGCACTCAGCAGTGGTGGTAGCCAAATCAGCCTTGGTAAGCAGGAGTCCATGTTGCTGAGTCCATGCATAATCTCCATCCCTGCCACCATGGCCACTTTGTTCGTGAGCCCATTGAGCAATGCCAGGAATAGCTGGGGAAAAAGGACAGCTGGTTTCCACTGAACGTGTCATCCTATCCACCTGATTGTTAAAGTCCTCCTCTGCCGATGTCACCTTTTGGTGGGTGTTCACATGAAACACAAATACCTCTATTCCTTTGGCCCTTTCAGAGAGATCTATCACATACCTCTTCCCCATACATCCTTACCACCAATCTTCCAATCATGCTCCTTCCAAGTCCCAAACCATCCAGCTAAGTCATTAGCCACAGCCCATAAATCCATATATAATCGCACATCTGGCCATTTCTTATTCTATGCAAAATGAACAGCCACATACACGGCTCAAAGTTCTGCCCATTGGGAGGATTTCCCTTCACCACTGTCCTTTAAGGAAGTCCCAGAAAGGGGCGGCAGTGCTGCTGCTGTTTACTTTTGAGTGGTGCCTGCACATTGCGCAGAATCATCTGTAAATCAAGCACGAGTTTTCTCTTCCTCAGTCAACTGATCATAAGGAACTCCCCATGAGGCCACAGGTGCAGAATGGGAGAGGGGAGGTAATGTGACTGGAGTGGAGACCATAGGCATGTGGGCCACTTCCTCATGCAACTTACTTGTGCCTTCAGGTCCTGCTTGAGCCCAGTCTCTGATATACCATTTCCATTTAATGATGTAGTGCTGCTGTGCATGTCCAACTTTATGACTTTGTGGGTCAGACAACACCCAGTTCATGATGGGCAACTTAGACCTCACAGTCACTTGGTGGCCCATGGTTAGGTGTTCAGTCTCTACTAAAGCCCAGTAACAAGCCGAAAGCTGTTTCTCAAAAGGAGAGTAGTTATCTGCAGAGGATGGCAGGGCTTTGCTCCAAAATCCCAAGGGTCTGCATTGTGATTCACCAATAGGGACCTGCCAAAGGCTCCAAAAAGCATCTTTATCTACTACAGACACTTAAAGCACCATAGGATCAGCTGGATCGTATGGCCTAAGTGGCAGAGCAGCGTGCACAACAGCCTGAACCTGTTTCAGGGCCTTCCGTTGTTCTGGGCCCCACTCAAAACTAGCAGCTTTCCAAATCACTTGATAAATAGGCCACAGCAACACACCCAAATGAGGGATATGTTGCCTCCAAAATCCAAAGATACCCAGCAGACATTGTGCTTCCTTTTTAGTTGTGGGGGAAGCCAGACACAAGAACTTATCCTTCACTTTAGTAGGAATATCTCAACATGCCCCACACCATTGGACCCCTAAGAATTTCACTGAGGTGGAAGGTGCCTGGATTTTTGTTGGGTTAATTTCCCAACCTCTAATACACATATGTATCACCAATAAGTCTAGAGTCATCGATACTTCTTCTTCACTAGGTCCAATCAGCATAATGTCATCAATATAATGGACCAATGTGATGTCTTGTGGAAGTGAAAGGCGATCAAGGTCCCTATGGACTAAATTATGACATAGTGCTGGGGAGTTCATATACCCCTGAGGAAGGACTGAGAAAGTATACTGTTGGCTTTGCTAGCTGAAGGCAAGGCCAACAGTATACTGATGGTCTTTTGAAATTGGCATCGAGAAAAAGGCATTGGCCAGATCAATAGCTGCATACCAAGTACCAGGAGATGTACTAATTTGCTCAAGCAGTGAAATCACATCAGGAACAGCAGCTGCAATTGGAATCACCACCTGATTAAGTTTAC
>NW_006921620.1:9652156-9673630 GCF_000298275.1 Orycteropus afer afer | reverse complement strand
CAGCTGAAAACTAGAACCTGGGAAGGGAAGGATAAAGAATAATAATAAAAAGGACAAAATAATAATAATAATAATAATTTTAAAACAGACAAATAATAAGTTTTAAAACAAACTGAAAGAAAAAAAAAAAGAAATCTGGGCAGGGTTGGGCAGGGCACCCAGGCTCCATCAGAGCACACAGGCTGGGATGGAATTCCTGCCAGTCTAGAAGGTGGGTGGGAGTGAGGGATGGACACACCTCCATTCATCAAGAGGTGTGGGGTATAAGAGTAACAAAGGGAATATCACACCATTCCAGTTGTTCATGTCTTGAATGTCCTTGTGTTCCCCACCAAGTGGAGCCTATTCTTAAGTCCCTGGAATCTGAGAGAAGGCTGTCACTTTAAATATCCAAAATGGTTGAACCACTTGTAAACATTCAAAATGGCTGGGCCCTCTGGACAGCCAAAATTCCATGGTTTAGCCCATCTTCCTCTTTGATGTTTCCCCTTTTATCCACCAGCCAGCAGTGCAGAACTCTGTGGCAGGTCCAATTTTTAGGTTAATTCTTAGGTCCTAACACCACTTGGCAATATCCAAGCTGTCTGTGCCGTCAGCATCACTGACAACATGCACCTCTCTATGTCTCCTTTTTGTTTTTTTTCATGCAGGATCTTCTACTAATTGGAGTTTAATCTACTTCTGTATCCTTCCTTTCAAGCTCAGGTCTCCAGGATTATCTTCTGTACCTGTGTTAATTGGTTCCTCTTTTCTTTGTTGAAAAGGGTCTGTGTAGTTTGTCTGCCTATTCTGACATCTTACCAGAACTCTCCCTTTCCTGTTTTTTTAATGACCTTTTGCTTTTTTCATGGACGATTTTCTTGATGTTATCTCACAATTCTTCTGGTTTTTGATCACTGGTGTTCAATGCATCAAATCTGTTCTTTAGATGGTCTCTAAATTCTGGAGAGATATAATCAAAGTCATATTTTGGCTTTCATGAACTTGTTTTAATTGTCTTCAGCTTCAGCTTGAACTTGCATATTAGCAACTGATGGTCTGTTCCACTTTCAGCTCCTAGCCTTGTTTTGGCTGAAGATGTTGAGGTTTTCCATTGCCTCTTTCCACGATGTGGTTGATCTGAATCCTATGTAGTCTATCTGATGAAGTCCATGGGTACACCTGTTGTTTGTGTTATTGAAAACCTTTGATCACAGCAAATTATGAATAACATTGAGAAGAACGGGAATTCCAGAACACTTAATTGTGCTCATGAGGAACCTGTCCATAGACCAGTGGGCTGTTGTTTGAACAGGCAAGGATACTGCATGGTTTTAAATCAGGAAGGGAGTGTGTCAGAGTTGTATCCTTTCACCATACTTATTCAAACTACATGCTGAGCAAATAATCTGAGAAGCTGGACTATATGAAGAAGAATGTGGATCAGGTTTGGAGGAAGATTCATTAACAACCTGTAATATGCAAACAACACAACTTTGCTCTCTAACAGTGAAGATGACTTGAAACACTTGCTGATGAAGATTAAAGACTACAGTCTGCAGTATGGATTGCATCTCAACATAAAGAAAAATCCTCACAACTAGATCAATAGGCAGCATCACTACAAATAGAGAAAAGATTGACTTTATCAAAGATTTCATATTAGTTGTTTTCCACAATCAACACCAATGGAAGTAGCAGTCAAGAAATCAGATGATGCACTGCACTGGACAAATCTGCTGCAAAAAGCCTTTTTAAAGTGCTGAAGAACAAAGATGTCTCTTCGAAGACTAAGGTGCACCTAACCCAAGCCATGGTATTTTCAATCACCTCATATGCAAGGCTGGACAATGAATAAGGAAAACTGAAGAACAATTGATGCTTTTGAGTTGTGGTGTTGGGGAAGAATACTGAAAATACCATGGACTGCCAGAAGAGCTAACAACACACCTATCTCTTAAGAAGTGCAGCTGGAATATTCCTTGGAAGCGAGAATAGCCAGACTTCTTCTCACATACTTTGTTCATGTTGTCAGACGGAAGCATTCTCTGGAGAAAGAGATCATGCTTTGTAAAGTGGAGGGTTATCAAAGACCCTCAAGGAGATGGATTGATACAGTAACTGCAATGACAGACTCATGTATAGCAAGGATTGTGAAGTTGGCAGAGGACTGGGCAGTGTTTTGTTCTGTTGTACATACAGTCACTTTGAGTTGGAGCCTACTAAATGGCATCTAACAATGACAATAACAATAGGAAATGTTCATAATTTCCCTGAGAAACAGTCTTCTCATCTACAAAATGAGGATACTAATTGCAGTTAACATTTATACAGTATTTTCCAGTTACCAATCATTGTATTTATATTATTTCATTTGGTACTTGTAGCAAGCCTGCAAAATAGATGCTATTTTTTTTCAGTATCTGAAATAATCTGTTTAGTTTATTTCTAACTTGTACTATATCCAGCTCCCCCAGGACAGTGGGGAATTGTTTCTGTCTTGTTCATTACTGTGTCCCCAGCACCTGGGGCAGTGTGTGGTATATGGCAGGTGCCCAACAACTCTCCATTGGAAGAAAATAAGATTCAAATTTCTACAAAACTTCTATAAATATGAACCCCATAGCTAGATGTATGTACAGCAGCTCTCAGGCTAGCTGCCAAGATTCTGCGTCCCTCGGGAAAAACAGGCAGACGCGGGTTTGAATTCCCGCCTGCAACCGACTTGCAGCGTGACCTCGGGCAAGGGGCTTAACTTCTCTGAGTCTCAGTTGTCTCATCTTCTCACGTGATGGGACACGGCCCCTGAGCCGGCTCCATCATGCCACTGGATGCCACCATATTCTAGATACTATTTTTATCTCTACTTTATAGATGTGAAAATTGAGTCAAGGTCATACAGCTAATATGTGGGAAGGGAACTCAAATTTTCAAGGACAGATGTTAACTCTGTCAGATGTTGGCCCCTTTCTCTTTTCTATGATAGAATATTAGTGATGAGTGAAATATATGATTTCATGGAGGCAGAAGGGATTTAGAATACAGAAGACACAATGTGAATCTGAAGATCCAGACCAAGATTGGCTAAGAATGTGGACTTGGGAATAGGAGCTTAAGAAATTTTATAATTGTAAGCTTTAGTTTCCTCATCTGTAAGATGGAGTGAATAATTGTAACTCCCTGAAAGAGTTGTGGAAATTAAAGGAGTTAATCTACTGAAAGTATTTAACATATTATCTAGTAATATTCTGGCATGTAGATGACAGAATGTTGGACTGGATCAGGAGATATGATTTATTTTGGCACCATCATGTCTGTGAGTTGCAATCAACTTGGTGGTAACAGGTTTATGTTACATGATATTGCAAGTTGTTTGTTATGCTAAATTTATAGTACCTAGTACAATGTCTAAAGAGCCCTGGTGATGCAATGGTTAAAGTGCTGTAACAGAAAGGTCTATGGTTTGAAACTATCAGTGGCTCAGTGGAAGAAAATATCTGGTGACAGTGGCATCTCTGGGGGGGGGGGTGCACAGGGGCTTACAGCACCCCTTGACAATATCAGTGGGGGCGACAACACAATGGCTCCAGGGTTTCACGGTTCCTAGCAGCAGTGTGCCCCTCATTTCCCCCTAGTCAGGGTGTGGGAAGGGGAGCCATGGAGCCTGCCATTAGGCAGAGAGGATACAGGAGAGGCCAGGAGACAGAGCTAGGCAGCATTAGGCCTTGTGCAGACGCGGGGTGGGCCAGGCCACTCAGGGGTGGGATGGTGGGTTGGGATATTTTCTGGCCAGCCTTGCCCATGGAGACTGACACCATGAGCAAGCACACTGGCTGACATTAACCCTAGTGACATCACTGCCTGGTAATCTGCTCCGGTAAAGATTACAGCCTGGGAAACCTATTTCCAGTCTAGTCATACAGGATCACTAAGTCAGAATCTACTGGACAGCGTATAACAACAAAAACAACAGTAAAAGGTCTAGCACTATAATATTCAGTGAGTAAATGTTGACTTAATTTCAGTGTCTCTGGTCAGCAGGCTCAGGAAATCTCTAGTAGCTGGTAATATGATTGCACCAAACAGCCTCAAAGGTGAAAAGCATTTGAGAGTCTTCTCTTGACTTAGGTCACTGATGGTTTTGCAGAAATTTGTCTCTCTATTTTCCTGTTCAGCTAACCAAACAAACTCACTGCCCTTGAGTCAGATCCAACTCACAGCGACCCCTCTTTGGGTTTCCCAGGCATTATCACTAGAGAAGTAGATTGCCCAACCTTCCTTCCAAGGAGTGGCTATTAGGTTTGAATGGCCAGCCTTCTGGTTAGCAGAGGCCTTAGGCACTACACCACCAGAGCCCCCTCCTGTTCAGTTAGCACCTTGAAAACTCAGTTTCTTCCTCACAAAACATACAATTCAACCTTCTGAAACATTTCTTCTCTTAACTTCAGCAAAGTCTTTCAATCTAAGGTTCAATCAGCAGTGAAACCTCTACTGTATAATACTGCTAGGTCATGACCTTCTCAAATTAAAAAGAAAAAAAAAATAGTGCTTTTTCTGCAGTGTATGCATGCAGTTCTTTTATCTCACAATATATTTTTCAACTTAATATTGTTCTATGAACCAGAAACAGAGTCCTTCTTGGGTTCATGTTGACTATGAGACAGATGAGTTTCTGAAAGACCTGAATTTGAGAAGCAAAGGGGATGACTTTTATCGTACTTGGTGATCTGACTTCTTTCCAATGTTTGTTGCATTCTCATATATGGTGTTCATTTTAGCTTTTAAATGTGTATTCAACTGGAAATATTATGAAAGTATATAAGAATATATGAATGGTGCATAGTTGGACTCACAAATTGTTAGTTTTTTCACCCCCAGGTTAGTTCTTTTATCTTTCCTTCTAATTTTTTTAATGGGATTTGGGTGAACTTTTCAAAGCAGTTTCATTTACATTCAACAGTTCATACACATTTGTTTTGTGACACTGATTACAGTCCCCACAATGTAACAGCTCTCCTCTCACTTCCTCCCTGCAGTCATCCTTCCATGTATCCTACCCGCCTATGCATTCCTGCCTCCCCAGCTTTCTCCCTGTGTAAATGCTGCCCTTCTGCTCTCCCCTGGTTGATTGTTCTAAGGAGTGCATCTCCCTGGTGTAGCTGTTCAGCTCGTAGGCCTGTCTATTGTTTGGCTGAAAGTTAGTGGTGGGAGTGAGTCCAGTTCTAGGCCTGAAGGGTGACTAGAGGCTCATAGTCTTGGGGGTTTCATCAGTTTCTATCTGAAGAGTAATCCTGGTATTTTTATGTTTTTTGTGTGTTTGTTGGTTATTGTTCCACATTTTTCTCCTGCTCTGTCCAGGATCTCTAATTTTGATCCCTTTCTAAGTGATTGGCAGTGGTAGCCAGGCACCATCTAATTCTTCTGGTCTCAGGGTCTTATAGACTGAGGTTGTCATGGTCCATTAGTCCTTTGGACTAATTGTTTCCATATGCCTTTGATTTTAACAAATTGTTAGTTTTCTTCTCCTCTTCCTCCATTCTTTCTTAAAATTGTGGCACCTCAACATAGGACTATGTCAGCAGCTTTCAGTTTTACATGCAGTGACCACAGTCCTAATGCCAGCTATATTTGGAAAAAAAAAAAAAAAAAAAAACTTCAGTTCACAAAGTGGGACAGAGATATAGGGTATGTTCAGAACATGGGAAAACAAATTGAGTAATGTCTTTCTGATGGGCCAGTACAAATATATTTATAAAAACAATCGTATTTCAGTTTGAGGTACGTCATCAACTTCATTTTCATGAATACTGAATTACCCATAGAATAATTTTAGAGAAACAATTGTTAAAGCAAAGCAAGGGAAATGTTGTATAACCATTATATTTTGATCTTGTTGCAATAAATGTTAATGAAGTTCTTTATTTAGCTATTGTCTAATGCACTTTGAAATAAGTGATAATTACTTTATTATTAGCCAACATTATCTCTTTGATTAATCAGTCCAAATGGCTTGCCAGAGAAGTATTTGAAAATACAGAAATGAAGATTTGCTTATATTAATTAGGTAACACTGTAGTTAAAGTTGAAAGGTTTTTTTTTTTTTTATCATATGGAATAAATGCATGAATAAATGGTCAATTAATAATTAGTCTGGGTTTTGCCTGCTAATAATAAAGTGTTAAAAATTTCTTTTGAGTAAATGAAGAGTTTGACTGTCCCATTCAATTCTTGACAGTGCCTCTTTTCCTGAATATCTCACCAAAGAGTCTTTATAATTAAACAAATGGAATTGAATACTTGTGGGTGGGAAAACATGATCTTGCAAATGTTTGATTACAAAAACAACGCTTCAGAGTGTGTATACTTACTAATATAAAAATGTAATGTAGGTTTTGGAATTCATATACAAAATGGTGAAATACAATTGTTTAAGACTTTTAACATGAAAAGATAGATCTAAATCTGTTGAAGTAATGATACATCAGGTGTCAAAATATGCCAAAAATATTATATCAACAGCTTTCATGCTGGTTAATATTTTATAAAATGAAAAATATTTCTGGTGCCTCTGTCAGAAGCCTTCTTGAATCCTGACCTAATTTGTTGGATGATTTAAGAATTTAAAACTTGCTGTTTGTACCTCTGGCTACTTTAATTCATCATTTAACTCTCTACAAGACTAAAGACACATAACAAAAATAGCTCTTAAATATCAACACTTAAATGAAAACAGTCTCTATACCATGCAGAGTCGAGTATTTGCTAATCAAATGTTCTCTGTGTACTTATAGGACTGTAGTATAGAGCATCTGACCAAATGTTAATGTTTTGTAGGGAAAGAAATGATGTTATTTGCTTTAGATATAAAGTCATTTCTTTTTAAAAATTAGCCTACTTAATGCATGGGAGATTGCCATATTCCTTCATTTAATGTTTTATTCTCTATAATGATTTCTGATTACCAAAATGCATAGTACAAATGCTAATCAGGGCCCTTTTCACAACAAGTGCGGATGCTGAGTGCCTCCTACGAGTTTAATCACAGTGTGTGATTCACACAGTAATGGGTCATAATTGCCCCCCACCAAGTTGTCTTGAGTGTCCCGATTCATTTTATTACCACTGGACCTTATCAACCACTGAAATGCACCACAGTTGCCTTGAAGGTTGCAACCAATCTCTATGTGCATAATTATTCCCAAATAAGGATACCCGAAAAGGGTGAAGGATTGTATTTGTTCTTTCTAGTTTTACAATAGATTATAAAATGAATAGCAGTATTTATACAATTTTATATTACCTTTCACTTTTCTTTCACCTTGAGAAACAGTCTGATTGCCATCTCTCCAGGTAATTAAATCTAGTTGGTAGCTTATGTACTGATGCATTAGAAAGCTTTTTATTTCTGTTAGCTTCAGACATCCTGGGGTTCATTTTCTCTTTGATACCTGGGGAGCTACAGATATAAATCACTGTCACTTAGAGAAGAGTAGCTCCCATAATTTCTTTTTTAATCCAAACCTGGAAGATTCCAGACTTTGCAACATACTGCTGTAGATTGTTGGGAGCAAATTGGGCCATTTTGCTGCCCAGGGGTCTGTGCCTGCCCACTTGGCAGGACTAGGCGGTGCACAATTAGAATAAATGGCTGCCTAGAAACTCGTTGCCATCAAGTCAATTCTGACTCTTGACAAATACTTCAGTGTTTCCTTTCCCTTTCAACAGTCATCTCTGACACCTGGTGTGGGGGTGGGGGCGGGGGGGGGGAGATTGAAACCAATCTCAAAATGTGTCTAAATTGTTGAATGGGAAATTAATTTGCTCTGTAAACTTTCACCCAGACTACAAGAAAACCTAGAAAACAAAACAAAACATCAATCTCCCATCTATAAGGATACAGCAGTTTATCAATGCCTAAAATTCTTTTAACAAGCACAAGCTACTTGTGTCCCATAGGGAAATACATTGAGTACTTATGATATGCCAGCCAGTATCTAATGTGATGGGAAACAGCAGTGAGCAGGAAAAGTCCCGTATAGTCTAGTCAAAGTAGAGATGACATAAAGAAGTAACAGTAACTTTAATTCACAATAAGGTAGAAACCCTTTTTTGAGGGCAAGATTTGATGGAAAGTGAGAGAACACTGGATGACAAAATCTGTATGAATGACTTATGGAAAGACAGAACACGTGTTGACAAAAAGGTGAACTCAAACACAATTATGCACTTATAAATTTTGCCTCAGACAAACTCCTCCCCATCCCCCCTTTACAATTGGGAGATAGTGGAATTTTAGCTATGCTTCAGGATTCTGATGTCTTCTTAGTTATCAAAAGTTTGGTATTACCCAGTGCAGTAATTCATAGTGTTACCCTACCCTCCTCCACCCCAGGGTCAGTGGCCAGCAAACCCTCCTGGTGGGCAGAGTGGCCAGCCCGCTGCCTCCCTTGTAAGGCCGAAGGCTATGCTATGTGGCTGTGCCTCTCCAGTTTCCTCCCTTCTGCCACTCCCCTCCTTTGGCTCCCCACAGATCCTTCCCTCTCCCATTGGCCAAGGCGGAGACTCTCCTCTATGCCTAATGGAGGAGGCTGGGGTTCACCGACTTGTGGGTGATGGGAAGGGAGTTGACCTTACTGGGTGATGGATCACAACAACCCTAGTGATGCCACTGCCTTTGCAGGCTTTCCCGCTGCCACAGTGGACCCTGTCTGATGTCACCCCCCTCTGATTTTATCAAGGGGTCTGGTGGACACCCCCTGCAACTTCCTCCAGATGCCACTGGGTAGCTCCTCAAAAATGTAAATAATTATCATATGACCCAATAATTATAATATACTAATACGTGCTACAAGATGAATGGAGAGACCTCATAACCAGTATGCTAAGTGAAAGAAACCAGACACAAAAGGTTACATATTCTATTATTTAATTTATATGAAATATGCAGAATAAGAAAACCCATATGACAGAAAAAAGATTGGTGGTTTCCAGGGGCAGATGGTATCTGAAAATGGGGAATAACTGCTTAATGAGTAGCTGGCATTTCATTTTGGGGTGATGAAAATGTTTTGGAATGAGATAGAAATAAATGGTGGTTGCACAACATTGTGAATGTACTAAATGCCACGAAATTGTTCACTTTGAAATAGTTTATTTTATGTTGTGTAACTTGCACCTCAATTAAATATATGTATGTATAAAGTGATGCTACATGTCAACCATAGGATAAAGTTAAACATGGTAATATGGAATACTGTGTGGAACCCTTGTTAATTTATTGATTTACTCATTGTTTAACTCATACTCATTTTCTCTGTACTATTTATCAAATAGCATACTATGTGTTTTCCAGATAAACTTAGTTGGTGTCATCTTAGCACACTGTGAAGTGTGGGATATAGACAATTACAAGCATTTTATACATATTTAATAAAATATATTTCATATAATATATATGTATGTATGTATGTATGTATTTCTGGAATGCTTGTCTTTTTTTCTTTTGTGGAAATATTCAACAGATGTTTCCTCAGGTATCAATTTTCAAAGTTAAATGCTTCAATCACTTCTTAAAATTCAGCATTGCACCTACCATGTTAGTAAATAAAATGAATATTCAGATGTATGAGGACGTATTTATACAACACAGGTATTTACTTTTCCAACCCTCATCTTATCAACATCTCCGGCACTGTGTTACTTCTAAATACTTTCCACAGAGAACTAGTTCTGCAAATTCTACAGTCAATATAGAGAAATGTTCCATGTAATATTCTAACATGCTTGTACAGTAAAGCCCCAGTGCACATTAGCATTCCACACTCTCTGAAGAGCTGTACAGAAAAACATTTATTTTACTTTCTTTATTCTAAGATTTCTTAAAGTGATTTAATCATAGGATGTTTTGTTTGTTTGCTTTTATTTGTTTTATTTTGTACAAAGCACCTATTATTACATGGCAGAACTAGTATTATGTTGGTCCCACATTGTGAAATGCAGTTTGAGGTCCTTGAAAGCTCTTCAGTGAGTTAGCCCTGCCGTTATGACCAAATAATTTACTCAGCAGTGATCATGGAATAAACTAGCATTTCCATATACTTAGGCAGCTTCAATTTTTTTATGTGGCACTTCTCACTTCTGCGATTATATTGTAAATTATTTTATGAATTAATTGTCTCTTCTAGAGCATAAGCATTATGGATGTTGGGCCTTTTTAATCCTTTGTTGACTGCTATATCTCCGGTGTATAGAGAAATGCTTGGCATCTAATAGGTGATAAATATAATTTTGTTGAATAAATGAATGGAGTAGGGCCTAAAAAATGCATATTGATTTATTAGCTGAATTTTTAATGCAGACATATTATGTTCTTGTTCCACTAAGGGAAGAATTGAGCAGATTATGTACTGTATAATCAGAAGGTTTTAACACAATTCCAAAAAAGAGAGCAGTTTCACTCACCATTTGGTCCATAATTTTTTTGATACTGTGATTATGAAGGAGAATAATATTAATATTAGTAAAAATAACAAAAGAATGTAAACTGCTATTGGGCAGTAAATGAAACAGGATTATGGTTATCACCTGTCCACTAACTCTTATTTTATTACTAAATAGGTGGAGAGAACCTGTGTAAACTGTTTTCTTCAACATGACATAATGAAAACAGCCATGACTAAGTGCTAGATGATCCAAATCCAGGTCCCACTATGCCATTAAGCAGCCGAGCAAATCATTGTGTAACTCATTTTTCTGAACCTCTTGTTTGTTATCTATAAAATAAGGGGACTGGACTCGTTTGTATAATCAGAAGGTTTTAACACAATTCCAAAAAAGAGAGCAGTTTCACTCACCATTTGGTCCATAATTTTTTTACAGTCACTTTTTACAGTCAACATTCCATAATTCCCAGAGTTCAGGATCAATTATTTTTCCCCTTGATATATCAGTCCCTCCAATTGCTTACTTTTCATCACAAGGTTTTGAATTCTTTCTCTGTGGCTGTATTTCGAGGTATCTTAGGAACTGACTTCAATAGGCTATTATCTGGGTTCACTGGGTCCTTGTTGTTATTCTGAGGTCAGCTTCTGCCCACTCATTTGCCATCCATCACCAGTCTCTGGACCTTCCAAACAAAACCTATTGAATACATCATCACTTTCTAGGGTCAGGATCAGGGTCAAACATCCCCAAAAGCACATTTCCCACCAACTGGCACTTGGTGTGCAGACTCTCATCACTCAAAGTCCCAAATCAACTAAGTCCTGAGGGACCTACTCTGGAAATCAGTCACATTGTCAGTTCTCTTATTCTATTCCTGGCCATTCAGTTTATGGAGTCTGTGTGACTCATATAGATTAAACAGACCTCTTTTCCCTTTCCTTGGAGGCTGGGTCAATATTGTCTCCCCAGTAGAGCCTCAGTCCTGCTCTGCTTTGGTTGAAGATCCCTGAGAGCCCTCAGTCAGGAGTCTCATGCCTCAATTCTCTATTTCTCTTCTCATGGGATCTTCCAGAGTCAGTTCCACTATGGGTCATCCACAACTCCATGCTAGAGCTTTATATATTTATTTTATTGTGCTTTGGGTGCAAATTTACAGAGCAGAATTTGTTTTACATTCAACAGTTCATGTACATTTGGTTTCACTCCTCAGTTACCATACCCTACCCTAACCCACTCTCCTCCTCTCCCTTCCCTGTGATTCTCCCCTCCCCATCACTGTGCCCTTCTTATGCACTCCAGTCTGTCCAGCTTTTCCTCCATGTGAATGTTGCCCCTCCGGTGCCCCATGGCCAATTGTTCCAAGTGATGTATTTCTGTAGAGTAGGTGGGTACATCACCCTGGATTGGTTGTTCTGCATGTAAGTCTTACTACTGTTGAGCTGAGAGCCATCCTTTAGGAGTGAGTTTTATCCCAGGCCTGAAGTATATCCCAGGGCCATAGTCTTGGGGGTCCCACCAGACTCCATCCGACCAGTAATCGTGGTCGTTATTCTGTATTTGAATTTTATCACACTGGGAGTAGCTTCCCGGTGGGGAGAGAAGGAAGATAGAGAGGAGTTAGGAAACCCACATGAATGGAAATTTTCTAGCTACACTCTCTTTTTTGTTGTCCTCCCATTGAAAAGGTTGTTGAGACAAAGTAAGTTCTTTTTAGTGGATTATGTGGAGGAGGTTTCATGAGTTCAGTTGTTGGTGTTAATGCTAAATCAAAGGTTAATGCTGAATTAGTATGTTAAATCAAATGAGAACTCTTCTAAATTTAGGCAAAAAAAAAAAAAAGTGATGTAGAAAAAACTCCAAAAATCAGCACCATTTTGTTGATCCTAAGACATCATATCAAAGGCCTGAAAAACTTTGACTCTCACAATGGATTTTTCAGTGTTCCTAAAGACATTATTGTGATAGTTGGAGCTGTGTGTCAACTTGTCTGGACCACAATTCTGTGTGGTTTAAGCAATTGTGATGTGGGTTGTTCCAATGATGGGATCAGATGTATATGTTTTGAGTAGCTAATCCATTGAAAGGGAGTTTCCCTAGGGGTGTGGTCTGCTTCCAGTATATTTATGGACATCCTGGGAGAAAAAGACACTCTTCTGTGGATCGGTATTCTGCCTACAACTATCCATGAGTGAACAATCCACCATTCAGCCTGGAGATCTTGGATTCATCATTCGTTACAGTCAACAGCCAGTATATTGCCTGCCAAACTCGAGCTCCTCAGCCCCTGCAGCTGCATGAGTCAGGAAAAGCCTCCAGCTTGACGTTTGACCCAAGAACTTGGGACTTGCTAGCTTCTATAAGTGTGTGAGCCATTTTCCTAAGACATATTTCTCTTTCTCTCCATATATAAGCTTTACTGTTTTTGTTTCTCTAGAGAACCCAGTCTAACACAATTATCATAATGCTTTCATGTTTTCTAAAATAATTAAACAGAAGTTTTTGGAGATATCTTGCCAAGGTCATTTGGAGATTATTCTGTGAGCTGCTTTGTTTGAAATAATAATAATAAAAAAATTATAATGTGAACTGTAATTACTTAGAACACTCTAGAATAAAGCTACAGTAAATTCCTTCACAGTTGAACTAAACTGTTTAACACATGGAATGTCTAATTGACAATTCTGTACCAAAGTGTAAATTTGTCAAGGAAGGATACACAACAAGTTTTTTTTAACATCTCTGTGAGTGCTGTTGTGATTTGGATCTATTACTTCTGAATATTGCATGAAGCTGACAAGCACTTGTCATTTAAAGACCACATGGAGGCATTTAGTTTTCCATTTAGACATAATAACACATTATGCAAATAAGCTTGCAAAGGAAAGCTGGAGGCTGACATGAAATAAACTGTCAAACACAAGTTGCTAATAAATGAACATTTCTTTATAGATTGTCTTAATTTGGGGAGTTGAAAAATACATTTGGCTATGGTGAATCAGGGACATTACTATAGTGTTGCAATTTTTGACTTTACAACAACATTCCTTTCCTACAGTTTTGACAAGAGATTTTATTTAAAGAAAAACTCTGAAAAGTGAAATTTTATAAAAGAGATTTGTAAATAAATTTTGTGTCTGTATTTTCATGATATAGAGATACTTTAGCTTGATTTACTCTTGTGCAACTATTCATGCCTCAATTTGGTGCTCTTTATAATAGGTCTAATTCTTCCAATTTGATCTTGACAACAGATTATTGAAATTCAAGGGGTTTTTGACATTTGTACTTTTGACTAGAGGGTTTCTCAAAGAACACATCAAAATCTTCTGGGAGCCTTATTAAAATGCACATTCCTGAATTTCAGCCAAGATAATCAGAATTTCAGAAAGTAAGGGCCTATCAATCTGTATTTTTAAAAAGCAGTAAATCTTATACATTCATTCCTCACTTATCTAGTTAGTTAGTTAGTGGTTAGTTTCCAAAGACCAATTTGTTATGTGAAAATCAGCATTATGCAAAAATGAAGGATGACCACATCATTACATAACTGCCAAAATACATCATTACATGACTGCAAACCACTGAGAATCATGGCCCAGCCAAGTTAACACATAACTTTAAGCAATACAGCCAGCATTACTTTCCCTTTGCACTTCGACATTCTCTAGTGCAAAACATATGTCATAAATGTGTAAAATAGTTGGGTAGTAAATATTTTACTATTGTCATAATTGTGTCAAATAACAAGTTAGTAAGTGAGGAGTAGATATACTCAGTAGTTTGAGATTCTTTGAACTAAAGAATCCCTGGAGGTCCGTGACAAGTACATTTCACAATTGCTGAAGATAGAATTTGTATTTTAAACCAGGTTTTACATGAGATTGGAGATTGAGTCATTTAGGGCAAGCATGGTCCAAGACACAGCATTTGCTGCTCAGTGAGGCTTTATTCTTTACTTGTCCTCACAAAGCAATAACTCTAGTGAAGTAATATGAGAAATACAAATAAGATGGAACTATTTCTCAGTGGTCCTCAGGTACAGACCTTGGAATATTGGAACTGGGGGAATACAGCTGGAAAGAGGACACGATTTAAATCTAGGGCACAAAGGTGAAGTTGTTGACTCTTTCCTCCACATTGAGAGTTTCTACCCAGGAATAATCTTGAGACTTTTATCCATTTGCTTTCACTGAACTTAGAAAGGTTAGCAATGTTTCCTTCACTGTCCTCTGATCTCTTCTTTAACACAACCATAAACCGTTAGAATCAGGATCACGTTTCTGTTCCCTGACTCTGCCTTACTGTTCACTATTTGAGCTGTAAGATCCAACTTTAATGGACTCCTTTCTGCATCTTCTTTATTTGACCCTTGGATTATCCCACGTTTTTGTCCTCCTATTCAGGTGATTGAAAAAATTGTCCCTTTTATCTGCAAGCTTTCATTTGGTGCCAATCTAAGCTGTTTCTAACTCTGAAGTGCACTTGTTGCTTTTTCCAGAGCCTATCTCTTGTCTGTTCTATAGAACCTGCATACGTATACCAAACTCCTATAAGCAAAGAAGGATAGAGAACATTTAACTTAACTCTTCTGTTTTACAAACAATGAAAGTGAAACCTGGAGAAGTTTAAAAAGTTTAAAGCTAAAAGCATGTTCCTTTTGTTTCTTCAATGGAAGCCAATTTTTTTTTTTTTTTTTTTTGTACTATTGTGACTCAAATCAGAAAAGCTGCTAACTTTCACAGATTCACATACTGTACTTTAAAGCCATGAATGTTCAGGTCATTCTGTTCTCTCTGTTTAGTAGGTTGAAGAAAAAACAGCCATTTATCAAATTTATGAAGCTCAAACTATATAGTTAAGGAGGATTTCCAAAGAAGGCTTATATCTCTTCAGTATATAAAACAGTATCCTGAAGCCAGAATTCTTCTATTAAAAAACTTCTTTCTACTCCTTCCCTTTTTATTGTATTGTTCTTTAGCAGAAGTTGCCCAATAAAAGGCCTGAAGAGTAAACACATGGCAAGCAATTGCGATCACTCTTCTTTTGCCCTGGCCAAAAGCTTATTAGATTATATTGATTTACCAGCTCCTTCCTTGCAGAGATAGACTAATTAAATGTGTAGTACTGCCTTTGAAGATGCTTTCAGTTCAATAATTATTTTGGGTTCTAATTTTAGGAGCCCTTCCTCTTATGATTATATATTTGATAATGAGAATTAAATGTTACAGTCTTAAATTGGCATCCTTTCCATTCTTTACCATATTATTTCCCAGAGAAAAAATGCTGTCGAAAGTCCAAGTTTAAATTGAGCCCACTAACAATATATTTTTACCTTGAATGGAAAGATTCTTCTCTTATTTTCTGGGGAGTGCATAGGACAATTTTAGCTTTCCCTCTTTCTTCGGAAAGAAAATTTCAATTATTCTCTCTTAAGTGCTAAATGGGTATTTTCTTGCATTCAGGATACCATATCTTTGGGAAAGGAACAGTAGAAGTCTTTTTCAATGGGTATTTCACCCTTACGAAAGAAAAGACAATTTGAAAGACATTTTTTGTTTTGTGATAAAACCACATGATCTAACTCCTGGGGGTGACTTCAGCAGTTTAAAAGGCAGGCTCTCAGAGTGGCTATTAGGAAGAACTGGGATACAAAGATTTGGAGTAGCTGTGACTTTTTCTCTTTTGCTCCTTCCTTTTCAGGAATAAGTGGACTCATTTTGTGGTAGTAAATGTTTGGCAAATCTAAATGGCACAATCTGTCTTCAATCTAAGATCGTCTAAAATTTCATTTTCTGCCAGATGCATTATCATAGAGTAACTATGTGAATACTATTTTAAAAGTAAACATCCCTAATATCTATCATTTTGTGGTTATAAATAAAGGTCTTTATGAGATTTTAGTTTATGATTGCTCTTTGTTTTAAATTGTTCATCTGAGAGGTCTTTGTTAGGAATATATTTTCTACACTGCTTCTCCAATGAACAGTTGATTCTTTTTATTTACCAGGAGGTGGTTGTGACAATTTTAACTGCACCTCTAAAACTGAAAAACAAAAAAAGGAGAAGTTTTATTTTATCCAATTTATTGATTTATTGTGATCATTGTGAAATCAGGGGTGTCATCAACACTCCAGGGCATTTGAAAACAAATTCCTTTTTGGAGGCTTTAATGGCTATCAAATAGGCTGTGGGTTCACCATGCTTCTTAGTGCTGATGGAGACCCCTGTCTGATGGTCTGGCCAGACATTTACACATTGAGGAATTCTGCCTCCACTTTTCGTTCAAAGCAAGCATTGTCTCCTGGGTTTTCACTTAACGTCTATTGCTACTTCTCATTTATTTTGAGATAACAGTTCACTTCAAACTACATCATCTTTTGATCAGGAAAAAAAATAAGCTAGTTCCTGTTCTTTATAGAACAAACCCTTTCTTTGAAGACACAGTTCAGTAAGTCCAACAAATTTTGAGGCAGCATGACTTTTCATTGGCTGAATACTATGATAAAATAAGAAGAAACAAAACCACTTTACCATTCTTTTGCTACAAAATTTTCTTTTACTAAATTTAGAAAATCTATTCTATACATTCATATGTTGATATTAGTCCCCAGCCATTTTAGTTATAACAATATGTTTCAGCAAAGGAGCTGTGTGTGTGTGTAACAGCATAAGAGAAAGCAAAATGAATAAATAACAACAACAAAAACAAACGAGTGTAGTTAATTTCTTGGTGAAATGCTAAAGGGAATTCAAACATGAATTCAATATGCTCTTCATTATTCAGCAGCTACACAGAAATTCAACTTAGAAATTAAAAAAAAAAAAATTGTGAGATCAGCTTTGAAAAGTTCAACATGAGAAGATAACTCACATGGCTTTGGCTACCTGATCTCTGATGACAGTGATTTTGGGATCCCACTCAGAGCTGCTACTATCTGTGTGAACCAATTATTTTCCTTCAGACTTAGTAAATACAGCCAATTAAAAACAAACAAAAACCCAAACTTCTTTGATTTCTTTTTTGAAAGTATGAAAATTAAGTTCATTTAAAAGATGTTTTGAAATTCACAACTTTCTGATTCATCTTGATTTCTCCTGAAAATATAGATGTCTAAGTATATACTGGGGAGCTCTGGTAGCATAGTGCCTAAGGGCACTTGACTGCTAACCAGAAGGCTGGCACTTCAAACCCACCAACCACTTCTTGGAAGGAAGGTTGGACAATCTCCTTCCATAGTGATACCGCCTCAGAAACCCAAGTTGGGGTGGCTATGAGTCGGGTCCAACTCAATGGCACATAACAACAACAACAACAATAATAATAAGTATATAGTGGGACAGTGGTGGTTCTGCTGTAGAGTTCTCACCTTCCAGGCAACAGACCTGAGTTTGATTCCTGGGCAATGCACAACACGCATAGCTACCCCCTGTCACTGGAGGCGGGCATGTTGCTATGAGGCTGAACAAGTTTCAGCAGAGCTTCCAGACAAAGATGGGCAAGGAAGAAAGGCCTGGTGACTTACTTCTGAAAATCAGCCAATGAAAATCCTATGAATCACAATGGTCTGATCGATCATTGATCATGAGGATGGTATAGGACTGGGAAGCATTTTTCTCTGCCAATAATGTTGCTCCCCAAGAGCTCTGCCACAGTCCTTCCTCATGAAAGTTCAAGAGCCTGATAGCAGGACTCTGGAGAGCAACACACATTCAAAGCTGTGCTGTCAGATGCCATCTATGAGCAGAGTTCATCTATTTGATTCCTACTCAAGTCAAAATACCAGGGATGACAGACATGGTTGCTATGCAACATGTGGCCCTTGTTTATGACGGTGATTACTGAACCATTTGGAACTGATTCAAAGCCCTATTCTGCAGGATGATTCTTCATCGTATGATAGGATTCTTGTAAGAGTCCTATAAAATACAAAGGTCATGTAATATAACCTCCATTTTGAAAAGAGGGCAAATAACTGACATTTATTGAATTTTAATATAAGACATGCACTGTTTAAACATTTGAATATAATCCACACACTGTTGTCATGTCAGATTCGACTCATAGTGACCTCTCCTTGGGTTTCTGAGGTGATATCACTATGGAAGTAGATTGCCCAACCTTCCTTCCAAGGAGTGGCTGGTGGGTTTGAAGTGCCAGTTCTGGTTAGCAGTCAAATGCCTTAGGCACTACACCACCAGAGCTCCTATTTTTAATATATTAACTCATTACTCTTGGCACAGCCCTTTGAGGTAGGTACTATTGTTGTACCCATTTTTCGGGTGAGGAAACTAAGACATGGAGAGGCTAAACATTTCACCTAAGGTTATATAGCTAGAAGTGGTGGAGCTGTGATACAAGCTGAGGAACAATTATCGCTCCATCTTGCAGATGAGAAACCTGAGCCTTGGAGAGGCTAACAGACTTCCCCGAAGTCAAAAGCCTATGCAAAAATTCAACAAATATTTGTTGGACTTTAAAATCTACCTATAACCATTTTATTCCAGTGCTTCAACACTCATATTAAATTTTTTCAGTTATCCTTTCTTGTTTGTTCATTTTATTCTTGTGGAAAATAAACATAGCAACACACACACCAATTCAACAATTTCTAGATGTACAATTCAGTGACATTGATTATATTCAAGTTGTGCAACCATTCTCACCTTCCTTTTCTGAATTGTTTCTCTCACATTAACATAAACTCACTGTCCCCTAAGTTTACTCTCTGACCTTTCAGGTTGATGTTGTCAGTTTGGTTCCATATAGATAGTTTTTTAAAAGAGCACAATGCTCAAGGCAAACATTCTTTACTAATTAAGGTAAACTATTTTTGGTAGTGTAGTGACTAAGGTATCTGACTGCTAACCAGAAGGCTGGCAGTTCGAATTCACCAGCCACTCCTTGGAAGGAAGGTTGGGCAATCTACTTCCATAGTGATACTACCTCAGAAACCCAAGGAAGGGTCACTATGAGTCAGATCTGAGTCTCCGGCAGTGAGTTTTGAGCATTGTTTGATTTGAGGATCCCCGGTGGCACAGTGGTTAAGCAGTTAGCTGCTAACTGTAAAAGTCAGTGGTTCAACCTCACTAGGCACTCCATGGAAGAAAGATGTGGTAGTCAGTTTCCATAAAGATTACAGCCTTGGAAACCCTATAAGGCAGTTCTTCTCTGTCCTATAGGGTCTCTATGAGTCAGAATGGACTTGACAGCAATGAGTTGTGAGCTTTTTTGTTTGTTTGTTTGTTTTTTGTATTGTTTGGTGAAAAGGAAGGAGCCCAAGCTTTTGAATTTCAGAAAGATTCTCCACATTAACCTAACACTAACTCCTAACCCAAACCCATTGCTGTCAAGGCAGTTCTGACTCATACTGACCCTACAGAATAGAGTAAACTCATAGAGTTTCCAGGGAGCTCTGGTGGTGTAGTGCCTAAGGGATTTGACTGCTAACCAGAAGGCTGGCAGTTCAAACCCACTCCTTGGAAGGAAGGTTGGGCAATTTACTCCTGTAGTGATATCTCCTCAGAAACCCAAGGAGAGGTCGCTCGCCATGAATAGGATCTGACTGGACGGCAGTGAGTTTGTTTGTTTCTTTATTGAGTTTCCAAGGTGTAACCTTTACAGAAGCAGATCACCACATCTTTCTCCTGCAGAGCAGTTGATGGATTTGAAACAGTGACCTTAGTTAGCAGCTGAACACTTAACTACTGCACCACCAAGGCTCTTATACTAAAGTCTAACCTGTTAAAAACTATAAGTGGGTCCTTCTCTAACCCTCAAAAATTGTCTTGAATTCTTGAAAACCCTTTCATAGCATAGAGATTACCTGAAAACTACAAAAAATGATGGTATAATAGCTTTCCTTCATTTGGATAATGTACTTTATCATTAATTTTGGGCAGCATTATCATGCTGTCTGTGATGTTCTAAAGTCTGTATGATTTTGTTTTTCTTTACTGAGAACAAGGGTTCAGACAGGACTCCCTCTTTATGATTCTCTCTACTAAATGTCATCTTTGTTTAGTTAGGTTCATAATTCTTGAGCGTCAAGTTCTTTTTCAATGCAGATTCAGTAATCCAATATATTAGCAATCTCTTCCTCTCTGAATTGTGTTATGTAAATTTGAAAAATAGATCTTATTAAAGTTGATAATTTAAAAGAAAAGCTGAACCAGGTAAGGCCAAAATTTGTGTAAAACTGTTCATCTTGGGAAGACACTGACTGATAATATCTATCCATATTCTTTGGATGTTGTTGTATTAAGACTTGACAATATCATTACCTAGCATTGGTTAAGGACACAGACTTCAAGTCAGGCATGGGTTCAAATCCTGGTCCTAGTCCTTTGGTTATGGACAAATTGCATAACCTTTTGAGTCTTAGTTTCTTTCACTGAAAAATGAGAAAATAATACTAATAACACTAATCTCAAAGGATTATTGTGAAGATTAACTCAGAATAGTACCTGATACAAAATAGTTATTCAAAAAATGATGGCTATTGTAATTTATAATAAAATATAATTTATATGAAATGTTTTTATAAAGCAGTCAGCCGCAGGGATCCAGGTGAGGAGAGGGGACCCAGGCACACCCAATGCAGCAGGGTGGGAGAGGGGGAGAAAGGGGATTAAAAGGCCCAGGAACCTGGACAGAGGAGCAGTCAGCCACAGGGACCAAGGTAAAGGTTGTAGGAGAGGTTTGCAACAGGGAGACAAACTTGTCTGTCGGTTTGTCTTACCGTGGTGACGTGTTGATGTGAGTTTTGAGGCTGAGCCACTGATGTTTCAAACCCAGCCTATGCACTTGGTGCCCAAGTATCAGCCCAGCTTACAGACTGAGACAGACTAGGAAGAAGAAAGAGGCAGTCCACTTCTCAAAGATTTGGCCGGGGAAAACCTTATGAATAGCAAAGAAACATTGTCTGATACATTACTGTGCAACTTTATGAATAGCCCGGTTAGGTTAGAAGGCTCTCAAAATAGGACTGGGAAAGAGCTGCATCATCTGAGTAAATCCATCCTTACTCACATGGATAAGGTAAAGCTTTCAAG
>NW_006921620.1:9630696-9650276 GCF_000298275.1 Orycteropus afer afer | reverse complement strand
TGACCAGGAGGCTGTCATTCAAATGGAACAAGGGGACACTGCATGGTTTAAAATCAAGAAGGGAGTGTGTCATGGTTGTATCATTTACCCACACTTATTCAATCTACATGCTGAGCAAATAATCTGAGAACCTGAACTATATGAAGAAAAACGTGGCATCAGGATTGGAGGAAGAATCATTAACAGCTTGAGATACGCAGATGATAGAACTTTATTTGCTGAAAGTGAGGATGACTTGAGGCACTTGCTGATGAAGGTTGAAGAATACAGTCTGCAGTATGGATTATGTCTCAATATAAAGAAAACAAAAATCCTCACAACTGAACCAATGAGCAGCATCACAATAAATGGAGAGAAGATTGAGGTTGTCAAAGAATTCTGCTGCTTGGTTCTACAATCAATGCCACTGGAAGCAGCAGTCAGGATATTAGATGACGTGTAGCACTGGGAAGGTCAACCATGAAGGAACTGTTTCAAGTGCTGAGGAGCAAGAATGTCACCTTGAGGACTAAAGCCTGACACAAGCCATGATATTTCCAATCGCCTCGTATGCATGTGAGAGCTGGACAATGAATAAAGAAGACTGAAGAAGAGTTGATGCTTTTGAATTGTGGTACTGGCAAAGAATGCTGAAAGTACCATGGACTGCTAAAAGAACTAACAGATCTGTCCTGGGGGAAGTGCACCCGAAATGCTCCTTTGGAAGAGAGAATGGCCAGACTTCGTCTCACCTACTTTGGTCATGTTGTAAGAAGGGACCATTCCCTGGAGAAGGATGTCATGCTTGGTAGGGTGGAGGGTCGACGAAAGAGGTGGAGTCCTTCAACGAGATGGATTGACATGATGGCTGTGATGATGGGCTCAAGTATAGCAGGGATCATGGAGCTGGTGTGGGATGGGGCAGTGTTTCGTTCTGCTGTGCATGGGGTCACTATGAGTCAGAAATGACTTGATGGCACCTAACAACAACAACAACAACATTATAATTTATATCATTATCCATGAGTATATTGTGGGAGACTTGAGCTCTGGTGGCATAGAGCCTAAGACACTTGAATGCTAACCAGAAGGTTGACTGTTCAAACCTACCAGCCACTCCTTGGAAGGAGGGTTGGGCAATCTATTTCCATAGTGATACTGCCTCGGAAACCCAAGGAGGGATCACTATGAGTAGGGTCCAACTCCATGGCAAATAACAACAACACACCAGCCTAGTATCTCATGAAAAATATAATAAGGTTCATATAGTTTACTTTGTGGATCATTATGATCTACTAACATTTATGTTTCTTATTCTTGAATTAATCTAATACATAGTTTTCTTATATTCATGTTTTCGAGTTTGTAAACCCTTGACCAAATTTTTATGTTTCTGAACATGATGAAATAAGAATAGGTAAACTCCTCGTATTAGGTTCACCCTCAGAATTTCCTCAGTGGCAGTGGATTTTGGTTTAAGTATCACCTGCCATTGTTGAGAATACAAACTAAACAAATAGCAGAAGAGATGAGCTTTCATTCATGTCCTCAGTTGCGAAGTCAACCTGGCTTTAGTTTTCTTAGCAGCCACTTTCCTAAACTTTTCAGAAAGTTTGCTTCCCCATGGACTGAAGTGAAATGAACTAGAAAGTTTTGACTACTTCTAAGTGCCTGGTAGCATAGTGCCTAAGGCACTTGACTGCTAACCAGAAGGCTGGAGGTTCAAACCCACTAGCCACATCCTCACAAGGAAGATGGGGCAATCTACTTCCATAGTGATACTGCCTTGGAAACCCAAGGAGGGGTTGCTGTGAGTCAGGTCTGACTCAATGGCACATAACAACAACAACAATAACAAGGCTTTTGACTGCCCACCAGAAGGTTGGCGGTTCAAACCCACTAGCCACTCTGCAGAAGGAAGACTGAGCAATCTACTTCTGCAAAGATTTAGCACCTCAGAAATCCAAAGGGGTCACTATGAGTCAGAACTGACTTGATGGCAGTGGCAGTGAGAAGTCAGAAGGAAAAAAAGGAAAGAGTTTTTACTGAGGGTAAGAAAGAATTTTGAGAATACAGTTGGTGTATTTACTCAATAACTATTTTTTGCATACTAATATTTTGCTATGTGTTGGTAATGATGAGAGGTAAAGTGATGGCAATGAGGTATTTAAGGCTAAATACAATTTTAATACTTTTGACTAATGACTAGACATAGTGAAGAATGTTGATGTGATTTATACAGAGGAATTCCATTCTCTACCCCCAGTAAGTAAAACCTTATGGAAGCAGATAGCCAGATCTTTCTTCTGCTGTGCCATTTGGTGGATTCAAACAGCCAACCCCTTGGTTAGTAGTCAAGCACAAATATCCTTTTTTCTACAGAGGAAATCTGAGTGGGTCTTTGAACATGCTAAGAGATATTTTTCAGGTGTAAGTTTATAAGCAGGAATCCCTGATGTATATTTTTATTTCCCTTTTTGCCATTTCTAAAATAACATTGGCTCCAAAATGTCTCATAACCTCAAGAAAATATATATTAGTTTGTTATATGCATACTATATAACATTTTATCATCACTTTAGACTTCAGGAATAAGGCTCAGTAATTTTAAAACTCATAATGCCGTGGCATAGGAAACCACTGGCATTATTAACTTTCAAATCAATGAAAAGAATAGAAGAATGTTTTAACAAAAAGAGCTAATGTGTGTTTTCTTTAACCCATAGCTGGAATAATTAAAAAGCCTGGCCTTTTCATCTGACACTTAAAGTAAAATGGAGAGTCTGACTTTTTTTTTTTTTAAATATCTGAGTTCTATAGAGGGTATCTTTGGCAAATGTATAATAAGTTTCACTTTTACTCTTAAGTAGACATTCTTTATAGCAGTAATGATATGAGTCTTATTATTTAACATTTATTTAGCACTGGCAATAGACTCAGCTCTGCATTGAATATCATAAAGTAGGAATAATCTTTTCTCAGTGGGCATAATATATAAATAAGGAAACAAAACCCCAAATATTAAGAGATAATTATCTCTGACAAGAGGCAAAAGTACATAGAACACTACTGATGTACCCTGCTCTTCCAGGAGGTATCTTAATAAACAAAAATACAGGCAAGAGTGTGATACACTCTGATGGTGTCATTCTGAACGCTGGTAAAACAACCCCCTAAAGCTCAGTTAAAAAGCACAGCTGAGTTGAACACAATGAGAAAACCATGGACTTGTGGATGCTACTGCTTCTTCCATGAAGCTCTATCTCAGTAATATGATGATTAGAAAGCAAATGTGATTTCCCTAATATTGCTATACTTTCGACCACCCAACTATTTTGCTCCTTTGTGAGTTTGAACGAATTATTGATAAAGAATACTTCAAAGATGTGCAAAAAATACTTTTACATTTAACATTTATAAACACATGGAGGGAAAAAGAAAACCACTGTCAATATTTCTCTCAGACTAAACAATAACAAAGTGCCTTCAGGATTCATTTTAATGAGAAACACTAGTGTGGCTCAGTGGAAGTCTTGGGACAGGCAGTGCACACTAGCAAATTAATCATCACTTGGCAGCCAGGCAAATATATGAGGATTGTGGTGACACTGGAAAAAATAAATATTCTTTTAATCAGCAATACTAGCTTATTTCCTCAAAGGTAATATCCAACTTTAAATGTAGAAGTCACATATATTTAGGAAAGGATTTCAAAACAAGTGGTTCACTTGGATTTTGTGACTACTATTTTCAAGGGAGTGTTTGCACAAGATTTCCTCAAAGTAAGGCACACTGATCTCTTAGTCTTGTCCACGGTCAGGGGACAGGGTTATCATCACTGACTGCATTTTATGTAAGCCTGACTCTGATCTGTGCTGGAGGAGACATTGACTTTCATGATGGTTTTATGGATTGAAGGTTCAGGTAGTTAGTTCTCCAGATAGCTCTGCTGGGTTCCCGGGCCCTGTTTGCAAGTCAAAGTTGTGTCTCCTCCTCCCTTAGGTGGAATTTCTCAGCTCAAGGATTCTCTTCTTCACAGCCTCCAGCTCATGCAAGTTGGCAGCTGACAGGGCAGCACTGGTAATGCAACTAGAGTCTTCAAAGCGGCAGGTGATAAGAGACGCTAGGATTTTAACAACATAATGAATTAATTCACAAACTTGCTGAGCACAAGTGATAACTTTGGTACAATTTTCAGTTGCAATTAGAAGGGAATGGCATTGTTTTACAGGATAAAAGTATTAGTCCTGATTCTTGTAATGTAATGTGCAGCATACTGGTATCTTTGAGGAAAAGTCGGTTTCTGAATGTGTGAATTTGCCCGTGACCAACTCCTGAAATGGATGCAAATGGAAATGAGTGATTTCTGTGATAGTGAAGTGTGCTGTAGCAGAACCTCTGTGCTCAGATCCCTAAGAGGGGGCTGGCAGAGTCTCAGAATTTTATTTTGCCTGAACTCTCATCCCAAAGCAACATAACCACCCTTGGTCCAAATGTATCCCAAATTTTATCATATTTTATGCTTATTCAGGGTAAACACACAATCTTCATTTTGTACTTCAACAGTGTAATAGCAGCCTTGAAAATCAACACATTCAAGACAACTCTAATTCCTGAGTTCACTACACAAAAGGAAGCATTCATATTTTCACCTAGTAGTTCTGTTTTTTTTTTCCAAAATGTTATTTCTAATAAGGAAACCCAATCTTAAATCTCAGAGACAAATTTTCAAAAAAACAAATTTCACTTCTTTTATGATTTGATTGGAATCATGGGTAGTCCCATATTTTCAAAGGAAATAGTGAGTATGTGTGCTAATGACTTTTAAAAAACAAGATGTACACGCAGACCACTCAACCCAGGGTGATGCACCCACATACTCTATGGAGATCCTTTGGCGCAATCAACCACGGGGCACCAAAGGGGCAACATTCACACAGAGGAAATGCAAGACACACAGCAGTGCATAACTGTGAGGGGCACAGTAGGCGGGGCAGTGTTGTTACTGGGCGGAGGACACTGGGTTAGGATTGGGGATGATAACTGGGGAGTGAAACCAAATGTACATGAAATGTTGAATGTAAAACAAACTCTGACTTGTAAACTTGAACCTAAAGCACAATAAAAAAATAAAAATAAAAATTATTTGCTATCATTTTTCCTTTCAGATTAAGCTACTAGAGATAATCAATAAAATCTGATGTTGTTCCCTGTAGAATGTACTAGGTATACATAAAAAAATACCAAACTCACTGCCACCGAGTTGATTCCAACTCACAGCAACCCCTATGGGTTTCCAAGGCAGTAAATATGAAGTAGATTGCCCCGTCTTCCTTCCTCTGAGCAGCTGGTGGGTTTGAACATAGCTAATGAAAAAACTACCATTCGATGATAATAGAGGTGATAGGTATAATGATAAAAGACTCTTTCTTTCAGATCACTGACTTACACTGCAATGATATATTCATTCAATACAATGAATATTCAATGTATTTTAATAAATATTCATTGGACACCTGTGCTAGGCCCTAGGGATATTAAGATGAGAAAGATTCAGTACCAGTTACTTACTGTGGTAGATTGTATTATTATTCTCAAATATTCACTCTCCTTCCTGTAAGAGGATTATACCTCTCCTCCTGTGACCATATACCTTATAGTGTGTCCTGTGGGAGGATTATAACATCTCATGCTTGACCATGTGACTGACTTTAGTCAATGGCATGTGAGTGAATGACTTAGTGGCATAGAAGCAGAGAATTTAAAAGGTATTTCTGTTTCCCTTACCACTCTCGCTCTTTTCCCTCTGCTGTGACAATGTCATGTTTCAAAATAGGACTGACGGTGGTGCAACTGTTTAGTGGACTCACTGTTAACTGAAAGGTTGGAGGTTCGAATCCACCTGGTTGTTGTGTTGTTGTTGTTATGTGCTGTTGACTTGGACCCGACTCATAGCGACCCCTCCTTGGGTTTCTGAGGCAGTATCACTATGGAAGTAGATTGTCCCATCTTCCTTCTGAGGAGTGGCTGGTGGGTTTGAACTGCCAGCCTTCTGGTTAGCACTCAAGTGCTAGGCACTACACTACCAGAGCTCCCCTGTAAACATTACAACCAAGAAAACCCTATGGGGCAGTTCCACCCTGTTACATGGGGTGGTTGTGAGTCAAAGGTGGCTCAACAGCAGCTAACAACAACAATTCTAATCTGAGTTCTAGAATGAGAAGATTGAATGAAGCCACATAAGTTGACCTGCAGCTGTCAATGTGCAACATGTTTGTTGTGAGTTACTGAAGTTGTTGTTTTGCCAAAGTGAAGCTAGCTAAAACACTGTGCACAGAGCTAGACAATAGTGCATTAATTCCAAGGCATTAAAAGTTCTGATAGTCTTTAAAGAAATTAATAACAAAAAATAGAGATCTACTTCTAGTTTAAGAGTTTTGCAAGGTAAGTATTGTACCAGTCTGAAGATGAACTTTTAGCAGAATTAAAAAAAAAAAACCCTAAAACAAAGTCCACTGCCATCAAGTGGATTCTGAGTCAATGACCTTATAGGACAGTAGTACTGACCTACAGGGTTTCCAAGGCTATAAATATTTACAGAAGAAGATTACCACTTCTTTCTTTTGTGGTGTGGCTGCTGGGTTTAAACTGCCAACCTTTGGTTAGCAGCTGAATGCTTAACCACTGCACCACCAGAGCTCCTTGTAAACAGATTACATCTGGGTTATTATGGCCAGATTTGGATACTGATAACTTTTAGTTAGTTAATTGTGTAGTTATCTTCATTAAGTGTTTAGATAACTACAGTGCAATCGATGACTTTCATATGGTCTTTTTCCCATGAACTTGTAACTCCCACCAAATGATTCGATGGGACTAGGTAAGTACGGAGCTTGAGGCCCAGCAAGAGAATTGGACAGTTTGCTAATAATGCAAATACAGTGCATGGCATCCTTGTGGGAGCTGAACCATGCAAGTAAGGTATATGGAAACTTAATGAGGGAATTGCTTAGTTTTGTCATGCTAAACCAAAAAAACCAAATGCACTGCCATTGAGTCAATTCTGATGCATAGAAATCCCCACTGGGTTTCCAAGACTATAAATCTTTATAGAAGTAGATTGCCTCATTTCCCTCCCATGGAGCAACTGGTGAGTTTGAACTGCTGACCTGGTTAGTAGCCAAATGACTTACCTACTACACCTCCAGAGCCCCTTTTTGTCATCCTACAAGGCTTAAAATGAACCATCCCAGAGGTGGGAAGGAGGGACTTCATTACCAGGAAGAAAGAATAGTTAGGAGTGGGCATGTCCTTTGGACTTGGGATCCTTGCACTGAGAACCCCTTAGACCTAGGAGACAGACAGAGAGAGAGCTTTGTAACACCAGAGACAGCAAAAGACAGCAACAAGCAGTGACAGAGAAATGGCAGCAGCAGAACCAGGATAGCAGCACAAGATGACACAGTGGGCTCCGTGGCCGAAGCACCGGAGCAGTTACAGTAGGGTTGCTGACCTATGGGGCAAGAAAGCTGAGTGTCTCTGAGAAGGATGCTTCCTGGTGGAGTGAGGTGCCTCTGAACAGTTATTGGTGAGCTTAATAGCTTCATGTCACTTGCCTAAGCAGGACAGAGGCCATTCTGAGGGGCCCAGGGAGCTGTGTGCCTGCCTAAAGGCACAGCTGAAGAGCTGTCCTGAGTAGAGAACTATATCTTGAGTCATTTTGAACCTGAATTATAACTATTACTTTCCTAATAAATCCCCTAATTGTGAATATGGTCTGTGAGTTCTGTATGGCTCTTTCAGTGAATTATCAAACCCAGTAGAGGAGTAGAGAGTGCCATGGGAAGGTTGGCTGGTGTCAGACTTGGTGAAAAAGTTGGAAAGAAGCTGTATGTCTGACTTCCACCTCATAGAATCAGTCTTGGGTTGTTGATACTAATAATGGTTTTCTCTCCTTCTCTTTGTGAAGTTAGAAGAGGTCTGACACCTCTACCACATCAATTTTACAACAACCAAAAGGGATGTCTCTGCCATAACTTCATTGCTATAGATATGTAGACCTGGTCTGAGTCAATTGGTAGTTCAGGGTCACAGTTTCCATGCTTTGTTTTTCCAGTATAATTAAAATGACAGATTTCTCTCTCTCTCTTTTTCTTTTTTTTTTTTTAATTGTGATTTGAATAAAATTTACAGAGCAAATTCATTTTCCATAGAGCAGTTTATACACATTTTGTTTCATGACATTGATTGCAATCCCCATAATGTAATAGCTTTCTTCCAGCTTCCTCCCTGTGTTTACCTTTTTCCTGTGTCTTTCTTTCCTATGCATTCCTACCCTCTGAGCTATCTCGTTGTACAAATACTGCTGTTATGATCACCCATGACTGATTGTTCTAAGGAGCATACCTACCTGGTATAAATGTTCACCTTAAGATTGGGCAATCTACTTCTGTAGTGACACTGCCTCGGGAACCCAAGGAGGAGTTGCTATGAGTCGGATCTGACTTGATGGGAGTGAGTTTGGGTTTTTTTGGATTGCTTGATTGGAAGATATGAGAGTTAGTTCAATTCCAGGCCTGAAGTGTGACTGGGAGACATCATCTTGAGAGTCTCACTAGTGTCTATCAGACCAGTAAGCCTGGCCATTTTTATGATGTTGAGTTTTTTTTCCACATTTTTCTCCCACTCTGTCCAGGATCTCCTGCACTGATCCCTTTCAAAGTCATTGATAGTGGTAGCTGGCCACCATCTATTTCTTCTGGTTTCATGGTCATGTTGGCTGAGGTTCCCATGGTCCCCTGGTCCCTTTAACTAATTGTTTCCATGCATCTTTGGTTTTCTTCATTCATCTTTACTCTTTACAAGGAAAGACAAATTGTTGTCTGTAGATGGCCACTTGAAAGCTTTTAAGACCTCAGTCACTACTCACTGAAGTAGGATGTAGAACAATATTTTTGTGTGCTATGTTATGTCAATTGAACTCAATGTCCTCTGTGACCATGGTCCCAAGCCCACAGGCCAACAGCTTGCTCCCTCAGCATGGTTGGCTGTGGCTACGAAGTTATTATAACTTTGTACACTGTTAAAAACCTCACTACCTTCGAGTAATTCCGACCATAGTGACCCCCATTGGGTTTCTGAGGCAGTAAAACTTTACGGAAGTATATTGCCCAGCCTTGTTTCCATGGAGTGGCTGGTGGGTTTGAACAACCAACCTTCCGGTTAGCAGTCAGATACCTTAGGCACTGTGCTACCAGAACTCCTTTTGTCCCATTAGTTCTCTTTATATGGACATTCTTATAGCACATACAAGTATGTTGTAGAAATATTGTCTGCCAAACATATATATAGTCATGGGAAGGGTTTTCTTGAGGGCAGTCACCATGGCAGGAATATCCATCCTGAACACACTCTTGCCTTTCAATAAATGTTAGCTATCAACAAATACTTGTATCTCTCTCCTCCTAGTGTCTAGGTTAACATGAATAGAAATGTTAACCCAGAGTAAGGGAAGGGGTGTGTGTGTGTGTGTGTGAGAGAGAGAGAGAGAGAGAGTGGGAGAGTTAACTAAGGACTTAACCCATTTAGCACTGTTTTGAGCTCTTTTGAGATCTCATTTGTGCAGTTGCACATGCCAAATATCAAGTGAAAATCCCATATCATTAATAAAAAACAAAAACCATATTCATTTAATATATTTACTTTTTAAAATTCTTTCCAGGATGTATTTTCCTATACATCATTTGTCATTGTCTTCCCTTAGATTTTGGTACCAGTACATATGATGTGGTGGGCATAATTAGTATTCCCCTGTGTCTGGTTTTCTTCTTTCTTGGAAAATGACACATTCCTTTTCCCATTCCCATACAGTGGGGTAGATCATGTGATTAGTTTGGCCAATGGGCCTGAAAAGAAATGATACATGATGCATATAAATGGGAGCATGGTTCTCTAGCTCTTTCCCTTGCCATGGTTCCCTTAAGGACACAAGTTAAGAGACCAGTGCCACCAGATGGAATCTGAATGATCCCTGATCCACTGTTTGGACTTCCAAGGGACTTATATATATATATATATACATTTTTATATATGATTTGTTATTGTAATTTAGTCTCTACTAACATATGGCATCTGAAGAGTTTTCATTATTTGCCTTGAAATTATATTTCAATTTTCTTCCAAAATCTGTCCTTCTTTTCTTCCTTCTTTACTTCCTACCTTCCTTCTTTTGTTCATTCCAAAAGTATGTATGACATAAACCATAGACCTGGATCTGTGTTGGGATTGCAATGATAAACAGAAGAAGAAGAGTCATTGCCCTTTTGTATTTATAGGAGAGCAAGATTAGCATTTTTTAAATTCCTTTATCCTGTAACACACACTACCAAACTACCTTATTTAATCCTCACAATGGCACTATGCAATAGGTCTTATTACCCCTATTTTATAAATAAAGAAGCTGATCTTTGGAGAAGTAAAGGATTCATGCCCTAAATTGCAGACAGTAAAGGGCAGATCTGAGGTTCAATCTTGAACCACTTCTTGCGAAAGATTTGATGTTTAATCACTCAATTATAGCAAGGGGGGGGGGGACTTTTGACTCTCTGTATCATTTGATGCAAATTCATTCTTAATAACCCATATGATCTATCAAAATTAGAGATTTCTCCCTTTTTTGGGCAAAAGCATGTTCTATGATGCTTTGATCATAAAGGAAAAAGACACCAAGAAAGTGGGCCCAATCAAAAATTTTCGCTTCCCCTTCATCATTGTCTGAAACAATGCAATATCAAGCCATATTCCAGTACTGCCTTCTGTGCTTTCAGCCCTCTGCTGATGGTGGGATCCCTTTTGTGTGGATAGTGATCAAGACCCATCGCTTGTGTGGCTTACAGTGTGATGGAGCATGGATACAAAGGGGGGTTTCTCTCACTGGAAGGACAACTGAGCAACACTTCCAACCAAGGATGTTGTTGTTGTTAGCTGTTGCCACCGACTCCTGGCCACCTCTTGGAGTGAAATGCTGCCAGGTCCTGCTCTATCCCCATGATCTGACCACTGTGACCAAAAGGGCTTTCATTGGCTGATTTTCAGAAGCACATCACTAGACCTTTCTTCTTGTTGTGTTGTTGTTATGTGCCATCGAGTCGGCCCCGACTCATAGCTACCCCTCCTTGGGTTTCTGAGGCAGTATCACTAGGGAAGTAGGATTGCCCAACCTTCCTTCCGAGGAGTGGCTGGTTCTTCTTAGTCCATGTTAATCTGGAAGCTGTGCTGAAAGCTATTTTGCATCATAGTAACAAGCTAGCAGCCTCCACTGACAGAGGGGTGGTGGCTGTGTATTGACCAGTAACAAAACCCAGGTTCCCACACGAAAGGCAAGACGTCTACCACTGAATCACCACTTCACTCTCCCACAAAGGAAGGGGAAGTCAGAATCTTTCCTGGGGAAGTCTGTGGACCCACAGTGACATCTAATAGCATTTACTCCCTCCTAAATATCATTTGTAATACAAAGCAAGAGCTTTTCCCCAATTTATTTATGGAACCCCTCCCCCCCCCACACACAAACCCAAACAAGCAGGATTTTTAAACAAATCAAGTTCAAGTGATGATGTTAGGCATCACAGCCCCCTACCTCACTGTTGATATATGGCTTATCTTATTGAAAGAGGACCTAAACCTTTTACCTTCTGCCTTAAGAGCACCTGGTAACAGTAACTTTTGTTAATTTTATTGCTTCTACTGAGTAGCAGCATTAGGGGTTCTGCAGCCATTTAAGAGATCCCTCAATCCAGAGTGTTTTCTTAAAGGGTCAGCCATTAGTCAGTGCATCAGACCCACCTGGAGTCTTTAATTAATATGCAGATTCCAAGGTCCCATTGCAGACCTATTGAATCAGAATCTCTGAAGGTGACACCTGTCATTGAGCATTTTAACAAGCTTCTGAGGTGATGTTCTTACACACTCTGAAGTTTGAGAACCAGTGTATGGAGCCTAGAGCCCCCTCTCAGATTGTCCCCAGTGTAACCATCCTGGCATTTAACCTTCTTGTTCTCTCCCCCTGCCCTGCTCTACTTTTAATAGCCTTATAGAAAGCACCCCCCCCCCAACATTAAGTTTTCAATAACAATTACCCACTTAGGATGGAATAAACACTTTCTTTTCAGGGCAGCCATCAAAGATTGGACCTTTGACAAACCACAGCTTCCAGTCTTGCTCTCTATTATACATTTCCATTTTTTTTTTAACCTAGATTTGCTGCCTTCTGCATTTATATGACCTCATACAGCCACCTATAATGATAACGAATAGAAAGTCCACCAGAGGAAGGAGAAAGGCTCATTTTAGACATCCTTTATTGCTATTTCATTACTGTGATTCCTTTTCTTGAATTTTCTTTCCTTAGCATGAATTTTCCCTTCATTTCACCCCCCCCCATACACACACATTTAATTTGAGTAAATATTTAGGTTTTAAGGCTGAAAGACTGCTCAGACCATTTACAATGAAGCACAAGACTCAGAAGGATTAGTAGGGGGAGAAACAAGGGAAAGAAAGACTTTCCCTGGTGCATTTGAGAAAGACTGGGTTTGCTGGAGGAAATGTAATGATCGGAACTCACATTCCTCTGGGAAGCTCAGCAAGAAAACATCATTTCAAATGTGCAGCTGATAACTTACCCAAAGTTACAGGCGAAACAAAACAAAACAAAACAAAAAAACCTTCTAGCTTCAGCAAGCTATGTAGGCTATGAGTTATTTTATTGAACAACATTAAATGCTTTCCTGTTACAAAATGAGGAACTTATTAATTATTTTAAGTTTGAAGTAATTAAGCCAGGCACTGTCAGGCTGACATGGTTTTCTCAGCAGGTGGCTGGATTCCTTCAGCAGAGCGAAGCATTTTTCTAGTCCCATATGCTGGGCTACAGGTGAGCCAGTTGGTAAATATGTGACACCTTTTAATTATACCTTGTTGTGAGTTGTAGTTTGTCTTATGAATTGTTTGATCATTTGATGTGCTCTCATGAAAAGAAGATGTTGGTGAGTTTTCCTAAGAAGGAGCCAAGTGTTGCTGTTGTTAGGTGCCGTCTAGTCGTCTCCGACTCAGCAATCTTAGGCACAGCAGAATGAAACACTGCCTGGTCCTGTGCCAGCCTCATGATCCTTGCTATACCTGAGCCCATCATTGCAGCCAAGTGTAGGGATGGAGAAATGGCCCAATGTGTGGAAAGAAAGAGGGAAAGAACCATGCTGTTGCTGTTGATAGCTGCTGTAGAGTGGGCGGACCCATGATCCTTATACACAATGGAAGCACTGCCTGGTCCTGTGCCATCCCTGTGATCAGCTGTGAATAGGACCTTTGTGATCCACAAGGTTTTCATTGGCTGAGTTTTGGAAGTAGGTGTTGTTGTGAGTACCATCGAGTTAATTCACTCATAATGACCACATATAACAGAGTAGAACTGCTCTATAAACTTTTCCTGGCTGTCACCCTTACAGGAACAGATCGCCAGGTCTCTTTCCCGTGGAGCCACTGGATGGGCTTGCACCAAAAATTTTTGAACCGTCAATATTTTTATTATTTTATTTTTAAAACTGTGGTTTGGGTGAAAGTTTACAGAATACATTAGTTTTCCACTCAACAATTTTTACACATTGTGTTTCATAAGATTAGCTGCAATTTCCTCAAAATAACAACATGTCCCACTTCTTCTCCATGCTCCCTGTATCCATTTGCCCTTCTTTCCTCCTCTTTCTGATTTCTGAGCTTTATTTTGGGACAAATGTTCCTTTTTGGTCGTGTATGGCTAATTGTTCTGAAGAGTGCATTCCTTAAGGGTATAATTGTTCAATTTATAGTCCTGTCTGTTGTTTGGCTAAAGGTGATCCCCACTTTGCATGTTTGCATGTCTGCCTATGTATCCACTTGTATTTTCTGTTATTACTCTTGTTGTAGAATTGTGTATGTAATAGCTGTCTATTACTCTCGTGCACCTCTCAGTGTCTTTTGTGATTTTCCCTCCCCTCCACTCCCATCCCTGGTGACCACCAAAGAATGCTTCTTTCTGTGTGTAAATCTTTTCTTGACTTTTTATTACAGTGGTCTCATACAATATTTGTCTTTTTGTGATTGACTTATTTCACTTAGCATAATGTCTTCCAGGTTCATCCATGTTATGAGGTATTTTATGGATTCATTGATATTCTTTAATGTTGCATATTAGTCTATTGTGTGTTGCATAGCATTTTATAGTGTGTATGTACCATAGTTTGTTTATGCCTTCATCCAATGATGGATACTTAGGTTATTTCCATCTTTTTGCTGTTGTGAATAATGCTGGAATGAAAATGGGTCTGCATATATCCATGTCACTGTTCTTTCTCTTGGATATACACTTAGTAGTGGGATTGCTGGATCAGATGGTATTTCTATTCCCAACTTTTTAAGGAAGCATCATACCATTTTCCACAGTGGTTGTACCATTTTACAGTCCCACCAGCAGTGTATGAGAATTCTAATCTCTCCACAACCTCACCAGCATTTGTTCTTTTCTGTCTTTTTGAACTTTGCTAGGGAGCTCTGGCAGCATAGTGCCTAAGGCACTTGACTGCTAACCAGAAGGCTGGCGGTTCAAACCCACCAGCCACTCCTCGGAAGGAAGATGGGGCAATCTATTTCCGTAGTGATACCACCTCAAAAACCCAAGGAGGGGTCGCTATGAGTCAGGTTTGACCCGACGGCACATAACAGCAACAACAAATTATTGCGGGGTGAGATGATATCTCTTTGTTGCATTTATCTAATGGCTAATTACAGTGTCACGACAAGTCAGTATCGACTTGACAGCCATGGATTTTAATGCCTAATAATCATGAGCATTTCTTCGTGTGTTTGCTGACTCCTTGAATGTTTCCTTTGGTGAAGTGTCTTTCATGTCTACTGGCCATTTTTAGAATTGAATTGCTTGTCTTTCTGTTTCTAAGGTGTTGAAGTTTTCTACAAATTTTGGAAACTGGTCCCTTGTCAGATATGTCATTACCAACATATTTTTCCCAGTCTGTAGATTCTATATTTACTATTTTGGAGAAGACTTTTGATCCATGTAGGTGTTAAATTTTTAGGTTGTCTCAGTTGTCTAGTATATCTTAAGCTGTATGTGCTTTTTTGGTTATGTTTGCAGTCTATTTATGACATAAATTAGAGCCCCTAAGTTTGCTCCTTTTTAAAATTTGATGATCTTATAGTTTCATGTTATTCATGTAGGTCTTTAATACATCTTGAGTTAGTTTTTATATATGGTGTGAGGTAGGAATCCTTTTCCACTTTTCTGCAAATGGATATCTAGTTTTGCCCCTTGTTGAAGATCAGCTGTTTATCAGCAGAAGGATTTAACCATCAACATTTAGATTAACATTTGAATGCTTAACTGTGGTGCCACCAGGCCTTTTTTCCTCACCAGTCTTAGTATAGACTCATTACCATCGAGTCAGTTTGACTCATAGCAACCCCTCCTTGGGTTTCTGAGGCAGTATCTCTATGGAAGTAGATTGCCCAACCTTCCCCTGAGGAGTGGCTGGTGGGTTGAACCTCCAGCCTTCTGGTTAGCACTCAAATGCCTTAGGCACTATGCCAGCTTTGCTGAAACCTATTGCTGTGAAAGAATAAAACAGTAAGCTCTGCAGCACACCAGCTTCCACTAACAGATGGGTTGCCTGTGCATAAGGTGCATTGGCTTGGAATCAAACCCAGCTCTCCTTCATGGAAAGTGAAACATTTTGCTTTTATATATTATTTCATGGTCTGAGTATGACCATCTAGTACAGGTTCTGGAAAGGGTTCTTATTTCACCTGCCCAAGCAGTTGCAAGAATGTGCATATGAAAAAAACAAAATCGAACTACTGCCATTGAGTCAATTCCAACCATTTGGATCCGTTAGAACAGAGCAGAACTGCTCCATGGTGTTTCCAAGGCTATAAATCTTTATGAAATCAGACTGTCTTACCTTTCACCCATGGAGTGGCTGGTGAGTTTGAACTGCTGACCTTTTGGTTAGCAGCAGAATGCTTTAACCACTATAGCTTAGGAATACTCCTTAGGAATGCTCATATATTGCACTGGTAAAAAGTTTTTGTAGCAGGTCCCATAAGAAGAGGGTTGTAGAAAAGACTGAACAACGTATTCTATTTACTTTTTTTTTCCGGAGCTTTTTCCAAAGATTCAACAGATGCTTAGCTAGATTCCAGGTGCATGATAGAGAACGTTAGAACTCACATTTGTTCAAAGGGAAAAACAAGAAAAAAGACAGAGATGGCTGAGGAAAGAAAAAAATTACAGCTGAAGAGAGAGAGAGAGAGAGAGAGGCTTCTGCATAGCTGCAAATCTTTTTTCAGGAATTCATTTTGAAAAATTAAAATTTAAAGACCCTTTCATAGTAATGGGAGTTCTGGGTGGCACAAATGGTTAAGTACTTGACTACTAAGCAAAAGGCACCCTGCAGTGCCTCAGAAGAAAGGGCTGGTGATCTGCCTCGGAAAGGTCACAGACTTGAAAACCTTATGTCATGTATTCTACTCTGCAACCCATGGGGTGTCATGAGTCAGAATCAACTCAATAGCAACTAACAGCAATAACAGTAACAACAATTGACTGTGTACTTAATGCTGTTATGGAAAGAGTGAACAAGACAAACACATTTCCCCCTCTTAGAACTTATCTTCTAATGTGAAAGTAACTCTTCTTAGCTCCTGTACATAGTAGGCATGAATCTGTCATGAAATTCAGGTGGGCAAGAAATGTCATGTATTTAATTTTTTTAAAGCTACTTCATTTCCACTTTAAGCCCCCATGTTGCTGAACTAGTGGGAAATTAAACCTAAGTGAATCTTGTGATTTCCTTGCTCAGATTCCAACCTCCAGGGGAAGCCTTTGGATCATCAGTTTGAAATGACTAATATGAAGATTGCTTTTATCTCAGTTCACACAATCCCTTTATATTTATCAATCAAATATTTGATTGTGCATCTACTATGTCCCAGCCTTGTGAAGTGCCTGCTCTGAAGAGTAGGAATTTGATAAGATAAATGGAGGAGAATGGAAAATGACTCAGTTTGACCTAAGTGTAAGATATTCAGTGACTATGAGGCTGCTGAAACATAAATGGAGAAGTAAAATTAAGAAGATATGATGATGAAACTGACAGGGAAGATCTAAAATGCCTAAGGTGTTGAAATTGTCTTTCAAAAAGTGGAGGACCCACAGGCAAGTGTGAGTAAAAAGCAAACATCATCAGAGCTGTGTTTAGAAAGATACACTCCCTGACATCAAGTTCCACAGAGTAGAACTGCTCATAGCATTTCCAAGGCTATAAATCTTTATGGAAGCAGATTGCCTCATCTTTCTCCTGTGAAGTGACTGGTGGGGTCAAACCACCAACCTTTGGGTTAGCAGCCTAATGTGCCACTACACCACCAGAGCTCTTTATGCTGAGAAAGACATTTCTACTAAAATGAATTGAGCCAAGAATGTGAAAGAATAAGACAATAAGCTCAGAAGGGAACTAAAGTGAGTTCTGAAAGCTCAAGAGAGAAATTCTTGGGTTATTTCCAAATCATACTCCATAAATGGATGTCCTTTCTGTATATGCTCAGAACCCACCTTGTGCTTATAGAATGCTCACACTTGAGAAGATATTCCTGAATTTATGGCAGAGAGAGACAGCTTTCTCTAAGGGAGAAATCTTGTGGTGTAGATCCAAGATGCTAAAATATATATATTAATTTGTGGAAAACTACTTGTGACTTTCAAAAAAGAAATACTTATTTACTCTGCTGTCCGTGTAGAACATTGTATTTGGTATTCACATTTGTTTCATCTCTATTTTGAGCCAGTGTCTCCTTATAGCAAACTAAATTACTTGAAGTAAAGACGTGAGGAAGAAGTAGAAAAACTCAATGTGTAGGCAAAATCATTTTCTCTCAAATCTGAATTTTGTGTATAATAGGACATCAGCAACTAGTCACTTCTACCTCATTCAATAAGTTAAATTCCAAATCCTCAGAAAACAATTGGTCTTGATTTATTGAGCCTTCAAGTTAAAACCACGGCAACCTCAACAACCCTCAATTCCGGCCATATGTTTGTCATTCCACCTGGGCTTACTCACTTTCCACTAATAAGGCAGCATAGCATCCTAGCACATTTTATACGTTTAAAAATGTTGCAAATAGATTAACATTTTGCTAGACATTGTTTTTTGATGGCTGACCTAGGCACTCATCACATTCAGCACATCCTTCTTTGCTCAAAAAGTGGACAGAATAGCAGAGCATGTTCCAAAGCTAATCTTGGTTTATATTTTAAAAGTCTTTTAAAGGCGCTGCTATCTGAAGAGTGACATCTCTTTTGGTGTTTGTCTGGGGGAGGATGTCGCTGGGTGCACTACCTGCCTCTCTATGGGTAGATGCGTTTGTGTTTTTCATAACAATAGCACATTCCTATTGCTGAGCAGTGTCTGTCTCAGTGAAAGCACTCCGGGACAGCTTTGAATTGGACACATCATGTGGTAGACTAAAAATCAAGAAGAGAAAAAAAAAAAAAAAAAAGATGCTTGTAATTTCAAATGGGAAAAAAATGGGCATTTGCAACAAAATTAAATGTTTGGTTTAGCTTTGCTTCTAGTAGATAGCAATTCTCATTGTCACATTGAATTGGTAGTCTTTGCTTAAGTGAGGGGCAGAACCAAATGACTCTGGAGATTAAATTACCTTTTAGCTTTGGAAATGGAGTTTGCCTCAAGCCAGAATTGAGACTACTTTTGGTATGTTGACAGAAAGCCTGGGTATATTTGCACACTTGTTACCAGGAGTGGAGAAAAACAGAGGTGCCAAATTCAGAAAATATATTATCTCTCATTCTTAGTAAGTTCAGAAAATGTTCTTTATCTAATTTACACAAGCTTAGTAACAAAGGTTTTCCATTTTTTGTTGCCTAAAATGAAAAAATAATTTGCCTTTTAAAATGTTAAAAGCAAACATACAGATACACACAAACAAAAAAACAGGTGTTTTCAGCCTCGAAGAACACTCAGGCAGGCTGAGGAGAAACAGTGTTCATTTGGTTCTGTGTGCAACAGCATCCATACAAGCTCTGTGATGCTTGTCATCTTTACCCCAATGAAAATGATGCCGTTGGCTTGCGATTATAGACTCCTATTGATTTCCAATTTTCACCAGGCATGTTCAAGTCCCTTGGGCTCAGGGTGCTTGTAGATTCTTATCAGTCTTGCAGTGAAGAAACAACGTGGTAATATAATTGGCCCAGTGTAGCAATAAGAGAGTCCTGTTCTACTTTCAATTTAGTCCTTTATTGCAATATGTTCATGATAAGTATTGTCAAGGACTGCAGTAAGGGACTATATATATATATATATACACATACATATATATGTACAGTGTATGTAGTACATGTATGCAGCACTAATGGGCTTATATATATATATATATTGTTGTTGTTGTTGTTATGTGCCGTCGAGTCGGCCCTGACTCATAGCGACCCCTCCTTGGGTTTCTGAGGCAGTATCACTACGGAAGTAGGA
>NW_006921620.1:9619642-9630596 GCF_000298275.1 Orycteropus afer afer | reverse complement strand
CCAGCCTTCTGGTTAGCAGTCAAGTGCTTTAGCCACTATGCTACCAGAGCTCCCTATATATATATATATATATATATATATATATATATATATACTTAGCACTAATGGCTCAAGGAAGTTCCAGACTAAACTTTTAATAGGAGCCAGTGCTTATTTATATTACAAAAACAAACAAACAGCATAACACCCAGAGTAGATTGAGCTAGGTCATCTTATCTTTTCGGTTGCTTTGACTTCTTTCTCTAGAGTAAGGACTGGCCCATGATTATGTTGCAGCTGCTGTCTTAACAGCTACTTATATGTGGGAATCTGCATTCGGCAAACGTTTATTTTGTGCAATAGAGTGTCATCCAACAGTTCTGAGCTCCTACTAGACAGCTATCCAAACTCTAATGTGTAACATGCAATTACTTTCTTCATATCATGAAATATGTGAGGAACTCTTTTATTTGATGTAAGGAAAGGTCTTTCTACCAATTCTAATTTTTCCTACAAGATGTATGTTCATGTTCTAAATCTTAACTTACTAGTACAGAGCATGAGGTCTGATGTGTGCTAAACTGTAGAGCCACAATAAAAGTCAAAGTGATTTGTCAAAATTCTGAGGAATTGTAAATGCGTACATTGCAATCTGTGTCTGAAAAGAGTAGGTATTAGTAATTGCTTTAAGGAGCTGACCAGGATGAAAGACAGTAAAAAATTTTAATTTCTTCTTTATGGGATCGGTACAAAGTCCCTGCTTTTGAGCGGTGCCCTCCCCACACTCTGGTGCATTGTGCAGAAGCTCCATTAGAGAGAGCGCATGCTTTCATCTAGCCACTGCCTGCCTGCGTTCGGTTATGTGAGGAGCATGACAAATCTGCATACTTTCCAATCTCTCCTTTTATTTTCTTTTATACAACCTTAGAGGGGGAAAAAAATCTCTGATACAAACAAATGTAGCGGTATTGTAATCTTCATGTAGTCTTGTGATTAAAGAACAAAGAAATAAAAACCTCTGGGTTTTAGTTGGGAACACAAATGAAATGATTTATTTGCTTCTGCATATACCCTTTATTTTTACTTTCTGATCATTCCACTGAGACCGGATTTCACTAGAGTCCCCAAGGTAATGGGGCCTGGTGACTAATCCACTGAGCCATACAAACCCCATCTGCTTACTCACTTTGACATTTTAATAATATCCCATTTGGACCTTTGCTCAATTTTGCTTTGTGTGCTACGTCTTTGTTTTAACATTACAGTTGAAATAATTTATTATAATGAATACTATTAAATCTCACTAATGAAAACACACAGAGATTTTGTATATTTCAGCTATGTATACTTTCCATGGGAAATGGACCTACTCAAAATTGTCAATGGACTATCAGATTGCCCTCTTAATTACTGTTCATTCTGTATTTTACTGGGAATAAAGGGAAAAGTGTGAGTTGATTTTTTAAAAAAGCAATGTCCTATTTTATTTCCAGCTTACTTTGAAATTTCCTGTATGAAGTGTTGTTCATGGTAAATATATTAATAGATTAGCTTAACGACACACTAGAATAGGATAGTTTCTAGTAACATTGCTGATGCCAGAAGTAGTCTTAAATGCTGACTTATTTGGTTTCAGAAATACATAATTTCTACAAATGAAGACTGATTATGACCTAGTATTTACATCCATAAATCATACATATTGTGACAGACTTGTAACATGCTGTATGTGTCACCCTCTGGGACTTGATTGTATTCAGCATATGTCACAGTCAAAAGCTTATTAATTATTATTGATTAATTTATACACTCTCTCTCATTCATACTAAGGTATTTGAGGAATATTATAGAGGGAAAAATGAAGACTTAAACATGTGGCAGAAGAGCTCCAAAAATATTTAGTGGAATCTTAGTATAGGCCACTAAATACAGAGATCCTATAATATAACCTAGATTTTGCAGAAGACACAGATGGTAAGGCAAATTGTAAATCATTTGCAGGATGTTAAGTTGCAACCAGAAAGTTAAGCATGATCCAGACTGTAAAGCAATGTAGGAGTCCAAGTGTGAAGAGATTTAAATAATAGAACAGTAATGTGCAACATGTTTTCTCTCTTTCCTAGGTAGTCTCCATAACATGATCATTTATAAGTGAATGTTGTCTTAATAAGATCATAATCACAGCTTTAATTTACAGAGTGCTCTTCACAATGTAATACCCTTTTATATACATTATCTCATTACATCTTCTTGATAACGCTATGAAGTGGGTATTACCATACTTCTATTTAAAAGATGTGAAGAAAATCCTCAGCAGGTAAAGTGAGTTCTGCAAGGGCCAATGTAAGTAGTGCAGCAGAGTCTCAATTCAATCTCATGACTCCAAGACTAGTGTTCTGAGTATTATCACTATGGAAGGCTGTGAAACACTATGTTCTGTGCCCACATCTTGGAGCTGATTCATTCATTTCAGCCATCTTTATAATCCATACTAATGGCTATGGTGTTAATGACCATCCAGTGATCTATATCAGTCACTTAGTAAATAAATGGATTTACTGTGCCAAGTTCATTAGTTCTGCCATGTATTAATAATCCATATAGGCAAAATGAGGTAGACAGTTGAGATATTAATCAGACAACATGATCATTAAAGAGACAGCTCACCTGTATAATGGAGACATTATGTAGTGCAGAGGAAAGGACAGAGTTTGGAGTTATACAAATCCAAGTTCAGGTCATGAATCTTTCAAACATCAACTGAATTTGAGCAAATTAAGTAATCTCTATGAACTCTAGTCCCTTTGTTTATAAAACATAGTAGTTTCCTTTTAAAGGATCAAATATATGTACGATAACTTGCAAAGAGTAAGCACTCAATAAGAGTACTCATTATTGTAAATATAATTCATATTTACTTCATTCTGGGCATCATATTTACTTCAAGTAGAAACTTCTATGGGACACAATTTTAAGAATTCTTATAAAAAATCAAATCAATAGTATTATTTCTAAATATTGAAAATATTTGAACAAGTGAATATTAATTACGATTTTTTCTAAATGGTGTGGGTACACATTTATAATTCCTACCAACAAATGATGTAAAAGAAAAGGAAAATTACCAAGAATTTAAGGATCAGGAGTAAAATATAGGTCGACTGACAGAAAATTATATTTTACAGGATTTGAGAAGAGAAAAATGTGATGACCTTTATTTCTATAAAAGTGGAAAAGTTAATTAATATTTGACATCATCAGCATACGTATGGTAATTATTTTTTTAAATCAATAAACATTGGTAGGTACCCAAGGATCTGACAGGTACCAATTCGTAACATTTAAAAACCCCAGCATAAGACCATGTGAAGAGAAGAACATAAATAAGAAAACAGCCATCAGAACCATAAACCAAAAAACAACAACAACAAACAAACAAACAAAAACCACTGCTGTTGAGTTGTTTCCAACTCATAGTGACCCCTCCTTGGGTTTCTGAAGCAGTATTTCTATGGAAGTAGATTGCCCAACCTTCCTTCCGAATCAGAACCATGACAGACACTTTATTTGTATATATTAAAGGATGGTCAATTGATAGTAAAGCATTCTACTATGAAGAAAACTTCAGTTCTCTCACTAGAAGAATCAAGATGATAAAACTAATGATAAATCATTACAGTTTTAGACTATATTGCCACTAGCTTTTGTAAGAGTGCAAACACTGAATGACTAGCTATGTATTTGAGTTGACTTGGTCCCACCCAATTGTGAGTCTGTAGGTAGAGGAAAAATCAGAATCTACAGTCTGAATCTAATCAGTAAAAATTAATTAGGTCACTAGGAAACTGTCCTTAGACTCTGACATTAGCTTTTTGCTTTTGCATATAATAGAAATATAGAGATATAGAGAGGGGGCCAAAGGATAACTAAAATTGCGGAGAAAACTTTAAGAAGTCAAAGGAGATGAAATGTTATTAGCTAGAGGATGTGAAATGAAAGAGAAAGAAGTCTATGAAGAAAACCCAAAGGGACAAGGTCAGAGACACAAGTAGTCATATGACCTCAATGATAAGAGCACAGACAGCATCCTCAGAGACCATGGGAAAAGAACAAAATGAAAAAGACAAGGAGTCAGAAATGTAACCCTAGAATCATAACAGGAGAAATTATCTTAAGTTCTATCAGTTTATCTATTCAAGTTCAGCAAATTCACCAGGCAAGGGCATTGGTAGAGATAAAAGAAATTCCTCTGAATTCCAAAGATAGAAGTTTAACAATGTTTTGACAAAAAGTATTGCAAATACAGCTAAATGCTTCAATAAAAGAATCAACAGAACCAATTTCTCTTTTCTAGAGATACTTAATATAAACTAAAGGAAGATGTTGATGAGCATTCATGTTGACACAAGTCCAGATTGTCAACAATTCTCAGATCTCTGTATTAGTTAATTACATAACAAGTGTCATATAATTGAAATATGGTTAAGGAAATAATGTCCTATAAAAAATTGAAGATATGAAAAGTAGGTAATCGTAGCAGAGTTTCTTAAAATGTTACATCCAGTTGCAATATTTCAAAGTATAGTTTAATCTTAATTGAGTTAACTTGAGTTAACCATAGTCTCCTAGGACCCTAAGGTAAAAGTTTTAGAAGAAAAGGATACCTTATAAACATATAAAATTGTGACAGGAATATAGATAATTATGTATAGCACTGATTTCACTATGCATTTGGCCCAATCAGCAACTTCTTTACCTTGGTGTAGGTAGCTCCAATAGATAAGTTCCAAAGTTCATCTCTCAATTGATTCTCCAAAATTTAGAGTACATTTTTAATCACATCAGTATAAATAATACTTCTCATGTCACCAAAGAGTTAATACACTATACAGTTGTAATAAGAATGAGACTTTATGTAGTTGCAATAAACTCAGACTCACTGCCATTAAGTCAATTCTGACTCATAGCATCTGTTTTGGTTACCTCTGTGCTGCTCTTAATAGAAAATACCACAAATGGGATGGCTTTAACAAACAGGAGTTTATTCTCTTACAGTTTGGAGGCTTTAAGTCCAAGTTCAAAGTGCCAGGCTCTAGGGGCTGGCTGAAAGCCCCTTAAACTTGCTCTTCACCTCCACCTCCTGCTCCCAGCCCATTGAAGCTGGAGGCTTTTCTTTACTCAGACAGCTGCTGGCTGCTGAGGCTGACAAACTTAAGGTTGATGAGTAAAAAGGCACAGTCCCAATGCTACCAAACAATACAACAGGCCATTGATTCAAGTCCATTGAAAATCCCAAGATCAGCAGAGTGTGGTAGGCTGCTGAACAACAACTCAGCTACATATAGGGTTCAAGCATGCCATAAGCTAGAGACCATTCCCAAAGCTGCTTCTCATATATAGGAAGCAGACCACAACCCTAAAGCAGCTACTCAGCTGCTTATGGTAGATTCCACCATGGAGTTGATTGCCAGTCTCATCATGGGGAATAACTACCTCCAACTGCCCAGCCACTCATTCAGGCCCAGCCAAGTTGACAACAACCTTAACTACCACAGCATCCCACATTGGGTTTCTGAGATGATGAATCTTTATGGAAGTAGATTGCCACATCTTTCTTCTGCAGAGCAGCTGGTTCAAACCAAACAGACAACCTTCTGATTAGCAGTCAAATACCTTAGGCACAGAGTCACCAGAGTTCCTTATAGCTGCAATAAACACAAAAATACCAAGAGCTAAATTAAGTAATTTAGACAATGTTCACCGCCTTTGAGTTGCTACATTGATATTCTTACTTAATTCATGATTGATTTGAAAGTTTACACCAATTTCCAAAGTCCTTAGAAAGTTTTAGAAGATAAGACTCTTTCAAAGTTTGATAATGTTTGCTGTGGCAGAATAATAGCTTCAATGAAATTTATAGACAGTAAAATTATGCATATTTTGGTATGTGAATACTAGTTATAGTACAATGATATCTCCTCAATAAGAAAATATATGAGATATTTATAAAATTTTACAATTTTAAAATTCTTATTTTGATACCTTTGACTTTAAGAAATGTTATTGATCATACTTATAATTTATTTATTTGATGGCAAGTCCTTCATTAGGAATATAATAACAGAAGCATAACATTATTCCTAAGGCACTTTATAACTCAGTTTCCAAAAATTTGTTGTAGCAAAAAAAAAGGGGGGGGGCGTGTTCCGTGGAGTTAATTTGGAGTTTAATGATATAGTTGACCAGAAAACTTTCTTTGTATATCTGTTATTTCTCAAAACATGTGCAGAAATTGAGAAATTGAGATATTAATAGATGTTGGAAGAAAATATAATTAAGGAAAGGCTTTGTGAAGTGCTTTGAAGCAATGACTTCACATGTAATTGTATTTAACCCAGCATTTTCCAAGTTTAATTTGTCCACAGAACCCTATTTTCTTCTCAATTTTCTAGTTCTCAGTTCGTGTGTGTGTTAGTGCTGTTGAGTTGGCTCTGACTAACAGTGACCCTATGTACAACAGAATGAAACACAGGCCTCAGTTTATTCACTGATGAAATGACAAAAATGACATTGCAAAGTATATTTGAGGACTATAGGTAAGTTTTTGGAAGATCAAAAAGGGGTCTTGATCTGGAGTTAAATTCTTTGAAACACGTATTTTTGGCTATGTTAGAAAATAGGAAAAAACAAAAGAAAATCAATGTGTGTCTTAGGAATACATGATAAATCTCTAGGAAAAGGAGAGGTTACAATAGGGGGAAGGAAGTAGCAAAAAGGGTTTCATTTGTTAGACAGCCAGATTGATCCTTCTGAACAACACAAATAAAAATGTTGGACTGTGTATATATATATATATGTGTGTGTGTGTGTGTGTGTGTGTGTGTAGGGAGCTCTGGTAGCATAGTGCTTAAGACACTTGACTGCTAATCAGAAGACTGGTGGTTCAAACCCACCAGCCACTCTTCGGAAGGAAGATGGGACAATCTACTTCCGTAGTGATACTGCCTCGGAAACCCAAGGAGGAGTCACTATGAGTCAGGTCTGACTCAATGGCACATAACAATAACAACAACAACAATATGTGTGTGTATGTGTATGTATTTTTTCACTGTAACTATTTAATAGTCAACTTGCTAAACAGCAGCAACAATAACAAACCCTCTAATTTATTGTGTTTGTCAGTTTTCATGGTGTATACACTCCTCTGTAGATGATTTCAAGATACTAACATGATGTCACTGAATACATAGTTGGGAAGAAATGTGAACAACGAAATCTCAGGAGTTAGTAGAAGCTAGTTCCAATACATCATTTTGTGTACATGTGTGTATCTCTGTGTGTAATCTTATGTGCATACAAGTGTTACTGCCTTGAGATCATTTGCTGCAGCTAATGATTTTTATATTTGAGCTCTGGGACCTAGTAATTTTGGATGAAGGTAGACTAATTAGGGTCACACAAGATGGTGAATCTAGTAAGTGACCATATCCCCATAAAGGAACCTAGAGCTACATTCTCAGTCTAACAGTGAACCAAAATGTATCCTATTCTCTTTCTCCACCCTCTAAGGAGTGAATGAAAATTTGCCAGGGAGCTAATGAGATGAGGAGGAAAAAAAGTTGCTTATGAGAAATCTTAACCACTAACTATCTCTCAAAGAGTTTGGTAGCCCATATGAGTGGTCTAAAACCCTCTGTAAATATAAAATATCCCTAAGTTCTTGGTGTAAGAAAATGCAAAATTTCTGGAGGAGTACACCTTCAGAGCTAGCCTCAAAGAATTCCCACAAAGAGTTTAGAAAAACAAATGAGTAGCTTACAATTTTTTTTTTTTTTAAATAAGTACAGAGGAAACATGGCACCATGAATGAGACCATCAGAAGCAACATATGGCAGAAACAGATCCTCAAAGAATTCAAATATTGGAATGTAAAACAAATATAGTTATTATATTTAAAGAAACAAAAGATAAACTTAACAAATATCTCTAGGAAATAAAAGGGTTTGCCAATGATATTTTTAAAGGAATCAAATAGAATTTATAACATTTAAAAAATATAATACTGTAAATTGGTGTTTCTCATATTTAAACATGCATAAGAATCACCTGGAAAGCTTGTCATGGGACCATGCTCCCATGGATTCTAGTTTAGTAGGTTTGTGGTGGGCTCAAAAGTTTTTATTTCTGACAAGCTTCTAAGTAATACCAGTTTTGTTGGTCTGAAAACCATACTTTAAGTAACATGGCTATAAATAAAAAAACTCAGTGGATGGGTTTGACAACAATTTGCATTAGCTAAAAAGAGAATTAGCAAACTAGAAGAAAGGTCAGAAGAAATTATCCAGAGGACAGCTAGGAAATATAAGCATATGGGGAATATATAGATAGATAGATAGATAGATATAGAAAGATTAAGAATCATGAAGAATAGAGTATGCGAAGAAGATAAAATAGTGTAGGAAAACTATATTTGAAGATATAATGATTGAAGATTTTCAGAAGTGATGAAAGAGATATCTACAGATCCAAGAAGTCAAATAAATCCTAAATAGGATATGTTAAAAAAGAAAGGAAAGGAAACAAGCAAGATCCCTCAGCCAGCAAGGTGACTAGTTGGTTACTTTGTTAATGAGGGAAGTAATTCAGAAACATGTGCAGCAATCTGGGGATGCTTCTCCTCATAAACTGGTGTAGAATTTCTTAAATAGAAGCTTTGCATCATTAGGGAATTAAGGGATCTTAGAGGGTTGTGGCATTGTTTTTTTTTTTTTTTATGACCATGGCAGGAAGCAGGGAAAGAAATCATGTGGTCCCTCAAGCTGCTCTACAAATAGTTGGAGTTGGAGGTTGTGCCTTGCTTATAGGGAGGTGGAATGAAAGAATGAATATTTATTTGTCTCTAGAACCACACTCGAAAATGGGGGTAGAATTGTATTCATTTTCCTAAAGCTTCCATATTGTGAATGATCATAATTTGGTTTAGTCATAATTTTGGAGTGTTGCCTAGATATTTATCTCTTCCTGAACTTGTTCCTAGGTATTATGGATTGCCTTGATTGCACAGTATGAATTGCTTTTTAGAAGCAGAAGGGAGATTTGCCAATCTGGAATTTATTGCAGGTCCACTCCTTGGAAGGAAGATTGGGGAATCTGCTTCTGTAGAGATAGCCCCTTGGGAGAGTTCAAAATGGAGTCATGCCAGTGAGCATCACGCTTTACCCCTCTGGCATCTAAGGTCTTGGAAAACTAGCCACAACAGTTTCAATTAGGAATTTCAGTGCTCTGAACAGCTCACAGAATCAGAGTGCATCAAACACGGAAGAGCAGAATTAGAGGAAAAGCACAGGGAGACTATTTAGGAAAGAGCTACTGGAGGAAGATGGACGGACACCTGAGAGAGGCATTGGAATCTCTTCTGGAGCAGTCACTGTGTGCAGGCTAGGTCACCTGTCTGAGATCCCCGAGCCATGAGGGAGAGCATCTTGTAACAACTTACCAGTGACCACTCTAATATTCCGATGGGCAGCAGCAGAGACTCTAGCAGCTGATCTTGATTTTTTGGAGGTAATTTCAGTCTTCTGGGTGCTGGCAGGGGGCATGGACACCTCCACTGAGATTCGGAGGAAAACTTACTGTTGCAACAGGAAGGGTAGTTCCCTCCCCTCCCAGTTGGTCACAGAGTGGACTGGGGTCAGACTGGGAGACATGATGCTTTTCTTTGTCACAGAGATCAGGACCGCAAGTCACTAGCAGGTACTCCCCTGACCCTAACACAGCTGAAACTGTGCGCATCTTTGGTGCCGCAGCTGGGCGGTATCACAGACAAACTCCAGAGCCGGCCATTAGCGGTCTGGTGGGATTACATCAGCACCACAGGCAGACGAAACAGGGAGAGGGAAGAAACCACACTCCCGGGATTTTTGCCTTGGAGCCATTCTTTGGAGCTGTGGGGCCATGGAGGGGGGATCTTTGAGTGTGTCTGAAATTGGTGGAAATTTGCGATGCTCTAACAATAAGAATCTTTCCTGAGGGTGAGCTGCAGTCTTGCAAATAAATACAACATCAAAAATAGCCTGCTCAAGGCCCTAGAAACCGACCCTAGCAACACCAAGCTTTTCTTCTTCTGCTCCCACCTTCTCCACTAATATCTTCACTAACTCAATAGAAGAAAACATATTCAGCCAATTACCATAAAACCTCCTGCTTCGAACTCTAAACCCTCTTTACAACAAACAGAAACACATATTCACACTACACACAGTGATTCTACCATCACAAAGAAAACAGCAGAGCGACCCAACACACATGAATCAATAATAAAATAAAACACATCAGCTTCACCTTTTCAAAATATTCAACCATAAAACCAAGACAAAAAAAAATCAACACGTAACTAGCAGCTAGTGACAACCTAAAGAGACAGCGCTCTACCAGATTCCAGGGACTTAAGAAGAGGTTCTGCTTCCAGTAACCCCAACAACTCTCTGGACGTGCACTGCACAACTGAAAAGGTCCTAGTCTACACCTTCTTTTTTCTTTCTCTCATGGTTAACCTCGTCCCTTGTTGGTTTGTTTTGTTTTGTTTTGTTCTGTTTTTGCTTTTATTTTCTTTTGTAATGTTGGTTTGTTTCTTTGTTTTTTTTCTTTATTAATTATACTCCTTCTCTACCATTTTACTCTCAGTGACCTATCCCCAGATATTGCAGATTTATCTCTTTTCTTCTTCTTTTCCCCCTTTTTTCTTTTTTTGGGTTACTGGTCCTGTGTGATTTCAGGGTGTATTTTTTGTCCATGTGCTTATAATTTTTTTGATGGTTATTAAATTGTAATTTTTGCCTAACTGACTGGGAGACAGCAACAGTCCTCATAAGATACAAGTACACCCACACCTCCTGCAACTTCACTTACTGAGCAAGAGCCAGCACCTCTTTCTCCACCAATGGGCCAATGATAAAAAACCACCAAGAAGAGCCTG
>NW_006921620.1:9587235-9618519 GCF_000298275.1 Orycteropus afer afer | reverse complement strand
TGAGGAAAACTACAAACAAAAAGGGGGAAAAGACTGTGTAGTTACAGAACTTCTAAATGGTGAAGAAGTTAAGAGTTGCAAGACAGAATGGACTGTTCTAAGCTCAGGGAGAAAATTATAAATCATAGGGTAACCTCAAAGAAAAATGATAAACCTTCATATCACAATAAAAAAGAGAACAAGCACAAATACTCAGTAAGTAAATACTAAATCAACAGCAACAAAGAAAATGATAACAGGATTAATAAACATAATGTGCTCAGCACAGAAAATAATATGGAACAAAGAAACAAGGGACACCATAAAAAATCACATACCAAAATGACAACAACCAAATCATACTTGTGAATAATTACACTGGATGTTAATGGATTAAATGCACCACTCAAGAAACGGAGAGTTGCAGATTGGATAAGAAAACAAAACCCATCAAGAAAAACAAACCTACAAGAGACACACCCAAGAGATAAAGACAAAAATAGACTAAAAATCAAAGGTTGGAAAAAGATATATCAAGCAAATGGCAACTGTAAGAGAGCAGGAGTGGGAATATTAATTTTCGATCAAATTGACTTTAAGAGATAGTCCCTCGGAAAGCCAAGGAGGAGTTGCTATGAGTTGGATCCTCCTCCATGGGAGTGAATTTGGTTTTTTTGGTTTAAGGCAGGAAAGTTAGATCTTTTATTTCATAGACATTTTCAATAATAACTATCAAAACAGAAAGGATTTCCTGTTAATCCTCACTGACTAGTGAAATTATATTAACAGGAAATTGCATTCTCTATGGCATTCCTGTTAACCTAGATTTTTACCTTAATTTGCTTAAGAATTTATCTGTCTACAATCAAAAAAGACTAGAAAATTGTGTTATAAATAAATGGAAGCAATTGAAAACTAGCAGAGAAAATCTCTCTGAACACTCATTAATTTTAGTAAATTAGTTTTATGTCAAAATAAAATCTATTTAGGTGATTTCATAAAGTAATAAAAATATTGTTTAGCTGGAAGAGTATAACTCATTGAAAAGCATTATTCATTCAATTCTTTGTTAAATAAAGATAATAAAATATTAATTATTAGGCACTATTTTCTAGATTCAAGGAGCTGTGGTGGTGTAGTGGTTAAAGTGTTTGGCTATTAACCTAAAAAGGTAGGTGGTTCAAACCCATTAGCCACTCTATGGAAGAAAGATGGGGTGGTCTATTTCCATAAAGATTTGCCACCATGGAAACCCAATGGGGGTCACTATGAGTTGAAGTTGACTTTATGGCAGTTAGTTTGAGTTTTGGTTTATTTGCTACACTCACCACTTGTCTGTCAGTTTGTCATACTGTGGTTCATGTTGCTGTGATGCTGGAGGCTTTGCCACTGGTAAAGATGTCACTTTATAGAGTAAGGTATGCTTGACCCAACCCATGGTATATTCAATGCCTCACGTGCATGTGAAAGCTGGACAATGAATATGGAAAACTGAAGAAGAATTGATACACTTGAAATTGTGGTGTTGGATAAATTTATTGAAAATACCATTGACTACCAGAAAAGCAAACAAATCTATCTTGGAAAAAGTACAGCCAGAATGTTCCTTAGAAGCAAGAATGGCCAGATTCCATCTCTTGTACTATAGTCATGTTATCAGAAGGGACTAGTCCCTGGAGAAGGATCATGCTTGGTAAAATGGAGGATGAGCGAAAAAGAGGAAAATCCTCAAGGGGATGAATTGACACAGGTGCTACAAGATGATGTCAAGTATAGCAGTGATTGTGAGAATGGCACAGTACTGGGCAGTGCTCTGTTCTGTTGTACCTAGGGTCCTTATGAGTTGGAATGAACTTGATGGCACCTAATAACAACAACATTTGCTAGAGACTTATAAGTACGGAGGACATAAAAAAATAAATAAGACAGTAGGTTTCCATTTCTGGCTATGCTGATATAGCTGGTAGTAGACTAGATTTCCTGCCATAAGCAATTATAAAATTGTAAAAAATATATGAGACAACTATTTTCAGGCATTGGACAAGCAAGCAGTATATTATAACTTTTAAGGCAAGGGAAATAAGTGGTAAGAGAGTTGTGCAACTCTCTGCCTGGCAAGTTTCCTGATCATGGTGCAGAGAGCTAGTGACAGAATAAGACATGGTGGTCCCACTGCAGTGAGGAGATAGAGGTCAAAGTTTGGATCAGCTGAAATGACTGGAATTCATGTGATGGAGTTTGTGCAGGAAAGAGCCCCCTGAAGCCTCTTTGTGAGATCACTGTGAGTCCATGGCTGAGGACTGGGCTACAGGTATATACAGGTGAACCCAAGCAAGACTCAACAGAGAGTGAGTGCTACAGGGTTGATAGTGGAAACAGAGTCAGCATCTGAAGTAAGAGCAGTGTCAAGGAACTTTGGATTTTGGCCTTGCCAGAGTGAAGAGATCATCTTAACACCTAGTTGACATCCTTATACCCAGTTGAGACACCAGAAAGGTCACATATTAGGAGTAAGGCCACAAGCTAAATAAAGTAAGGCCTACACTACACTCTCTCTACCAAAGCTCAAAATAATGATCTGAAAAAATCTTCAGAGGAGAAACTTTTTGGCATGCCAGCTTGCGAAACACATTAGGCTTTGCATGGATCCCAATAAAAAAGCATAAAATGACACTTACTCCAGTATAAGATAATCAGTAAGGAACTGAACTGTGTGCTAAAACAAGAATCAACACTCTTCAGAGGAAAATGACAAAATTGAGTCTCTATAATGTATTAGCAACAGTATTAGCAGCAATGTCCAGTATTCAATCAAAAAATTACTAGACATATAAATAAGTGAGAAATTATGATTCACAGTCAAGAAATAAAATTATGGATAGAAACTTACTTGAGATGGCACAGGTGATGCAAATAGAAAACAAACACTTTAAAGGAAAACATTTCAAGTTCCTGCTTTGAAGGTCATTATCATTTGGTAAGGAAAATAGATGTGCTAAAATAATATAAAGGCTGAGAAGTATGATATGAGCTATACTAAGTTTTGTATTTGTTGTAGTTTTGGTACTAAAATGGTAATAATCAAGTATTTTGGGTGGATTGAAAAAGACTTTACACACATAACAGCTGAGATGCGTTTTAAAGGATAAATAGATATTTGCAAGGCTGTGGAGGATGAATAAGGCAGTCCCAGCTGAAAAACAGAAGGAATGTGTGCATAGGCACAATGACTTGAAATAGGAGCATTGTAAGTACAGTAGTGGCTAAGAACATGGTTTCTCATCTGTAAAATAGGTAGAACAATGACAATTACTTCTTAGGGTTATTGTAAGGATTAAGTGAGGTAATCTAGGAATAGTGCTTGACTCATGATAAGCATTCAATAAATCTTAGTTATTATCTTGGTGAAATTGCTTGTTGCTTTTTGGAAAAAGTTACGTATATCAATATAGCTGCCGTATATATAAAGGAAAAGAGATATAAATCTTAGTATGGGGCCACAACTAAATGAAATAGAAGATGTGAAAGTCCCTAGCAGTGTTGGTGCTCAATCAGCTCAAGGAAATCAGCTTTTATGAGTTCACTCTGGAGAGGCAAAGCAAGAACAACAATGAATCAAGCACATTGTGTAAGGCCTACACGAATGACAATGAGCAAAGGGCAGTTATACTTTCTCCAGCACAATCACGTCAATTCTTCTCTATGTGAAAGGCTAATAGACCAAATCAGAGTTACTATCCAAACAGCTTAGAGTTCAAAAAGAAGTAGTTGCAAGTAATAGCTAGAGATGAGAAATAAGATCAACACAAAATAAAATTGCCAATTAGCTCAATATAAACCAGATGAAATATACTCTTGAGGATATAAATTGGACACTATGTTAAGAAATATAAGTGTGATCAAGAAAGCAGTGACTGATAAAAATTGAAGTGTAAGTACTACGAAATTCTCCTAGTTGGTGAAAATAACAATGTTGTCTTTTCTCTTAGAAAAAGTTTTATGGATAAAATGACACTTTGGTGTTATTATTTTTATTTATTTTCTTTAATTCTGAAGCATTTCAAGTGTGTCAAACAGGAGAGAAAATGAATCTTTGAGAGATGGGCTACCTGTGAAAAATGACTTGTTCAAATTTAGAGACCATCCGGAGGAGGGCTAACCTCTTAATATAAGCTCCCCACTTGCTCATTCATCAGCTCTTCTCTGTTATTGTGGTGGATTTAAAGAAATTTTTTTTTTTTAAAAAAGCTAAATAAGTGGGAGACATTTTAGCCTGTCCTTAGAGAACTTTTGGTCTTCAGTTAACATCACCCCAGAGTAAGGTACAAATAAACCAACTGATAGTTAATAGTTTGCGTGCACCAAAATATATGTACACAGCTGAATCAAATGGTCTTGAAAACAAAACGATTTGGTTATTTTTATTTACCACAAATAATGGCCACCCTATTGCTGATAATAACCATTTCATAATAAAAATATATCTACATGGGAGCTCTAGTAGCATAGTGCCTAAGGCACTGGACCACTGAACTGCTAACCAGAAGGCTGGCGATTCAAACCCACCAGTCACTCCTCAGAAGGAAGATGGGGCAATCTACTTCCGTAGTGATACTGCCTCGGAAAGGAAACCCAAGGAGGGGTTGCTATGAGTCAGGTCCGACTCAACGACACATAACGGCGCACACACACACACACACACACGCATATATATATATATATATATATATATATATATGCAAATTTGGGAGGAATTCAGAGGTTTTATATTCACCAGCCTAGCTATGAATAAGAATGGACTTGGTAGAGGGTAGGTAGGTAGGTAACGCACAGATGCTGAAAAGAAAAACAAAAAACTGTCATCAAGCTGATTCTGACTCATAATGACCCTATAGGACAAAGCAGAACTGCCCTATAAGGGTTTCCAAGGTTGTAAATCTTTATGGAAGCAGATTTCACCTTTCTCCCACAGAGCAGCTGGTGGGTTCAAACCATCCACCTTTTGGTTAGCAGGTGAATGCTTTTACTATTTTGACACCAGAGCTCCTTTCACTTATGCTAACTAGAAAAAAACCAAACTCAGTGCCAGTCAAGCTGACTCTGACTCATAGTGACCCCTTCCTGGGTTTTCTAGGTGGTATCTCTATGGGAGTAGAGTGCCCAGTCTTCCTTCTGAAGTGTGGCTGGTGGGTTTGAACCATCAGTCTTCTGGTAAGCAGTCAAATGCCTTAGGCACTATAGCGGAACCTTAGTCGCCAAAGGCAGGGAGATGATCGTTGATAGGGCTATACAGGAAGTATAGAATCAATGATTTCTACACTGTGGGTGTTATAGTTAATTCTATGTGTCAGTATGATAAGGCTGTGGTTCTCATTTGTTTAGTCAAACACTAACTACCACTATAAAAATATTTATATGTGATTAGCATTTCAATCAAGGAGCTCTGGTGATGTAGTGGGTAAGGCATTTAGCTGCTAACAAAAAATTGGGTCAAATCCACCAGCTGGACTCTGGAAGGAAGATGAAGCAGTCTGTTTCGGTAAAGAATACAACCTTGGAATCCAGTGGGTGTCTCTATGAGTGGGAATCAACTATGGCAGTGAGAGTGAGAGAGCATTTAAATCAATTGGCCTTAAGTAAATCAGATTACCCTCTGTAAATTGGGTGGATCTCATCTAAAGTTAAAGGCCTTAAGAGCAAAACAGAACCTTTCCCAAGGGGCAATTCTGCCTCTGGTTTATTAAATCACTAAGTCTGGACACCACTGACTTAGAGGTAGGAATGAAATATGCTGTCCTCTGTTATCAAAAAACATTGTTCTGAAACTGTTCTTTAGATAACACTTGCTGTCAGTTTAAAAATTTTTTCCCATTTACAATCCCAGAATTTCTTGCAGACCACTCTATATGTTTGAAATGTCCTTTTGAGTAAAATACTGCAAAAACGGCAAGGAGGCCACATGTTCTGACCTCCTCTAATCCCACAAAGGGAAGACAGGGTTACCAGCAGTAACCCAAGGCCTATTACTGCCAGGCCAGACATGTTGCCTCCCTCCAGTCCTTTCTCCAACCGTTCCTCCCAGAGCACCCACCATCTCTCTCCTGGGTTCGATAATTCACTGCAGTGGCCACACAGAACTCACAGATTACAAGGTTTATTAGGGAAGCACCAAGCTACAATTTAAGTTCAGGAAGAACGCTCAGTCTCTCTCCCAGCCCACCGTCCCTCAGCCAACAGTCTCTCACAGTCTCTTTCCCAGCAGTGCTGGTCCCTCCGTGTCTCACTCAGCAATGTGTATCTCTCGTGTCTCTTTCCCAGCAGCACGTGTCTCTTTCAGGGGTGTGTGTCTCTTTCAGAAGCACGTCTTCCTCCACCAGCAGTCAGAGACAGTTCTGCCTCCAGGAGGTCTCCTTTAGAGCCCGCAGGGTGGTCAAACTAGCCAATTATAGCATCAGAACTCTAAGCACCTGAGAGAGAGTGGGCACCTCCCAGAATATTGTTTTGTGCCACTCCCAACAGAAATATTCCAGGTGGACAACTTCAGCAATCAGGAGCTCCTCAGTTGCTCATAGCAAATTCCACCTTGGAGTTTACAAAGACTTATGGGTAGAAAAGCCACACAAAGTAATTTACTACACTGCAAATACCTTTCTTTTCTATTGAAGAATTTATGTATTTTCTATTAGTTTGTACCCTGTCTGAGAAAGAGTGACCTGGCATGTTTGGGAGTTCTGAGTGGTTGGCAGTTTTTTGCATGTTGTAGGTACAGAATGGGTTTGTTTATTGAAAAAAATAAATGAATGATTCAATAGGATAGACTGAACAAAGTTAGTGAGTAATGAAAAGATGAAAATCGACTCTTTTGGAGCTCTGGTGATATAGTGCCTAAGGCATTTGGCTACTAATTAGAAAGCTGGTGGTTCAAACCCACTAGCCACTCCTCAGAAGAAAGGTTGGGCAAGCTACTTTCATAGAGATACCACTTTGGAAACCCAAGGAGGGGTTGCTATGAGTCAGATTCGACTCGATGGCAGTGAGTTTTTTTTTTTTTTAATAAATTTATGCTTTTTATTGTTTTAGTACCCCAAGCACCCAATACCGTTAGCAATAACATTATTTTCATAGTATACTTGGAGAAACTGAGGCACCTAATATAGCTCTTCCAAGAATATCAATAGTTAAATAAGCATTATAATCAAGAAGTGGTAAAATAAAAGACTTTTCCCAATAAACAAGAAAACTTGGAAGTTTTTTTATTGCCTACCTAGTCAGATTTTGGGTCCTTGATTTCAACCTAAAGTAACGGTCTTAAAGTAAATGTAGACAGTTATAGGAAGCTGTTGAAGGGATATAAGAAAAAGTACAACCAGTGTTGGTTCCATAAAAGAACAAATGACTTTGGAGGTAGAAGATTAGAGAAACTCAAACAAAGACAAAAAGAGGTCCTTGACTCTGAAAGGAATTTCTCTACTATGGGACAGAAAATTACTGGTGTCTGGCTGTAAAAAGGTCAGACTTGTATTTCTGCTTGATTTGAGAGATGCTTGAGGAAGGCACATGTTCTGTATTTATCTCCATTTTATAAAGGTTGACTATATAAAACAAACCACAGACACACCCTGAAGAAAATTCTTTAAAAATTATCCATAAAATAATTAGGAAACATTTCAAATAACCAAAAAGTTTAGGAAAACGTATAGAATTAATTCTCATTAAATGTCTTACCATTGAAATTCAAGTATAAGCAGAGATAATTACCAAGTAGGTTCTTTATTAGTCCCATCTATTGAATAATTACACTGCTATTACTATGCCTCAGTATTGTAATAAATATAAGTAACATTGAATATTGAATAATGAAATTATAATAAATACTAAATAATCACATGTATACCCTCTACCCAGACTCAACATATAAACATTTTGTCGTATTTGCTTCAGATTATCTTTTTAAAGTAAAAACAAAATCCAATTGTAGTTGAAGCCCTTTGAGCCCCATTCTGATCACATTTTTCCTTGTTTCCCAATAAATTAGATTATTTTCCTACTTACGGATGTGTGTATTAATACACAGACTATTGTGTGTATTTGACAACTTTCATCTTCAAATTGCCTTTTTCTTTAATATAACTTAAGCTTTAAAAAATCTTCCATTTTGACACATGGGGAGCTAGTCCATTTAATGAAATGGCATATAGTATTCTACTATATGCTACAATTTATTTACCCATTCTCCTACTTCTAGTTTTTGGTCACTACCAAAAGAAAAAGTTGCTACAAATATTTTACTATGTCTTTTTCTGTGTATGTGTAAGAGTTTCTTGGAGGAATTTCTTAACCAAGAGGTACACACAGCTTCAACTTTGCTAGACACAGATAAATTGCTATCCAGTAATTTTGCTCTGCTCCACATTCTTTTCAATATTTATTATAATCAAACATCAAAATTTTGGCAATATTATCATTGTAAAATGGTATCTCACTATGGTTTTAACTTGCATTTCCCTGAACACTGATTGTCTCTTTGTAAATATATTAACCATTTGAGTCTTCTTTTATGCAAATTAGCCTTTTTTCTATCTTGTACTCATTTTCTTCTATTGGATGGCTTGTCTCTTTATTATTGATTAGGAGGATTTCTTATATTCTGGATTCTATTCTAGATGATAATTTGATACGTTATAGTTTGAAAGAAAATATAAAAGGGCAGGATACCAAAGAATTGACATCCATACTGTTTGGAGGTTTTTTTTTTTACCCCATTTGACAATGAGACTGTATGAGAATGCCATTTTGATAGTAGGGTATTTTTCCTTTTAGTGACATTCACTAAAGGACTTTATTAAACTTCATTGTTTGGATATAGAGAATAGACTGTACAATTTTGGATAATATTAAACCAAACAAAACCAAACTCACTGCCATGGAGTCGAATTCAACTCTTAGCAACCCCCATTGGGTTTCCAAGGTGGTAGATCTTTATGAAGTAGATTGCCCCATTATCTTAAACTCTATGTTCCTTTTGATATGAGTTACTCTCATCTAACAGAAAAAAAAAAAAAAAAAGATTTGCTAAATGAAAACTCTCAGAAAGGGGGCATCTTCACCAAATTACCCACTGTAACTGTGGAGGTATCTCACCTCTGGATAATTTCAGACTTTGCAGATTATGAACAGGAAATAAGTTCAGTGCCCTTTAATCTATGGTTACTTATGTAAACACCTTTCTGATAACCAGAATAGATCATGTTTTTCTTGTCACAGCTGGTATGTTGGATTGAGATTGAACTCATGTTTTATACTTCTATCTGGAAATGAAGACCTTACTTAATTGTTGTTGTTGTTAGGTGCTGTCGAGTCATCCCGACTCATAGTGACCCCATGCACAGCAGAACGAAACACCGCCCTGTCCCGTGCCAGCTCCATGATCCTTGCTGTACTTGAGCCCATCATCACAGCCACTGGGTCAATCCATCTCATTGAGGGCCTTCCCCTCTTTCGTCGACCCTCCACCTTACCAAGCAAGACATCCTTCTCCAGGAAATGGTCTCTTCTGACAACATGACCAAAGTAGGTAAGACCAAGTCTGGCCATTTTTGTTTCCAAGGGACATTACAGCTGCGCTTCCTCCAGGACAGATCTGTTAGCTCTTTTAGCAGTCCACAGTACTTTCAGCACTCTTTGCCAGCACCGCAACTCAAAAACATCAATTCTTCTTTGGTCTTCCTTGTTCATTATCCAGTTCTCACATGCATATGAGGTGATTGAAAATATCATGGATTGTGTCAGGTGCACTTTAGTCCTCAAGGAGACATCCTTGCTCCTCAGCACTTGAAAGAGGTCCCTTGCAGCCAACTAGCCCAGAGCTATACGTCACCTAATGTCCTGACTGCTGTTTCCATTGGCATCTACTGTAGAACCAAGGAATGTGAAGTCTTTGACAACTTGAATCTTTTCTCCATTTATCGTGATGTATTGCAGGCTGTAAATGATTCTTCCTGCAATCTTTATGCCACATTCTTCTCCAGCTTCTCAGGTTATTTGCTCAGCATATAGATTGAATAAGTATGGTGAAAGGATACAACCCTTACGCACTCCCTTCTTGATTTTAAACCATGCAGTGTCTCCTTGTTTTGTTCAAACGACAGCCTCTTAGTCAATGTACAGGTTCCTCATGAGCACAATCAAGTGTTCTGGAATTCCTATTCTTCTCAGTGTCATCCACAATTTGTCATGATCCACACAATCAAATGCCTTTGCATAGTCAATAAAACACAAGTAAACATCTTTCTGGTATTCTTTGCTTTCAGCCAGGATCCATCGACAGCAGCTATGATATTCCTTGTTCCACGTCCTCTTCTGAATCCAGCTTGCACCTCTGGAAGTTCTCTGTCAATATACTACTGCAATTGTTTTTGAATTATCTTCAGGAAGATCTTACTTGCTTACGATATTAATGATATTGTTTGATAGTTTCCACATTCTGTGGGATCACCTTTCTTTGGAATGGGTACAAATATGAACCTCTTCCAGTCAGTTGGCCAGGTAGCTGTTTCCCAAATATCTTGGGATAACCGAGGGAGTGTCTTCAGTGGGGCATCTGTTTGTTGAAACATCTCAGTGGGTATTCAGTCAATTCCTGGAGCCTTGTTCTTCACCAATTCCTTCAGTGCAGCTTCAACTCTTCCTTCAGTACCATTGGTTCTTGATTACATGGCACCTCCTGAAATGGTTGAAGACTGACCAATTCTTTTTTGATACAGTGACTCTGTGTCTTCCTTCCATCTTTTGATGCTTCCTGCATCATTCAATATTTTGCCCATAGAATCTTTCAGTATTGTAACTCGAGGCTTAAATTTTTTCCTCAGTTCTTTCAGCTTGAGAAATGCTGAGCATGTTCTTCCCTTTTTGTTTTCTAACTCCACATGTTTGCACATTTCATTATAGTAATTGGCTTTGTCTGCTCGAGCTGCTCTTTGAAATCTTCTGTTCAACTCTTTTATCTTGTCTTTACTTCCATTTTCTTTAGCTACTCTTTGCTCAAGGGCAAGTTTCAGAGTCTCTTCTGTCATCCATTTTGGTCTTATTTTCTCATCTTTTTAGTGATCTCTTGCTTTCTTCACAGATGATGTTCTTGATGTCATCCCACAATTCTTCTGGTTTTCTGTCATTGGTGTTCAATGCATCAAATCCATTTTTTAGGTGGTCTCTAAATCCAGGATAGATATATTCTAGATCATATTTTGGCTCTCGTGGACTTGTTTTAACTGTCTTTAACTTCAAGTTGAGCTTGCATATGGGCAGTTGGTGGTCTGTTATACCATCAGCTTCTGGCCTGGTTTTGGCTGGAAATACTGAGTTTTTCCATGGCCTCTTGCCACAGATGTAGTCAATCTGATTCCAGGGTGTTTAATCTGGCAAAGTCCACATGTATAGCCACCACTTGTGTTGTTGAAAAAAGGTATTTGCAATGAATAAGTTGTTGGTCGTATAAAATTCTATCATGTGATTTCCAGCATCATTTCTATCACCAAGGTCAAATTTTCCAGCTACAGGTGATTCTTCTTTGTTTCCAACTTTTTCATTCCAGTCACTTGTGATAATTAACACATCCTGATTGCATGTTCAGTCAATTTCAGACTGCAGAAGTTGTTAAAAATCTTCAATTTCCTCATCTTTGGCTTTGGTGGTTAGTGAGTAAATTTGAATAATAGTAGTATTAACTGGTCTTTCTTGTAGGTGTATGGATATTATCCTATCACTGACAGCATTGTACTTCAGGACAGATCTTGAAGCATCCTTTGTGATGATGAATGCTATGCCATTCTTCTTAAAATTGTCATTCCTGGCATAGTAGACCACATGGTGGTCTGATTCAAATTGGCCAAAACCAGTCCATTTCAGCTCACTAATGCCTATGATATCAGTCTTCATGCGCTCCCTTTCATTTTTGACAACTTCCAATTTTCCTAGATTCATGCTTTGTACATTTCATGTTCCAATTATTAATGGATGTTTGCAGGTGTTTCTCCTCAAGTTGAGTCGTGCCACGTCAGCAAATGGAGGTCTCGAAAACTTTACCTTATCCATATCACTAAGGCTCATTCTACCCTGATGATGCAGCTCTTTCCTGGTCCTATTTTGAGAGCCTTCTGACCTAAGTGGCTTATCCTCCTACACTCCATCAAACCATGTTTCTGGGCTATTCATAAAGTTGCACAGTAATGTATTAGACAGTGTTTCTCTTCTATTCATAAGGTTTTCCCTGGCCAATTCTTTGAGAAGTGGATGGCCTCCTCCTTCTTCCTAGTGTGTCTCAGTCTGTAAGCTGTTGAAACCTGTTTACCATGTGCAACCCTGCTGAGTTTGAGACACAGGTGACACAGCCTAAAGCCTCACAGCAACACGCCACCACAGTGGGACAAACTGACAGACAAATTTGTCTCCCTTAGCTGTTCAAAACCTCTCCACCCTCCCCACCCTCCCCTTACATAGATCTTTGCCTCTTTCCCGCTGCTTTGGAGGGCTGTGGCCTGGGTTCCCAGCCTTACCTTGATCCCTGCCTCTGTTTCCTCACTCTGTCCTGGTTCCCCCACTCTGCTTTTTCTCTGCTTTCCCCAGCTTTCCTGCCACTTGGGAGGCCTGTGGCCTAGGTCCCCAGCCTGACCTGGAACCTTACCTCTGCTTCCTTGCTCTGTCCTGGTCACTCCCCCTCCCCAGCTTTTCCATAATTTAGTGTCTACAATTATTACTGATTTGAAATTGTTAAGAGTCACAAAGATAAAAGCCCTGTGTCTAGGCTGCAATATGAGTTAAGGCATGCTTGGACCCCAGGTCAGGTTGGTGAACAGTAATTAGTTTATAATATCAATTTCTGGCTGGTGATGATAGCCACCAGAAGAGCTGGATTGAGAAATAGTCTATGGACATTTCTGGGCTCATTGTGGAAAAAGGCTGTGATCATAATTGCTGTTGTTATTGTTGTCAGCTGTTGGCAAGTTGGAACCAACTCAGAGCAACCAGGTGCACAATGGAAAAAAATGTTGCCTGGTCCTATGCCATCCCAATGATCAATTGAGGATTGCACCATCATCATCCATAGGATTTTCATTGGCTGACTCTCCAAAGTAGATTGCCAGGCTTTTCTTCCTAATCTGTTTTAGTCTGGAAACTCTGCTGAAACCTGTTCAGTAGCAGAGCAACTTGCAAGCCTCCACTGACAGATGGGTGGTAGCGATACATGTTTTAATAATGATATTTAATTTAGGAGGCAAAGGAATGCATATATTATGTTTTCGTCATCTGTGGTCTAAGACTCAGGACAATGATGTAAAAAAATTCTTCCAGGTCACATGTGAGACAGCCCATCTCACAAGGACCAGATGCCCCAAAGCGTTAGTATTAATCGATTTGCCTTTGCCTGAGTGGCCTCTCTGCATATATCCCTTGAGAATAGATATCATTCAACCACAACTAATAGAAGAGATGATTGCCTAATTTGCTCTATTTTATTATGTCCCATTTATTGAATAATTACATTCCAATTACAATAACTTAGCAATCAATATATTTGCCTTAAAATAAAAGCACAGGGAATCTTTTAAATTTCTATAATATTTTCAGTCTACTTTATGGTACCTGATAATATGTTGCATTGGTTTCTTAATTAAGATGACCATGAGCTTATGGCTTTAGCAAGATAGTAGCTACTTGAGGGCTAAGACTGAGCCTTTTGCTTCTTTTGTGTCCTTTCCCCTTAAGAACTTAATAAATAGTGGCTGGATCAAACTGCCTCTAAGAGACTAGAGTCTCAGGTCTTGAAGACTCTGTATGTAACTGGGAAGAAAAAAAAAAAAAGGCCAGGATGTTCTTGGCATCACCAAGAAGGGTATCAGAATGAAAATAGAAAGTATAATGTTACCCTTGAAGAAGAAGTGGTCATTACACTTCCAGAAAGCGATAACTAACCTGGAAATGGACCAGAGATGGGCAGTTTTTGGATAGCTTCCCAATGAGTACAACTAAAATGACTTGTATTGTAACCTCATTTAAAAGCTTTCACTTTCAGAGACATAGTTCTAACATGTCCTTGAAGAAGAAAGATTCTAACTGGATTCTGTAAAGGATCCTCAGGTCTGGCTACCAAAGGTGACTTGACCCACAGAGATAGGCTTTAGAGTCTCAGACCTGCAGTAACTCTTATCTTTTACGATAGAAAACTACTAGGGTTTCCTACAGATAATCAAGCCTCCTTTGCTTCATATCTTTGCCATAGAGCAACCAGCTGCCTTTACAATTTTTCACACAGATTCTACAAGTTAATTGTCTCAATTTGCTAAGCCAGGCTAATTCTGCAGCTTTCTTAGATATAGACTCAGTATTTCCTATCTATAATTCCTACTGTAAGCACTACCTGGATTGATCCTATCCATGTCAATGCTCACTATCATTTTTAATACCAGAAAATCAACTGTGTCTTCCTAGGATATTGCTTAGGTCTTGACTTGTTTTGGCTTACCTATATCTTTGGTCACCCAGCTTTGCCTATATACCCAAGGAAGAGAAATTAGGACTCTTCTCTCTCTAGAGTAAAGGAAAATAGATTATGGAGGAGTCCATAAAATAAGAATACATTCACCAAGTTTCTAAAATTTAGGAACTAGAGTAAAAGATTATGATCTTTTCACAGCAAGTAGCAGGCTCAAGGAATATTATTATCCACAAGTTAGACAGAACAAAAATAGAGATTAAAAAAAAAAGTTTTAATTAATTAATGAAGGATTGATTGATCATTCCAGTAAAGAAAATTTATCAATATTCAGTGTTTAGCTATAACACTTTGTTTTGGTTCTCTAGTACTGCTCTTACAGAAAATACCACAAATGGATGGCTTTGACAAACAAGGATTTATTCTCTTACAGTTTAGGAAGCTAGAAGTCTGAGTTCAAAGCACCAGCTCTAGGGGCTGGGTGGCCCCTCGACTTTGGGCTGTAGCTCTGCCTCTTGCTCTCGGCCCACTGGAGCCGGAGGCATCTCTTAACTTGGGCAGCTTCTGTCTGCTGTTGCTGACAAACCCAAGGTTGACAAGTAAAATGGTGCCATCCCAAGGTTTACCAAGCAACATGGCCGGCCACTAGCTCAAGTCCAGAAACAGTCCCAAGACTGGCAGGCAACATGCAGGCTGCTGATTGAAGACTTAGCTAAAGGCAGGATCCAAGAGTGCCAGAAAGCTGAAGACCTTTCTCTTATATCTTGGAAGCAGATTACAACCCTAAGGCAGCTACTCAGCTGCTCACAGTAGATTCTACCATGGAGTTGATTACCAGTCTTATCATTAGAAATAACTACATCCAGCTGCCCAGCCACTCCAAACCAGGACTAGCTAAATTGACACATAACCTTAACTATACACTTCAAGATGATATTGAAGGGCAACCAAGCTTGGTCAGTAAATGCAATGGTTGACATAAGCTATAAAAAGAATGACTGAATAACTATTACTTTAAAAGAGGAATTTTTATTATTGTTCTTATGTTCAATGCATTGCTGAAATGGTGTTTTTGTTTTTTGGTACTTGTCATGTTTTAGCTGTTGTTGTTGTTGTTATGTGCTGTCAAGTCAGACCTGACTCATAGCGACCCCTCTTTGGGTTTCCAAGGCAGTATCATTACAGAAGTAGATTGCCCAACCTTCCTTCTGAGGAGTGGCTGGCGGGTTTGAACCTCCAGCCTTCTGGTTAGCAGTCAACTGCCTTAGGCACCACGCTACTAGAGCGCCCCATGTTTTAGCAGTCTACTCCAAAAAAGAGATTAGCTCGAGACTTCATGGCTCCACCATAAAAATCATAACACATAGTTACTGAATTAGGAAGAAAGGCTTGGCAATCTCTTTCTAAAACTTCTCCAAGCAATACCTCATGGATCATAGCATTCCAATCCAGCACCAATTAGGGGGATGGCTTAAGACTGGGCAGCATTTTGTTCTGTTGTGTATGAGATTGCCATGAATTGGGGGGGGGGCAACTTGACAGCAAACAATAATAATTTATTGAACATCCACTATTCCCATAGTTGTTTTCTCATTTAGTCCCCAAAACAGTCCTACGTTACTGATGCTATTATTACATGCATATGCAGCTGGGAAACCTTAGGTACCAGGTCTCATGTCAGAAAATGGTATTTGAGGACATGAACCCTGTCAGTCTGATTGTACAGTCGATGCATTTAGTCACTTATGATACTGTCATTGAGGGCTGCAGCCTTCTTTAGAGAGTCCACTTTAAGCAAGGCTGGCATCTACCACCCAGAGCTTATTTAAGGCCTAGCAATGTTGTCAATATCTAAACCCTTCTTGACGAGATTATTTCTACTGTAACCAGAAACCCAGAAAGTAAAGTTAATAAATCTTCTGCTCATGCCCAGGAACTTAGTAGACTGAATGTGAAAGCAGCCAAGGCAGATTTAAAGTGATTGAAATGACAAAAGGTGAAATGTGAGTGAAGTGAATGAATTACAAAAGTGTATATGAATAGTATTACACAAGTGAAGCAAATTCAATATCAATTCAATTTCTGACCACGTGCAGAGGGAAAACAAGGGCAAGAGAGGTGGGAGAGTCAAGGGTAATGAACAGTTTTATTACTTTTTTTTCATTGTGCTACTACACATGGGTTTCTGCTGCTATTTATTAACAAGCAGAGGTTAAAGTTTGTGTAAGATGCCAATCATAATATTATAGAAGGCTAAGTGCCATCCTGCAGTGGAGAATGTGGTTTGAAGTCAGATTATAACAAAAAAAAAAAAAAAGTGTCATTTTGATATTGCAAATGCTGTGGGGATTTTGGAAATTAAAAATAAAACATTTTTGAAAAACAGAGTTAGTCCTATTGAATAGGTGAATCTATTGTTCTTTGTCTGTAAAGGAGTCTCTTTGGTTTATGCTGGGGGAATGTTGCAGAATATCATAGTAAGGCAACTCTTCTATTCAAGGTGTATAATATTCAGCTTTGAGCAATATGGAGAGACTTGGTGCATCCAAGCAAACAAAACCCAGATGATACTAGTCTCTGGAAAGATTATGATACTTAAACTTAGACAGGCCTTGGTTTGAGTCCTGGCAGCCCACAGAATGTGACTGTGGGCCAGTTATTTAGATTCTTGAGCACTAGTTGCCTTATTTACAAGATGGGAATAATCACTACCTTACGGTAGTGCCTAAGGCTAACCAGAAGGTTGGCAGTTCAAACCCACCAGCCTCTCCTCGAAGGAAGGTTGGGCACTTTTGTAGTGATACTGCCTTGGAAACCCAAGGAAGGGTCGCTATGAGTTGGATCCGATTCAATGGCAGTGAGTTTGGTTTTGCATAGGCGGTCTGGTAGCATAATGCCTAAGGCACTTGATTGCTAACCAGAAGGCTGGCGGTTCAAACCCACCAGCCACTGTCAGAAGGAAGGTTGGGCAATCTACTTCCGTAGTGATATTGCCTCGGAAACCCAAGGAGGGGTCGCTATGAGTTGGGTCTGACTCGATGGCAAATAACAACAACAACAAATAGAGGATTAGAAATAATACAGTCTCTCGAAAGGGTTCGGTACAGCCCCTGGTACACAGTAGGCCCTCAGTGAAAAATAGCAAATATAATCATGTAAAGTGCATGATACCATGCCAAGCACATAGAAAAGCTTAATAAATATTGGTTGAATGAGTTTAAAAAAGACAAGAAACTGTCCTCAGGCAATAAATCTGCTTGTTAGTTGTAGCTTTCTGTTTCCATTTTTTTTTTTTAGTGTCCATTTTTTTTTTTAGTATGACTCTAATAGTGGCATTTGAGTCTGTGTTGTTAGTAGTGAAGGAGTGGGATAAGGCACAGCCGAGGTTTTCAGGAGATTCTTGATAAACAAGGTGAACTTTCATTGGTCTTTAAATCATAATGTGTAGGTAGCTATTTACTTGAAGTATTTATAGAGATAGACTTGGTTGCAGATGCCCTATCAATCTTTTAGGCCAGAGGCTGGATCAAGATAACTATAAATGAGTGATGTGGGCTGTGTGTGTGTGTGTGTATATATATATATATATATATATATATATATATATATATACACATTGACACATACATTCTGTTTATTATTAAACAAATATGACTGTTCTTCCTGTACACATACCTATACCCAGGCTCATGTACAATAGTCTCTCTCCTTGCATGTTTCTTCAAATACAAGGACTTCTCTTTTGTTCATTTTTCTACTTTTGATGAGACAAGGGTACAGAGATCTTTTTCTCTACTATTAGAAAACCATCCGTGGCAGGGTGATGTGACGCAAACTTCATGTCATAAGGAAAAGTGAGGACTGTTATACACTGGGGGGGGGGGCATATGTCCTTTGGGAGAAAACATTACGCAGCTGCAGCTTATTGTTACCATGAGGAAATTTAAGCACAATATTATAAGGGCTTCTGATTTCTCGAGAGAAGCTGGAAATCAGATTTTTTTTTTATGTGAGATCTACCAGTATTTAAGATTGATGCCGATATTTCTAAAACACGGTGTGGATACAGTAAAATATGTTTGACAGTTGCAGGTGGCCCAATGGTTTGTGTGTGACCTCTCATATAAGTCTAGCTTCACTAAAGTACTCCAATGCTTTAGTGATCAAGATTAGGAGAATACCTAGGTTGGAATCAGAGGCACTACATTCTCTGAACTGGTATTCTGTGGTAGTGGGACAAACTAGACAAGGGGCTATAAACTGGAAACCACGCAAAGTCACAAGTGTGAGGCAATGGGTCAGAGCAAACTTAGCAGGAAGTGGGGCAAATGTCTAAGAAAGAGTAGAAAGGAAACATTCAGACTGCCTCAGGAGTTCAGCAAGACCTAACAAATGGAACAGACAGTGGACAGAGAGCTAGTGTGGTGGGGAGGAGGTAGTACACTGTGGTGGTTAAGTTTGTGTGTCAACTTGGCTGGGCCTGGTTGAGTGGCTGGGCAGCTGGTGGTAGTTATTCCCCATGATGAGTCTGGCAATCAATTCCATGGTGGGACCTACCACAAGCAGCTAAGTAGCTGCTTTGGTGATGTGGTCTGCTTCTCTTATATAAGAAACAGCTTTGGGAATGGCCTCTAGCTTATGGCATGCTTGAACCCTGAATGTAGCCGTGTCATTGTTCAGCAGCCTGCTATGCTCTTCTGACCTTGGAACTTTCAACTGACTTGAATTATTGCCCTGCCGTGTGGTTTGGAAACATTGGGACTGTGTCATTTTACTTGTCAACCTTGGGCTTGTCAGCTTCAGCAGCCAGCAGCTGAGTGATGAAAACCTCTAGCTCCAGTGGGTCGGGAGCAGGAGGCAGAGCTGAAGCCCAAGGTTGAGGGCCTTTCACCCAGCCCCTAGAGCCTGGCACTTTGAACTTGGACTTCAAGCCTCCAAATTGTAAGAACAAACTCCTGTTTGTTCAAGCCATCCTATTTGTGGTATTTCTATTACAGTGGCACTAGGTAACCAGAACATACATGTCTATCTATAAGACCTGTCTGTATGCACATGTTTAGCAGCAGGATTCCTGAAAGGAAAAAAGGATTGAGAGAGGAGTGAGGTAAATATGAACTAGAGCTGCCAGCTGGAGATGTGGTTTCAAATGTGGTTTTAGAATGAATGGTATGATGTAGAGTCCCTTGGGTTGTTGAATTAGGGCTTTCTAGCTCACTTGCTTCTCACCCAGCCCATAGTGACAGGCTTAGATCTCAAAGCCAAAGGCAGGGATGAATCTACACATCAGGGAAGGAACAGCTAGAATTCAGGCAAGAATTCAGCCATGAGCAATGAATCAGAAAAGTCAATATGTTAACAATCAAAGATACCTCAAGAGGCCACTGCTCTGCCTTTTCAGTGAAAAAATGCATTCATGTTAAGGAAATACACAGAACCATGTACATAATCCACTTGTAATGATAGTGAGAGCCAGCATGGAAGACCTGAAAGAACCATCATGGGCTGTTCTAAAGGGAAGAACCCTCTCTGAAAATGACTCAGAAGATCTTTGGCTTTTGTAAATTAATAGATGCTCTAGCCACTTTGCAAGTGACTCTCTAGCATTTAATATGGACCAACCTGGATATGTGTGTTAAATTGACAGGGGACATTAGATACCATCTTGAAATTTAGTGTCCTTAGAGTCTTTGACCAAACTAGTGGTCAAAGAATAGTCTTTCCAAACTATTTTTGGAAATAGTTTCCAAAAAACCACTCTGGCCAGCTTGTGGCATTCCTTTTTACTTATTGTTGTTTGTCATTGAGTCAATTCTGACTCATGGCAACCCCCTGTGTGGAGAGTAGAACTGCTCCATAGGGTTTTCAAGGATGTGACCTTTCAGAAGTCAACCACCAGGTACATCTGGAAATAAAGAAATGAATCCATTTTACTTAAAGACATAGATAGATATACATGCATGTGTGCACACACACACATACACTGTGCACACAAACATAAAAAGATAAAGAAAAACAGAAAGCACTAGGTAGAAAGAGAAGGAAGTATGTTGGAGTTACTGGTCATTAAATTCATTGTTTGAGACACTAGGTCTCATTTATCTTAGATGTTGTTGTTGTTATGTGCCATCGAGTCAGCCCCGACTCATAGCGACCCCTCCTTGGGTTTCCGATGCATTATCACTATGGAAGTAGATTGCCCCATCTTCCTTCCGAGGAGTGGTTGGTGGATTTGAACCACCAGCCTTCTGGTTAGCAGTCAAGTGCCTTAGGCACTATGCTACCAGAGCTCCCTACTGATAGATAAAGTCTTTATATAAAACAGAGTCTTTGCAAGACCATAGATGGAAAAGGTGTAGAAAGTGAAACAATAGATTATTGTTCCACTTTTAAAAATATGTATAAAAATAAGTGGCTTGTTATAAGGCTCAAATCAGAAAAAAATGTGCTGGCTTTAGAAGAAAAACACTTCATAGGAAGCATATTAATTTTTTTCAGCAAGCCTTTTCTGGAATAGAGTTTTGATCAAGAAAACAGCCAAAAAAGGAATAGGAATGCATTCATTGTTTGACAATTATATGATAAAATGTTACCCCCATATATAGGGTCTCCTTGGCAGATACTTGCAGTCCTGTGTTTTTCATTGCAAGTGGCTTACATCAATGCTGACATCTTCCAGATGTTAGTAGCTTTGATTTTTTCCCCTTGTGTTGCAAACGAGTTGGCATGGAAACAACTCTTTGCTGGCAACTTGACATATGATTCAAGGCAAAATGCATTTTAACACAGATGAATAGTTCAGGAATCTGCCTTTAACAAAAGTCATTTTGAGAGCTGTTTTGAATCTGTTGGTGTTTTATGACAACTTTTTCAACTTAGATGGGAGAAATCAAAGCAGTCCATATTATTCAATGTAGCTATTGCTGAAATGTGATTTGGCAATAGCACTAAATAAAACCATCAAGTTTAGAAATGGACTTTAAGTGTAAGGAATGTAAACAAAAACCTTGCTCAATAGAAATTACCTATTTCTTTTAAATGACAAACCCTCGAAAACAAACCAAATATGGCCTTATTATCTGCTCTTCATGCTAAGTGCTTGTGCTGTAATTTTTTCAGAGGTTTGGATTTTTTTTCCCCTAAAGGAGGACTCAGGAGAGAGGAAAGAAAACAAAACAAAAGAACAGATTCTCTTTACTTGTCTTGCTCGCTAGTATTGTTCACCCATTTCACAATCTCTCTCCTAGAAGGATTAGGAGTACAGAATGTTCTAGATACCTTGATGTGCCTTCTGCTCACCACGGATATTGGAGACTCAAGTGCTCATCTATATCCTGTTCTCCCCCTGTAAGCACATGAAAGAATAGCACTTCCCTGACTCCTCACATGAAGGAGGGCTGCGTGACTAGGTGTGGGCAATGGGCTGTGAAGGGAAATCACATATGCTGCTTCCAGGCCAAGGCCTTTAGTAGCCTATTCAAAACCCTTAGCACTATCCCTTGTCTTGGAGATAAAAGGCCACATGTTGCAAACAGTGCAGCTACAGGCTGCAAAGCTTCCATGAACCTGGTCTGAGTGACTATATGAGTCAGAATCTTTAATACTTGCCCACCAGGGACATGTAGCTGAGTGTGAGAAATATATTTTGTGTGTGTATATGTTAAGCCACTGAGATTTTTTAATTGTTCATTACCACAGCATAACTCAGAGAATGTTTGACATACTTTGGAAATTACCCGACCTGTTAAGGATTGAACTGTGTCCTCCCAAATTTGTGTTGAAATCCTAACCCTATACCAGTAAATATAACCCTATTTGGAAATAAGGATTCTTCTTTTGTTGTGTTAATGAGGTAATGCAAATTAGGGTAGGTCCCACACCTAATGCTTTCTGAGTGATGTCTTATAAAAGGATCAGAATAGATACACATACACAGGGAAAGACATTATGTGAAAATGGAAGCAAATGAATCCATAGACTCAGAAATACCAATGATTGCTGGTAGCTACAGTAGTTGAAGGAGTTCTGTTGGTGTAGCACTTGGCTGCTAACCAAAAGGTCAGTGGTTCAAACCCACCAACCCCACAGGAGAAAGATGTGGCAGTCTGCTTTTGTAACAATTATTGCCTTGGAAACCATATGGGACAATTCCACCCTATTCCATAGGGTCATTATGAGTCACAACTTAATAGTACACAACAAACAACCAGAAGCTGAAAGTGACAAAGAAGGACCTCTGCCAAACCAAATCAGACCAAACTGACTGCCATCAAGTCAATTCTGACTCATAGTGACCCCCATTGGGTTTCCGACATGGTAAATATTTAAGGAAGTAGAGCAGATGCCCTGAAGTCAGATTTCTAGCTTCCGAACCGTAAGAATAAATTTCTGTCTTTTAAAGTTACCCACTTGTAGCATTTTTTGTTTGTTGTTGTTAGAGCAGCACAAGGTGCCTAAGACATATTCCAACCTTTCATTATTCAAATGTAGAAATGTAGCCAAGAGAAGTCAGAAGCTGCATCAGTGATCACACTGAGCATTTCTTTAAATTAGGGTGCTACTCTTCCCCTTGCAAGAAAACAAGACTAGGCCTTAAAATTTCCCCCTATGGTAATATTGCGACATAGAAGTTGCATGTACCACCCTAACCTAGTCATTCTCGACCTCATAATAAAGTGTGTCATTCACATTTTCTGGCATCTCTCTATCATAAAGATGCTCTTGAAGAGACCGTATCAAAAGGTATAGGCTGGAAGAGAAATTTGTGTAGAAGAAAACACACAATCCTACATTCTGAGTACTTCAGGGATTTTCCCTTCACTGGTAAACTTAAAATTGAAATAAATAAATATAAACATTTAGAAATATTGTAATAGAACCAGCAGGAACTTACTCACTTAGGAAGAGAATAGAGGAGCAGTGAAGAGAGGTAGTCTAAAGGGTTAGACTTCTTGAGCCTCTCTCACTTCCTATAATCATTAGTTTGGCTAAGTCCCACTTCATGTCTTCAAAAATCACCTATATGCTGATAGCAACCACATCTTTATTGTCAGTTTTCACACCTCATTCCTAAACTTGGATGGACATTCCTAGTTGAATTGCTCATAAACTCAAGTAAACTCACTGCTGTAGAGTCGGATCTGACTCATAGTGACCCCTCCTTGGGTTTCTGAGGTGGTCTCTCTATGGAAGTAGATTGTCCAATCTTCCTTCCAAGGAGTGGCTGGTGGGTTTGAACTGCCAGCCTACTGGTTAGCAGTCAAAGGCCTTAGGTACTATGCCACCACACCCCAAAATAAATGTGCTCATAACCAACCCCACTATCCACTCCCCAGTGCGTCCTTTTCTCCACTGTTCCTCAAGTACCATGTGAAAATAGTTGTAAAGATTACAGTTTTGCAGCCGTAAGCCAAGAAATACCTGAGACTACCAGAAGTTGAAGAAGAGACAAAGAAAGATTGTCCTCTAGAGCCTTTAAAGAGAACACAATCCTGCTGACACACTGGATTTGGACTCCTAACCTCCAAAAATGTGGGACAACAAATTTCTGTTGTTTTAAGTTCCTCAGTTTGTTGTACTTTGTTACAGCAGCCTGAGGAAAGTCATATTAATGCCGTAAATCAGCAAACTCCCCAAACAAAAACTTGATAATCATCCTAGACTTCCCCTACTCCCATGTCTTCCACATCCAACTAACTATGGACTTGTGGCTCTATTCACTCCTCACCATCACCACAGCTTCCACCTTAGTTCAAGTCCTATTTTTTGTTCATTAATCTCTAGCTGATCTTACCAGAGGTATTTTGCTAAAACACAAATCTCATTGTATCTCTTTTTCTAATTAGAAAAAGTCAATGATTTCTTAATGATTATTGTTAGATGATAAACTCCTTAGTATGCATATTAGCTCTTTGAAATTTGACCATAATTTACCTTTCTAGCATCAATTTTAGAAGCCCATACTGCCCCTCTAATCACTAAACATCTTGTACCCTAATAAACTATACACACACATACATAATTGCAATATGTAAATGTTGACATTTTGAGCTGTACTTATGTGACTGTTGCACACAAAATCCTCTTTATCTACCTAGGTATCTCATAATTGTCCTTCATGATAGTTCTTAAAACTTTCCTCCTTGAAGAGGCCTTCTTCAATGTACCTAGGCAGAGTAAACCACTTCCTACTATGCATTTCTCCGCATCACAGTTATATTATAAACTCTCCAAGAATCCCAGGGTCTTGGTCAGGGCCTGGCACATAGCTGAATAAAGGAATGACTAAACATATGCACAGTGGTTATGCTTATTTTCTTTTTATTCCATTGCAATTGGGGTTAATTGGTTAAATGCCAGGTATTGCTCTCTGGGCTAGCAAGATGCCTAAGACACAACTCCTTTCCTCAAGGAGTTTGCCATTTTATTTTATTTATATACACATTTTAAATGAAAACATCTCCTAGGGGCTGGTTGTTTCTTTAATAACATAGCAGTTTTCTGTGGCATATACCTGGCCTCATTTACAAAGTCAGCTTGTACTAAACTATTATAATAATGTGCTTATATTTTTAGCTCTTTGAAATTTAAAGATCTTTAAAATATGGCCACAGTCTCAATAAGCCATATTATATATAAACACGTAGCTCCTATAATATACATAATCTCTGATCTTTAAAATAGCCATGTGAGGCAGGGAAGCATAAGAAAATTAAAACCTGAGGATTTAGAGTCAGGCAACCTGAGTTAGGATCCCTGCTCTGATCCTTCCTAGTCAAGTCACCTCTCTGTCCCTGGGTGGTACAAACAGTTAGTATGCTCAGCTGCTAACTGAAAGGTTTGAAACGGTTTGAATCCACCCAAAGTCGCCTCCAAAGAAAGGCTCTGTGATCTACTCCTGAAAAATTAACAATTGAAAATCCTGGGGAACACAGTTCTACTCTCACACACATGAGGTTGCCATGGGTCAAAACTGACTCAGCAGCTTTTTTTTAAAAAAAATTCAGGCTTATAAGTTACACTGAATAATATAGTTATTAGTTGTTCTGAGGATTAAATGAGTTTATGTATTTATAAAGTATTTTCTACATAGTGATCAATAAATTTTGGTTATTACTATCATTTCACAAATGAAATAAATAAAGATTAGAAAAGTTAATCATTTTCCCAAAGATCAGACAGCCAGATACAATCTTGGGTCAGACAACATCAGAGTTTTGGCCTTTGCCACTGACTGCAGTGTTGTCTCTCTCTATGTAGAAGCAGACTGGCTCAGTAGACTAGAACCACACATGGATGTCCAAACCAGATTGGTCAGACATGAATTTATGGTGTGCACTGTACCTTTTTCTGCCTCTCTTTTATCATATGCAAAATAAATAACCCAAGTATTCATAAGACTATAGTTGGGGATCAGTAAGTATAGAATACTGTGGAAAGATTTTGATGTCTGACTTAAAGCTCAGTTTTCTCATCTGCAAAATAGTGACAATACTCATAGACAAGGTTGTTATAAGGATTAAGGATAATGTAAGAACAGGCTTACACAGTGCTTGGCACATAGTTGGTGTTCCATAATGAGAGCTGTTATCATCATGATTGTCATCAGCACCAGCAAATCCAGAGCAGCTCTCTGTGAGTTCACTCATAGGGAAAAGAGGAGTTTTTCCCTGTGCCTGAGGGCCACAGCTCAGTAAGCAACTGCTTAGCCTGTTTATTTATGAAAGTTCTTTATTCCAGTTAGTGGCTGGATGGTAGCCTTAGGGCAACTATGGTGCTGCTTCTCAGTGTTAGTTTCAGAGCAGTGCAGCAACCTGGTAGAGCGTGTGGCTCAGGCCACCAGCTGTAAGAGCAATTCCCTTCACTGTCTGACTGTGAGCCCAGCATCAAGAATTCACACAAGGAGAGGCAGTGTAAGGAGACCAGTCTTTTGACTCTGTGCTTGAGAGACATGTTTCCCTGCCACAGAAGGGGAAACTATGATGAGTGGTTGGAGTTCACATTGCTAAGGCAAAGCAGAAAATGATTTTTTATTAGTAGTAGTGGTAGCATTAATAATAACAATAGCCATGAAGTAGCAAAACAGCCTCTATCTTTGAAATATAGGAAAGAAATAATTGGCTCAGAAAGACATTATCAGTTGGAATGTTCTGTATTTGCTTGATTTACCATCGTCAAACAGCTCAAACAGCTTTGCACAATAAACTTAAATGCCTAAAATATCCTGATCGTGCACTGAAGCATCTTTTATATACTTGTTCCCATAGTTTGCAACATTCTCATTGCAGAAATAAGAAATCAGAATAGACCCAATTTATTTTACTGATATTTGAAGGTAATTTTTCCCTTAATGAATGCATCTGTTTGGATGATAAATTGTCCATTAGACAATGCTCGAGTGTTTTTATGCTCTCTGTTCTGATTAGGGGACTTTTAATGTAGTGTTGCATCCACTCTTTGGATTTCCTCTGCAGTTCAGTCATCAACCAAGGAGAACAGCCTGGAGAAAATGCCAGACTGACTTGCCCTCCTTAAGTATTTTAATTTATTAAATAAATGACCTAATAGTTTGCATCAAGATGTGTTTCTCTGCTTTGTACTGACCTCATTGAGAATTAATCAGTTTCTTAATGCTAATTAGATGCCAGCATTAGTGTCCTGTGCATACAGAGAGAAAATGGCTCCAGGGCATAGCACATGTCCTGTCCAAGACTCTGACCCTAGCAACAATCACAGGAATTTCTGAATCTGCTCCTCTTTTCAAAGGGATACTGTGCGGTTTGCTCCCTTTTGGGCTCGTGAGGAAATGTGTTCAGTGTAGTGTGAGCAGAAGACACACACAATGTGGGGAATTAGTTACACAGTTGCTGTGTCTGTCATATTGTTGATGGGAATTTCACATCTAAATTTCCCTGTAGCAATAGTTCACAGTGGATACTGGAAGGTTGTAAAAAATGCATGAGGGAAGTCAAATAATGAATAATATGGTGTTTTAGTTTGGTTGAATTTTAAACTACCTTTGGAAATGAACACATCTTTATCTTACATAAACACTCTATATATTTAGAGTTGCTGTCAAAAGTGGTATATGTTTTCCTTCAATGTGGGCTCTGCTTCCGGTGTTAGCAACGGTATTTGACAGTGATGTCCAGTTCCAGTGGCTCTCCTTGGAGAAAACTAAGTAACTATACTAAGTTGTTTTGACAAGTAGCTTTGCATTTCCTAAATGTTTATTCCACAGTATCACTTAGAACCCTGACCTACTAGAGAAGTAATCTTCATGACACTAACTTGCATAAATAAAGGCCAACAATAATAATAAAAAAATAAACCGAACAAAAAATTTTCTCTCACATCCAGTGCTGCATGTCATTGATATTCAATATGATTCTCAAATAGAAATAGGTGAATCATGTGCATATATCAAGTGTTTCATTTTTTAGGTCACTGGTTTTTATACTGTATAAAGCTGCAGAATCTTCCCCTCTCAAAAAAAAAAAAAAAAAAATCATACTAAACTAATATGAGAACAGACACACATGTTAAAAGGGGCTTCTAAAGTTGAAGTGAGGGTGGCAAGACTGAAAAATCCCTTAGACACCTCCTTAAGGCTACAGGCCATCACACAAGGCCCTAGGGGTACATCTGAGAATCTTAATGCTCTTAGTAACAGCATTTAAAAAACCACAATTTATAACAGTTTTCCAAGAGTGCTCATTTCCTAAGAAAGGAGTTGCTGGAAATATCCTCTACAATGTAGTAGGAAAGAACATTCCTTACTCAATGGGTTGGATATGCAAAATCTCAGGTGATGGGGGTCAAAGGCACTTGCTCTGTGTCATTCCTACCATGGCCCATGTGCACTAATATAGCACTAATGGCTACTTACTAACCTGCTAGTGCTGCAAGGACAGAACCTCATTTTGATCTTCTTTGTGACTTGGTACCAAGCACAGCACCTTGTTGAAGGAATGAATAAACTTTCTGGGGTTGGGGTCAGACCTTAGGTTTATATATCTCCCCAATCATGTCCCTGTTGTCTTTCCACTGGGTAATGAATGCCTCATTTTCTGTTACCTTTTAGATAATTCTTCATTGGTACTTGATGAAATGTATAGCTTTTTTTTTTTTTTTTTCCCATTTAATGTAAAAATGTGTAGAAATTCCAGGAGTGGGATTTAATAAGAGCAGTTGGAAACAAAGATTCCTCATTTTTATTTTTATGGTTCATAAAAAATAATTCATTCAATCAGGATGAACTCCTACTGAGGTATCTGCAGAAGCACTCCTGAATAGAAGTTTAAAATAAAAAATCCACAAAATAAGCAGCATTTGCCTCCTATGTGCTAGGCACACTGTTTTTTTTGTGACACAGTGAGGTCTTAGTTAAGGACTCTGTCCTCCAGGAGCTTATAATCTCTTCAGGTAGATAAAGCAGATACATAAATTTTATGTAACAGTAGAGATTGCATAGACACTCCTCCTCAGTGTTGCGAAAATAACACAGCAAGATATCACAAATTAACGATACACAAAGTAATTCAGGGAAATTTAAACATAATAATAAAACACCACATAGTCACATTCAAAATTATACAGATAGATAAATAGATAGGGAGGTAGGTACGTACTGATCTTCTCGGGCAACTGTATAAAAGATGCCAAGGACAGAAAAAACAGGATTCCTCTACCTGTGTCTCTGTTTTAGGGTAGAGACCTTGGGAAGGAATATTGTCTCTCTTCCCAAAATCAAACTCATGGCCATTGAGTCAATTCAGACTCAGAGTGATCCTATAGGAGAGAGTAGAACTGTTCCATGGGATTTCCAAGGCTGGAAATCTTTACAGAAGCAGACTGCTTCCATCTTTCTCCAGTGGAGTGATAGTTGAGTTCAAATCTCTGATCTTTTAGTTTGTGGCCAAATACTGTAACCACTACACCACTAGAGCTCCTTTTATCTCTCTTGCTCACTGCTAAATCCCTGGCAGCTAGCACAGCATCTGGCACATAGTAGATCTCTTTAATATGTTCAATGAAAAAATAAATGAATGAACTGCTATGATCCCAAAATCTCCTATCTGTCCTTGCAACCCCAAAATGGAACTTCCAAAAAACCAAAAACCAAACTCACTGCCATCAAGTCAGATGTGACTTATAGCGACCCTTCCTTGGGTTTCCAAGGTGGCATCACTATGGAATTAGATTGTCCAGCTTTCCTTCCAAGGAGTGGCTGGTGGCTTTGAACCACCAGCCTTCTGGTTAGCGGTCAAATGCCTTAGACACTATGCCACCAGAGCTCCCAAATTTCAAATAGTATCCACTGTTCACAGACAACTAGAAAGTAGTAGTTGACATTCAATAATGATTGTCATCTATAATCATGTTATAAAGAAGGATATATCTTTGACTGAGAGTAATATAGTGGAGGGATTTATTTAAGAATGTTTCTTCATTGAAAATATTTTAAACTACTCTCATTACTCATGCTTTTGGAATGCAGATTTTGACTTATTTAGAAGTAGAGAAATTCTGGTTTCTGATAAAGGCCTCTGACATCTCAATCCATTTTTTACAAAACTCTTCCAACTCACAGAAACACACACAGGAAAGTGATTCTCATGTGTGTTTTTACTTAACTCAAGTGTGAATATATTTCATATGAGAGATGGCCTTAACTAGGAATGAAGGACAAATCACAGGTAAGAGTAGTCCAGAAGACATGAAGCCCAGGGAGTGAATATTCATTTGGGGCCATGAAGTGAGTACCTGGCTATGTTTCATCATCAGTTAATTTTTCTCTAGAATTTACAAATTTGAATAATTATGGTTTTTAGTCTTACCATTTATCAGCTACCATGATGATGACTTCTTACCATATCAAAAGTGTGTTAAAACCAAATAGTTAGCCTTATAAGTAAATGATTAAATAGATCTACTACATATTTTATACATATAAAATATATTATTTTATACATGTAACATATATAGTTACATAAACTATATATAGTTTATATATCTAATATATGGGAGCTCTGGTAGCGTAGTGCCTAAGGCACTTGACTGCTAACCAGAAGGCTAGTGGTTCAAACCCACCAGCCACTCCTCAGAAGGAAGATGGGGCAATCTACTTTCGTAGTGATACTGCCTCGGAAACCCAAGGAGGGGTCACTATGAGTCGGGTCTGACTCAATGGCACATAACAACAACAATCTAATATATATCTTAATATATATAAATGGGAGCTCTGGTGGCATAGTTCCTAAGGCATTTGACTGCTAACCAGAAGGCTGGAGGTTCAAACCCACCAGTCACTCCTCGGAAGGAAGGTTGGGCTATATATATAACTAGTATATATGCACATCAATTATGTATTTAAGCATTTCTTCTGTTTCAATAACTAGACAATTTTTGCCTTCAGGTCAGTAAAGTTTTTATTCATTTATTTTTTTCATTTACTGAGTGTCTACCATGGTATAGCCACTATACCAGGAAAGAATAAATCCCAATATGGTCCCAACATCATGGAACTGTCACCTGGAAGAAAAGACTAGTAAATGAGTTCTTGCAGTAAAACAGCTCACTATATAAAGTCATATACTATGGGGTGGTGTAGATGGTTAACAGTTTGAGTTCATCCAGAGGCACTTCAGAAGAAAGGGTTGATGATTTTCTTCAGGGAAAAAAAAAGCCATTGAAAATCCTATGGAGCACTGTTCTACTTTAACACATGTGTTGTTGTTGTTGTTAAGTGCCGTCGAGTCGTTTCCGACTCATAGCGACCCCATGCACAGCAGAACGAAACACTGCCCGATCCCGCACCA